>NC_140973.1:21314844-21397344 GCF_056783735.1 Eptatretus burgeri
AAAAGCAGAGGATGGTCACGCAAAAATAAGGAGCATTGGAACAACGGCGGTTAAATTGGGCTTTTACCAAGAAAATTACCCCCGGTTGGGGGTGACGGTCATCTCTGAAGCTCTGTACATGTGGATCTCTGATCAGCTTAGAATGCATCGACGATTTTTCCAACTTTGAAGACACGCGACTCGATAACCAGGACGAATTTCAAAAAACCGGCCTGACGAAATTTAGATATTGTTCCATGTTATCAGAATCCGAAGGAATTTCGAACATCGGATCATAAACGGTGGAGGAGATACATTTTGAAAATGGACGATTTCGCAACTTTGGAGTGACCTTGACCTTCAATCGGGTCAAACGTCATACCGTCGTGCATCACTCATCGACATCGACCCACGTACCAAATATCAAGAAAATCGGAAGAAAAAAATGGGGACGTACGTACGTACGTACAGACATCGAGACTGGTTTTATTCGGTCATCTCGTCAGAGATGACCTAAATAAAAAAGGCGGGAAAGATATTGTGCACCCGTGCATCGATATCTGACCGTTTTGAAACGACCGGGATTTCCGTTTTCAATCAATAATCAATCAATCGATCAATCAATCAATTTCTGATTTCGCGATTTTCATTCAAAGCACCTAAAAGCGATGACAGTATATGGTGCAAGTGAATGGGGGCTCAGGGAGGGGGGGGGAGTCTCTTTGCCACGACGTCTACATTTGCTCAAACAATGAAAGAAAGGCGAAACGCTCGTGCCCCTGAAGCTAGTCACGTGTTTCGAGAAACGGACGGTATCCAGGCGTACTTTGATATGTCACGTGGAAATATTCACCGCGAATACAGTAAACGTTTCAATAATTTAATTTTCCCTCCAAGGGACGGAATAATTCTCTCATCTTGTGGAACCAGCTGCGTTCGCATAACGCTCGGTGGCCGTGAAATCGACTCAGATCCCTGTTGACACAAGTGCTCCCTGCGACGAATCTGCGAGAGCGAAAAAAAGCTTATGCTAATGGCCGTTTCCACGCTTCATTTAATATATAAGGGAATGAAAAATGTTGGCATTGAACGAACCGACGGACAAGCTCACTTAAATTTTTGTTGTGTTACAAGGTCGAGGCTCGTTGTGGAATTAGAACGTACAGCAGAACGGAAAGAAAACAGTGGAGAGGGTGGAAACATAGGCTACCAACAGTTGGTGAGAGGGCTTCTTGCAGGAAGAAGAACGAGAGCAATGGAGGAGGTAGAAGACATGGAATGAACAATTGGATCGATGCAAGCTCAAACACAGCAATGAGAGGAAGAGAAATCGAGGGATGAAATTAATGGAATAAAGGAAACAAGCTCAAATGAGCACAGATCCTCATCCTCTTAATGATGACGTCATAAAAACGAATATGACGTCATTGTGATGTATCAAGTTTGCGATAAATTATCTGTGCTAATGCCCGGCTTAATTCCCGCAAACAAAATTCAAACAGCTTGCCTAGTTTCGGAGATCATGGTATAGGCGATTTCCATTAGTGGCGATATTATGACGTCAACTTTTTTTTCTCGGAAGAATTTCCAAAATCGGAGATGGTTCCTGCCTGCGCGTGGGCTTTCTGCATATACATGGCAAGTTTCACGAAGATCCGATGAAAACTCTGGGTTGTGAAACAAAAAATGTCAAAAAATAGGAATGACATCATAAAAATTGATATGACGTCATAGTGATGTATCATATGTGCGGTAATTCATCTCTGCTAATGCCCTGTTCGATTCCCGCAAACAGAATTCAAAAACCTTGCCTAGTTTCGGAGATAATTTTTTAGGCGATTTCCATTAGCGGAGATATTTTGATGTCATAACTTTTTTTCTAGGAGGAATTTTCAAAATCGGAGATGGTTACTGTCTGCACAGGGTATTTTTTACATATATACGCCTAGTTTCAGGAAGTTTCGATGAAAACTGTAGGCTGTGAAACAAAAAGTCCACAAGAACAACAACGTGAGTAAGACTTAGAGATCGTCCACAGGGATCTATAAAAATGGAGAGCAGGGTTAAGAAGAGGGGGAGAAAACACAATAACCTAGAAAGGAAGGGGTGGGCTTGGGAAGGATTCATGAAGATTAAAAAAAAAGATCATGAGTACAGATAGGGGAATACCTGAGAAGGAGGAGGAGGACTGATTATCCATGTTGCAGCTTTGCAGGGAAGATTGAGAATGAACAGAGTGAGAAGGTTGGTCCCACAGCCACAGGTGAGAGAAATAGAGGAATAAATGAGTACAGGTAAGCCGTGAGTCTGGATTTTGGGAGTTTCACCAGACTGGCATCCCGTGTGCACCTTCCAGAGAAACCTGGGGGCGGAGGGGGGGGCACGGAAAGGGCAGAGGATGCATGACCAAAAAATGTGTGATACAAAACAGAGACCATCGAGCTGTCTGTGATTCAGGAATAACAGGTGGACAATTCGAGTTTCATTGCAGGAGATTGTAAGGGATAGTCGTTGATTTTGAGGGCCTTGGTCTTCACGGTATCACGAAGTGAAGGTGAGATCAACTGTTAACATGCAATGTTTAAAACGTCTTTCAAAAGGCAAATTAAAAACAATCATTTCCCTGAACCGAGAGAACAAACTTATGGAACTATCTATGATGTGCGTGCCCTCGGCGGGTCATATATCGTGGTCCCTTTAAGGGCTGTTTAGTATGGATCCAATTTCTACGTTGTGAACATGCCGATATATTTTTGACACATGGGAATCCAAACAATAAATATATTTTTATTGCGTTTTTAATTACAACAAGGAGCAGCACATCGCGCGGGACTTCATAAAAGTCCAAAGCTCCAGGGTTGAAGCAATAAACCAAAGTAGCAAAAAAACGCGCCCGCGATTTCCATCCATATTGTCCCCTCAAGCTGTTTGCCTGTGGACCTGGGTACTTGGTGGAACTGCATGTTTAATATTAGACAGAATTCCCTAAAGGAGGCATCAGAGAAGGAAATCATCATAATAAAATAAAGGGTGTAAACTTTACGAATACAAGCCAATTGTCATCGTTAAATATCGTGCTACAAGGCCAAATTGTTGTGACTAACACTGATAATGTAGTGCGGTTGCTTTTCACTGCACAATTAACTAAATGCAGCTTAGACTTGATGGGAATATGTTATCGACGATCTCGAAATGCGGATTTGCGAGCGACGATGGATCAGGATGGATCAGTTCAACGATCGTATTTCATCATCACCAGACATTTTCCTCGATACAAATAAAGTATGTACGGCTCCAAATGCTCCAGCAAATCTTTTGAAAGTCTGCATTTTACGATCATGTGTTGCAGAAAAAGCTTTACTGGAGCAAATCCACGAAAGTTTTTAAAGCAAAGAATCAGCAAACGTTAACAAACGACAAACATTTAAGAATTTCAATTGTGACGTCATTTAGACAATCGGGGACGTGCGTGGGATTCCTCGATCATCGCTGATGATAACGTGCGTATCACCAGGGGCTCGAGGTGGGAGGGCACAGGGTAACCTGTCCATGCTGGTTGAGGTCAATGACGAACATTGGCACAACGGAAGGGTGGATACTATACGCTCGGTTCAGGTGGTGCTCACTTCGTAAACATGTGTAAGTATATCCCAAAATCAGCTGCGTTCTTACTAACGAGTGGGGGCAGTGTCGGAACTCCCCGTGATTGAACTAAATAAATAACGTGACATGTTTTCCATTGATAAAATAACCATTTTGCTTCAGCCACACATGAGATAAACGTGTGCTGAGCTAAACGTAAAGCATCTGCTTGTCTAATTAACACCGAATGACGAGAAAAGAGAGAAGAGGTAGGGAGGTCGGCAGGAGTCGATGTAGCACGCGCTAGCTCTTGGAGAGGAGGGGGCCGGGTGTCGAGGTGGGTGCCTCTGGCTGCTGGGGGGTCGAAGCCCCTTTACGTCTGTCAGCACTTGGCTAGTACGAGCGCAATGAGCCGCTTGGGACCCCGGGCCGTCCCCGCAGCCTCACGCCCTACCCGGAGCAGACCCCGGTGACACGAAAACACAGGCATCGCATAGTACAGGAGCCTTCAATGGAGCTTTGTCAGCCTAAGGTTCCTGGGCCAGTGGTGGAAAAGGGTATGAGGGAGGGTGTTCTGGGGAAGAGTATGGCAAAAGGAGGGGTGGATGGCATGGGTTTTAAAGGCAAAGTTTTGTGGTTTTTCACGACACATTATTAAGTCAAGTACAAACAGAGAAATGCAGTAGACATCGAGTTGGTGTATTAACTTTTCATACGAAGAGACCTGGAATCTTGATCATTTTGATTTCTTTTCAAGTTTCCTTTTTCAAAACATAATATTATCATGGAAAACGTCAGTAAAGACATGTGCAGCAGAATAAAACAACAACAACTACTTAAAGCATGAATTAAAGTCTTTTTTAAAATTAACAAACAACCAGGTATAATGGTACGTAGAAGGTTTGGCGTGTGTGTGTAACTGTGTATATTTACATTATATACGGTACATGTATACACATACAGTGCCAAGAGGAAGTCTACACACCCCTTTAAAATGTTCAGTTCTTGTTTTCTCGTAGACTGGAATTAAATTGCATCAAATCAGACTTTTCCCACCTTTATTTACACATCGTAACCCAGACCTTCCAAGTGAAAAACAAACTCCACAAATTTCAGAAAAGTAATGAAAAATACAAAAGCAGAATACCTTGGTTTGATAAGTGTCCATCCCCCCTTGTAATAGCATCTGTAAATTAACTCAGGTGCAACCAATCACCTTCGAAATCACACACCAAGTTAATTGGCATCACCTGTGTTAAATTGTTGGGATTCTGATTATTTCAGAATAAAATCAGGTGTTCCTGTAGATTTTCTCTGCTGGGTAGTGCATTTCACAGCAAAGACTCAACCATGAGACTGAAGGAGCTTTCAAAAGAGCTCAGTTATAAAGTTGTGGAAAAGCACACATCAGGGGATGGGTATAAAATATTTCAAAGGCCTTGACTATCCCTTGGAGCACAGTCAAGACAATCATGAAGAAGTGGAAAGCGTATGGTGCACCAAGACCCTGCCACCAAGTTCAGGCCGTCCCTCCAAATTGGATGATGAAGCAAGGAGGAGACTGATCAGAGAGGCTACCAAGAGGCCAATAGCAACTTTGAAAGAGCTACATGCCTTTATGACAAAAACTGGTCACTGTGTGCATGTAACAACAATATCCCAAGCACTGCACAAGTCTGGTCTGTACAGGAGGGTGGCAAGAAGGAAGACATTGCTCAAAAAAGGCCACCTTGAGTCCCGTTTGAGGTATGCAAAAAAACACTCCGGAGATTCTGAAGCTACCTGGCAAAAAGTTTTGTGATCTGATGAAACCAAGATGTACTTTTTTGGCCAAAATGCAAAACGTTACATTTGGCACAAACCCAACACAGCTCATCACCCAAGAACACCATCCCTACTGTGAAACATGGTGATGGCAGCATCATGTTTGGGGATGTTTCTCATCAGCAGGGACTGTGGTACTTGTCAGGATAGAAGGGAAAATGAATAGAGCAAAATACAGAAAAATCCCACAGGAAAACTCGCTGCCCTCTGCAAGAAAGCTGAAACTGGGACGAAAGTTCAACTTTCAACCTGACAAAAACACGAAGCACACAGCCAAAGCTACACTGGAATGGCTAAGTAAAGGAACAAAAAGATAAATGTTCTTGAGTGGCCAAGTGGGAGCCTCGACCTAAATCCAATTGAAAATCTGTGGCATGACTTGAAGATTGCTGTCCATCAACGCTCCCCACGCAACTTGACAGAGCTTGAACAGTTTTGTTCAGAATAATGGGCAAATATTGCCCAATCAAGGTGTGCAAAGTAGGTGGAGACCAATCCCGACAGATTGACAGGTGTAATTGGTGTCAAAGCTGCTTCCATCAAGTGCTAACTCAGGGGCGTTGAAACTGATCCAACCAAGATATTCTAGTTTTGTATTTTTTATTAATTTTTTTTAATATGTAGAATTTGTTTTTCACTTGGATGTTATGGGTTACGAGGTGTAAATAAAGGTGGAAAAAGTCTGATTTAATATAATTTAACTCCAGGCGATAAAGAAACAAAAAGTGAAAATTTTGAAAGGGGGTGTCGACTTTCTATAGGCATTGTAGAAACATAATGCTCATTCTCACCAATCACTGATTCACTGACTGATATTAATGTTCAGTACCTTCTGAGTGTTGTAGAAAGCTGAAATTTTGCGTTCTGATCGACATCGAAGCCGATACATCAGGGGGAAAAAAAAATCACAGAACTGTCCATAAATGAAAATTTCCGAAAATATGTGCAGCCAAGTTGTGCTCACCATAGGTGAGCAACCTGAGACAATAGGGCTAATGTGAAGTGAAGCTGAAACTGCTGCTATTTATTCTGCATCTACATTTGAAGCACGGTTCGATATTGCTTACAATGTGACAGCATAAGCCACTAGTATATATATATTGTTGCGGATCCGGGGTGGCGGGTATCTGACCCGGTCCTAGGTGCCAGCCTTGCCACCACCGTCTCCGGGAGTCTATAACGCCGGCCGGCTCGGCACAGGCCTCGGGTCACGCGTCTTCAATCACGATACCAACGTAATCCTGTACCTTACCAGTTGGGGAGATAGAACCCCTGGCTACAGACTGGCTTTGTCAGTGACCGAGCGTAGTCTTCCAGCCTGTAACCACTTTGGCCCGATATGCCAATCGAACGGATCGTTCCTCGACGCGACACGCATTAATCCATAGTGGCAACTGCATAAGAATTAACCAGATTTATTGGGGAACATCAGGGATCACAACATAAGCAATAACACAATGGTTTTTATTAACAATCAACCCGTTCTTAACTAAAGAACCACGGTCTAAAGGTTTCGAGGGGATCGCTACCGAAATATGCCTTATACAACACGTGAAAACAAAACAGACCAACAGCATGCATGCAGGACAAGACAGAGTACTTGGTGATGGCTCATGGACGAGAGGAAAGCGTCCAAAAAGCATGAATGTTGCTCGTAACAAACAAGCGGTGGTGTCCACGTGTCCGAACTCCCGCTCGAACGTGCCGCGCGGCAAGAAAATGGTGGCGAAGCACTCCCGTTGCCTCAAGGCACCGCGTGCGCATGTTCTCCTCAGCACGTTCTCGCTCCGCGCAACGTCGACGATGCAAGACTGCCGATCTCTCTCCAGAGTCCAGCACACAAATCCCGGCCTGGCCTGTTCTCCAGACAAGGCCCAAGTCGAGGTCAGAGTTCCACAGGCGGATCGACAATCGTGTCGCGCTGTTTATGTCAGCAGGGACCGTCCGAAGGTCCGGCGTCTCCTCTCCGGCCTTCCCGCCTTGAAGCCCGACTCCCGCTTCATCATCTCAGTTCCTCTCTCTCAGTCGAATCACCGACGTGCAGGTTGGTTCAGCGTCTCTCCCGGCAGATCCAACATGGTGCCTCCTTCATTTGCTCGCATCGAAGCGACTCCGAGCACGCCTCGAGAACCCGGCTGTTCTTCACACACAGCACTCTTTTCATTCCCTTTTCTTTTCTCTCTTCTCTCGGCGACTGCCGACAAAAGCTGCGCCCCCTCGCATCACTTCCTGTCCAGGCCGCACCTCTCGCTCTCTCCACTCCTCACTCGTTCGTACAGGAGAGGAAGAAGAATCATCTCTCGTTTCACCACCGTATGAACATAAAAACAGTCTCTTACACCTCCCGACACACATTTATCGTACACTTTACCAAACAACCTATCTAAACAGGCATTTAATGCGGGATCTGAGCTCATCCTATACTTAGTAGTCCCATAAGGGCCATTTCCGTAACAATATGTATATGTATATATATATATATATATATATATATATGTATATATATATATATATATATATATATATATATATATATATATATGTATATATATATATATATATATATATATCTCCTCTTCTTCCTTCGGCTGCTCCCGTTAGGGGTCGCCACAGCGGATCATCAGTGTGATCCGCATAGTGATTTGGCACATGTTTTATGCCGGATGCCCTTCCTGACTCAACCCTGGTCGCCTCTTACGACACAGGGATATGGTACACCTATTTTAACCGGGGTATACACCGGCCCAATACACTGGTACTCACTTCGCCGACCTCGGAAGGATGACAGGCTGAGTCAACCCCCTGGTGTATTAATTCGGTGGCCGAACGGGGCTTGAACTCAGGACCTTTTGGATCCCAAGCCGCTGCCCTAACCACTGCGCCAACACCAGGCATATATATATATATATATATATATATATATATATATATATATATATATATATATATATATATATATATATATATATATATATATATATATGTATATCTCAAAAAAACAAAAATAACCCAGATCAAAAAAAAAAAATTCTGGCTCCCAGACCACGCTTCTGATCAAGTTAAAATTTTAAACATGTATTCCCCATCACCACTAGATCATAATTTTGAAGTTTCACATCCTTTGATTAAGTGATTCCAGAGAAAACATTATTTAATATTTTTCTTCAATCCAATATGGCTGCCAAACCATGTGACATCAATTATTCCTTCACAAACTTGTGCAATCATGGCTTGGCGAACATTTATGTGAAGTTTCCCCTCAATCCATCCAGCCATTCTGGGGAAGAAGATTTTTATATGTTTTAGGGCAAATCCAATATGGCTCTCAAACCATGTGACCTATGACGTCATATGTGTGAACTTTTTATTCTTAATGGTTCGGGGGTCATATCTGTAAAGTTTTGCCTCGATCTGTTCAGCCATTTCAGAGAAGATTTTTGAAAGTTAAAACAAAACAAAATAATATGGCTGCCAAATAACGACCGATGACGTCATCAAAATTTTGTGGACCATTTTATCCCCAGATGACCCTCAACAAATTTCATACTGATCGGATCTAGTGTTCTACATGTGCAATTATGACGTTATAATGACGGCAACCGTGACGTCATTAAAAAAATCACACTTCCTCCCCAAGAGGAGTACTTGCTATGTGCCAAGTTTCAATTTTTAGCCGCGTCTCGCGTAACGAATGCTGGCTCTAAGAGAGCTCCGCGTTGTTCTTCTTGTTGTTGTTGTTCTTCTTCTTCTTCTGGTGAAGACAAAACCTTTAGGACTCGGCTCTTTTATATACAGGATCCGGATCTCCTTAAATACTAAACACCTGTACACACCCTCGCATTGAGGGTGCCTTTTGAGAGCGTCTATCATCAACTTTTAAATATATTCGGACATTTGCTTTAAAGTTTCGAAAAGTTCACGTTACTATTTAAAGATTATTCCACTTAATGTATTGTAATTTCGTAAATACACGATTTTCTCGTCATGAACAGGAGCCTCCATGACGGGTCTCGCTATTGACTTCATCAAGGCACGTGACGAAATATCGGAAGTTGGTGTTGTTATTGCCTTTAGGACGTGGCTCTTGGACACATTTGTCTTTGTTTCCCTTGGTATGGTGTCAGAGATCCAGAGGTCCAAATTTTTTTCCATTTTTTCCAATATGGCTGCCAATCCATGTGCCGTTTGACATCATATTTATCATTAAGACATTCTACATGAGTAGTCGCACCGATGGTGAAAATTTCAACTCAATCCAACATGTAGTTGCGGAGAAAAACACAAGAGTTCTGCATAGACAAACAAACAAACAAACGGACCCAAATGCAAATCTCCTTTGGCGAGGGTAATAACAAAAATTACTAGAGGGGGAGCACTCAGTAGAGTGCAAAACCTCCGCCGCCAATACTGCTAGGTCACTCAAGTGAACCTGATATCCTATTCATTCAATTTGACGTCAACAGTGCTCAGAGATATAGTTTGCAACTTTCCCTTTTACTTTTAACTTTTAAATACTCAATTCATTCGTCATAACTAGATTCCTTGAGACAGAAATTGATTTTACGTGGGTATATCCACCTGAAGTTCCAAAATCAGCCGCAATGATAATTTTGGCATGTTTTTTGTTGGAAATCACTTATAACATGTAGAAATGCAAAAAAAAAAAAATAATCGAAATTTTGCTGAAAGAAAAGTTGCAAAATTTTCTGTTTTTTTTTTCCTTTTTTTTCTCTAACAATTTTTTTATTTTTTTTGGTTGGAAATCACTTAAAACATGTAGAAATGCAAAAACAAAAATTCAAATATTTTTTCAAAATGGCCGCCATAGCGGCCATATTGGACTTTGGACCAAGTCCAAAATCTAATGGCATGATCCTTGGACCACACATAATCCCCCCACCAAGTTTCGTCGAAATCCGTCCAGGAGTTTTCCGTAATACTGTTCACAAACAAACAAACAAACAAGCAGTCATAGACTGGTACTTACGAAATCATCAACTTGACCTCTGACCTTGTCTAATAAAAGCTGTCTCTAGAGAAGGTAGCGACACAAACCAGAAGTTTCTATGATGATTCTGTTCCAAACCATCAAAAATCGAATGTTTGACCTCACTGTGACCTTGACCGTTGCCCGATTTTGACCAAAATCTAATCAGCACTAGCCATCACCCTCCTGAATCATGTGGTGTAATTTGACATTGGTAGCTTCTTCCGTTCTCGAGTTATCGTGCCTATAAACAAACAAACAAACTAACAAACAAACTAACAAACAAGCAGTCATAGACTGGTACTTATGAAATCATCAACTTGACCTCTGACCTTGTCTAATAAAAGCTGTCTCTTGAGAAGGTAGCGACACAAACCAGAAGTTTCTATGATGATTCTGTTCCAAACCATCAAAAATCGAATGTTTGACCTCACTGTGACCTTGACCGTTGACCGATTTTGACCAAAATCTAATCAGCACTAGCCATCACCCTCCTGAATCATGTGGTGTAATTTGACATTAGTAGCTTCTTCCGTTCTCGAGTTATCTGTCCCAAACCATCAAAAATTGAATATTTGACCTCACTGTGACCTTGACCTTTGACCGATTTTGACCAAAGTCTAATCAGCGCTAGCCACCACCCTCCTGAATCACGTGGTGTAATTTGACATTGGAAGCTTCTTCCGTTCTCGAGTTATCATTTTTTGGATGTTTGACCTCACTGTGACCTTGACCTTTGACCAAAATCTAATCAGCACTAGCCATCAGCCTCCTGAATCACGTGGTGTAATTTGACATTTGTAGCTTCTTCCGTTCGAGTTATCTGTAGCAAACCATCAAAAATCGAATATTTGACCTCACTGTGACCTTGACCTTTGACCGATTTTGACCAAAATCTAATCAGCACTAGCCATCACCCTCCTGAATCACGTGGTGTAATTTGACATTGGTAGCTTCTTCCGTTCTCGAGTTATCGTGCCTACAAACAAACAAACAAACAAACAAACAAACGGAAGTCATCAAAAATCGAATGTTTGACCTCACTGTGACCTTGACCGTTGACCGATTTTGACCAAAGTCTAATCAGCGCTAGCCATCAGCCTCCTGAATCACGTGGTGTAATTTGACATTGGTAGCTTCTTCCGTTCTCGAGTTATCGTGCCTACAAACAAACAAACAAACAAACAAATAAACCAATGTCACCCGCAGGGTGACCCATATCTTGCCAAAAGGTGACCACGTGTGACTTCTTTAAGGTCACACTGAGGTGAACAGAGCTGCTATCCACCAGGAGCGACTCCTTGAGGAATATCTGCCTATGAGAGATTCCGATGAGAATCGTTCTACAGAGTAACCATGATAAATATGCTTTGCCTCATAATGTCACCAAATGACGTCATAATGTCTCAAGATTGACATATCGAGAAAGCACTCATCGAGATGTTCAATTTGAGGTACTACACGATATGGTTCCTAAAACTTGAAAATTTGACCTTGGGGTCAAATATGTTTGACCTGAGGAGCTAACCATGAAGGTTAAGGCCAATCACCACCAAAAATTAATCAGCTGAGCGCCAGACCATGAACTATATTCCCATGAAGTTTGAAGACGATCCGATCAAAATTACTGAAAAAATAAGGGTTTCGTCAACTCCCCTGATTTGCGCCAAAGTGACCTTGACCTTTGACCTTGACCTTCAAAATTTTGTGCACTGAAAGGGACCTCTATAGGCCTCTGATATGCGAAGTTACAAAAATTTCCGATGATAACTGTGCTCTGCAGAATTTTTTATACGTGATTACAGACAAACAAAACAAAAAAAAAACATACAAGCTGACGAACATATCTTGCAAAAACTTCGTTTTGGCAAGATAACAAGCAAACAAACAAACAGAAACGGAAGGCATCAATATACTTACGAAATCTTTAGATTTCGTAAGTAACAAACAAGCAGTCATAGACTGGTACTTACGAAATAGTCAACTTGACCTCTGACCTTGTCTAATAAAAGCTGTCTCGAGAGAAGGTAGCGACGCAAACCAAAAGTTTATATGATGATTCTGTACCAAACCATTAAAAATCGAATGTTTTGGATGTTTGACCTCACTGTGACCTTGACCTTTGACCGATTTTGACCAAAATCTAATCAGCACTAGCCATCACCCTCCTGAATCACGTGGTGTAATTTGACATTGGTAGCTTCTTCCGTTCTCGAGTTATCGTGCCTACAAACAAACAAACAAACAAACAGTAACGGAAGTCATCAATATACTTACGAAATCTTTAGATTTCGTAAGTAACAAACAAACAGTCAAAGACTGGTACTTACGAAATCGTCAACTTAACCTCTGACCTTGTTTAATCAAAGCTGTCTCTCAAGAAGGTAGCGATGCAAACCAGAAGTTTCTACGATGATTCTGTATCAAACCATCAAAAATCGTAACGTTGACCGAAGCAAAAATCTCCATTTCTCCACGCAATTATATTATACCTTAACGTAACTCAACGACGCGTCTGCTCGAGCGCACTGCATCATGGGACGACCCGTGACGCATCAAGTGAAATATTTTTATACAATCTTAAAACGTCTCCAAAACATCCGATTTTTAGCAGAATTTCGACAACCGAGTTTTAAGCGTCCTAAGCGATCGCAAAAACCGAAGACAAAATTAAAATCGAAGTTAAAATGAACTCGTAACGTCGACCGAAGCAAAAATACTCCATTTCTCCACATGAATTTACGGAATTATGTTTGACCTCACTGTGACCTTGACCTTTGACCGATTTTGACCAAAATCTAATCAGCACTAGCCATCACCCTCCTGAATCACGTGGTGTAATTTGACATTGGTAGCTTCTTCCGTTCTCGAGTTATCGTGCCTACAAACAAACAAACGGAAGTCATCAATATACTTACGAAATCTTTAGATTTCGTAAGTAACAAACAGACAGTGGTGGAAACAGTAACCTCCGTCCATCTTCGATGGCGGAGGTTAATAATAACATTGCATCAAATAATTTATAAATTAATATTAATAATATTAACAACAATAACAACAGGAGTATAATTTCATTAATTGGCAAAAATAATAACGAATGTATAATCCCCCGCCGAGCCCAAGCACATCTGCGTTTGGTGAAAGGTAAGCGAATGCTCAAGCAGTCCAGCAGGCACTCTGCTACAAGGCCATGAAAATCAATGAAAATTTGGTTCAACGGACCAACAGACCCAACAGTAATATAAATGTCCCACAATCCACACCATCAAACACTGTATATAAAGCTTATATTTACTATGTCTGAATATAAGATGCAACATACTCCAAATGTATATTTACATATATATATATATATATATATTTTTTTTTTTTTTTTTTTTTTAAAGATATATGGCTGGATAGAAAGCTGAAAGGTGAAAGAATCCAGTTTATATATATATATATATATATATATATATATATATATATATATATATATATATATATATATATATATATATATATATATATATATATGTTGTTTTTTTTTGGGATAAAATCGTCGTTTTCTTTTAGACCACATGTTCGACGTTGGCTCCACGTTGTCCGATCACTGCCTGCAAACGCGTTGTCATGTTCTCCATCACTTTGGGAAACGTTTCCTGAGGAATGTTCTGGATTTCTCGGTGGATGTAATCCTTCAGCTGATCAAGAGTCTGAGGCCTAGGGTTTCTATACATCCTGTCCTTGAGATACCCCCACAAGAAGAAGTCTGGAGGAGTAAGGTCAGGGGAATACGGTGGCCACTCAACGTCTTCGTCGAGGGAGATAAAGCGGCCCTCAAAATGTTGGTTGAGAAAACGCCTGTTTCCCTGGCTGTATGGGGCGGTGCCACATCCTGCTGGAACCACTGGGTTCTCGTCTAAATCAGGTTGTTTCTCCTACGGGCCTGAGTACGTAACTCAGGCAGATAGAATTCCCGAATCATTTGGTGATAGTTCCTCTGGTTTACCGTGCAAGTGCGTCCCTGGTCATCTTCAAAGAAGTATGGACCAATTATCCCATACCAACCAACCGCCACCCACATGGTGACTTTGAGAACAGATCGAGGCACCAGTTCAGCTGATGCATTCCCAGGATTTTCAGTTCCCCAGTACCGAAAGTTTTGCTTGTTTACCTCCCTAGACAAGTGAGCATTGCATTTGTCCGTCATGTGAAGTTTTTTGAGGAAGTCTGCATCTCACTCCAACTTTCCTGAGAAACAATTTGCAAAGTCTCGTCATTTGTGTTTCTATTGATCAGTAAGCACAGTTTCCATTTGAATTCTGTATGGAAAGGCATGAATGTCTTGGCGAAGGATCCTCTGAACGGTGCTCTTATGAATGTTTGTCTCGGCAGAAAGTCGTCGAATCGAGTTTTTTGGACTCTGAACAACCGCCTGTCTCACAATTTCCACATTTTCTTCACTACGACTTCCGACCACTTCCGACCACAATCTTCTTCCGACCACTGTGACCCTTGTGAAGGTCACAGATGGTTTCCACATTGGTAAACTTTGCGATGGTGCACTTTATTGTCCGAAAGTTTGGTGCATGGTGCAAGTGGATACCAAAATGTCTCGAGTAAAGACATTGCACCTGTATGACACTTTTTGTCTGGTGCCAAAGTTCAACAATTTTCGTCCGTTGTTGTACAATCAGTCTTGGCATTTTTCTGGTGCTTGCTTGGTATCAAAATAAACTGCAGGGTCTCTGCAACAAGAAATGAAGCAATAGTGACAAAATTACTGCTTTTTTAGGATCAAACGAAGCATTTTAAAAGTTGTATATTTTTTTGGGACACCCTATATATACATGTTTTCTAAGATATAAAGCTCTTTCTAACCACTGACTCACTGACTGATATTAAAGATCAGGACCTTCCAGGTGACATAGAAAGCTGAAATTTTGTGCGCCAATGGACATTGAAGCCAGTACACCTGAAAAAAAAATCACCGAATCGTTGGACAACATCCATAAATGAAAATATAAATGAACTAGAAGGGCACTCGGTAGGGTGCATACCTCCACCCTGTAACGTGTGATCCATGAGAACATATTCTGGCCCAATACATTTTTGAGATATCGTGCAAAACATCCTTTTTGGCCCTATCTCTCAATGGTGAAGAATCACTTAAAATTTCTAGCAGTCGAATCCAGATCCGGATCTTCACCAAAATCTCATAAAAATTTGTCCTTGTCACACACCCAACCTGTCCACAAAGTTTCATCCAGATCCGTCGAAAACATTTTGAGATATCCTGTACACAAATAGACAAACAGACAAAAAGGGGTGAAAACATTACCTCCTTCACCTTCGGTGGCGAAGGTAATGAAAAAAAAATGAAAACAATGCAGGGGAGCGACCCGAGACAATGGGGAAGCACAGTGATTTTTCATGCTGACAGACATCAAAGCCGATACACCGGGAAAAATCACAGAACCAGAGGAAAGGCATCCAGAAATGAAAATATAAATAAATGAGAATAAATATATGAAAAAAACAAATGCATGTGAGCGACCCGAGTCATTGGGGAAGTATGGTAATTTTGTGTGCCGACGAACATCGAAGCCGATGCACCAGGAAAAAAATCACTGACCCATCAGAAAGTAAAGCATCCGTAAATGAAAATATAAATAAATGAAAAAAAATAATGAAAATAAATAAATTATAAATCAAATGCAGGCGGGCAACCCGAGACAATGGAGAAACACGGTTCATTGTTGACTTACAACGTGTGAGCATACCCCGCTAGTCTATGTATATATTTATATTTACCTGTATATCGCTATAACAATTTGCATGTCGTGCAGTATTCAAAGGTGTAATTTTTTCCCTTCATGTTCTCCGACGAAACAAATCCTCGTATTCACCTTCGTGATTCTTTTCGAACACGCGGGTTCTTTTATTGAAAAAGCGCTTTTTCAAAAGTTAGTTCCAAAATCCTCATGAATATTTCATTTCACTATGCCAGACAAGCATTTCGCGAAGGTCGCGAACATCGTGTTTGCAGAATGAATTTTAACACGTGAAAGAGTTCCAACACGTGTTCTCCAACAGCGGACTGGAAGGGACGAGCTTTGCAAAAGCAAGGTATATATGAGAAGCGCGCATTGCATTATCTGCAGCGAGCACACGGGTCAAAGCTTTGGTCAAGGCCTTATATAATCTTACAATAAGCTTATGGGATCGTGTTTCTCTAATGTTTTCCAAATGGAGAGCTTATCACAGAACCACCCCCCCCCCCCCCCCGAGTTGTGGTTCAGAGATGGTTCAAGATTGACAAGCACCTTTTTCAGGCTGCTCTGCCATTAGAGAATTAAATCATAAAGATGAAGTTACACACGTTGACTATAACGGGAACGCATGGGCTTTTGGGGGTACATTTAATTAGCTAAAAGCCAAAGCACCACTTTAACTTCGGAAACATTAAATGCAAAGCGAGTTTTAAGGGGAGCATTTCGGGCAAGCGGATGGGTTTTCTCTCCTTCGTAGTAGTTCAGCCTCAAGCCCTCAATGGCCACAAGGGCCAGACCTGGCAAGTATGATGGACATTTGTCTGACAAACTTTTAAGGATCGAGATAAATCTTGGAGCCAGGAAGTTCCCTCCCCCCCCCCCCCCACCAGCTTTGGTATTCTTCACGTGTGAACGTGTCGGCTCTGCTTCAAAAGACTTGATTACTTTTAATTATAAGGCTATAAGGATACTGTTGTTGATGAATTCATTTAATTGTCGAGTACAGTAAGTCCTCGCTTGGCTTCGTCTCGGTTAACATCGTTTCCTTATAAAATCGCTGATCTATTGGAGAACATACTCACTTAAAGCCGTTTCAGTTAAAGTCACACTTTTCAAGAAAGTAATGACAACGTTAAGCAAGGACCTACTGTACCCTGCAATGGTCAAGGATTAGTGTGTGCATTCTCGTATCTCCTTGTGCATGGGTCGTGGAGTGTGTGTGTGTGTGTGTGTGTGTGTGTGTGTGTGTGTGTGTGTGTGTGTGTGTGTGTGTGTGTGTGTGTGTGTGTGTGTGTGTGTGTGTGTGTGTGTGTGTGTGTGCGCGCGTGCGTGTTTGTCCAGGCCAAGCATGCATGTTGTTCTTGGTTCTTATTTCTCTTTCTCTCTGTCGTCCTTCTTGTATGCTTTTCATTCCCTCAATGCTTCTCTTACCTACCCAGCTCCACCATATAATAACTCGAAGGGCACTCGGTAGAGCGCATACCTCCGCCACGTAATGCCTGATCGGTGAGAACATATCGGGTCCAATATATTTTTGAGATATCGTGCTAAACATAACTGTATCGTTTTTTGCCCTATCTCTCAATTGGGAAGAATCACTTTAAAAATTAAATAATTATCCTATCCAGATCCGGATTCGGATTTTCACCAAAAAAATTGAATCATTTCTTCCTTGTCGCACACCCAACCTGTCCGTCCACAAAGTTTCATCCGAATCCGTCCACAACTTTTTGAGATATCCTGTACACAGACAAACAGACAGACAAACAGAAAGGGGTGAAAACATCACCTCCTTCACCTTCGGTGGTGAAGGTGATAATCATCTCCTACCCCTCCTAATTTCTTCTAAAAATTTTTTTTCTAATTTTCTCCTAATTTCCGAATTTGCCACCAATCACCTCAATCCTAACTCATCACCACCCTTTCCCCTCCCTTTCCTTCTCTCCAATACTTGTCCCCCACCATTATTAACAAGATCAAAATAAAATTTTCCCTTCTCACTCTGTCCCTATTCCTTATTTCCTTTCATTCTACTTGTGAACAATGACTGTACTCTTCTTATGACCTCGCACGCATGAACGAACTATACCTTCACGAATAAGGCATACCCTTCGACGCCACCTCTTCTGTAAGTTCTCTGCCCTTTTGCGTCTTCCCCTCTATCTTCGCTGGAAGGTTCCAAACTCATAACTCATGTCTCATCCCATTGAGTCAGTTCTGTTTTTCTCCAGGCTTTCAAACAACCATTCACTTCACTGTGGCTGTGATGTAAATGGTCATGTCTTCAAAGTCAGGATTCGGAAACTGAACCCAGTGTAGCAACCAAAAAAGGCTTCCCTGACTAGTGTATGGGCTGCCTTAGCCAATACTAAATCTTCACAATCCAGATGAGGGTTAGCATTTGGGTTAGGGTTAGTATAACGCAGAATATATATATATATATATATATATATATATATATATATATATATATATATATATATATATATATATATATATATATATATATATATAGTATAATGTGGGCTGGCCAGACTACATGTGGGTATAAACAAAGCAGGAAGAAGGGTTTTGGCTGTTTGCCATGAATGCAAGCTCACAGCTGTTAACCCCTCCTCGCCCCATGTTCCCTAGCCCCTTGTTCGGGTTACACACTCTCCGTCCATGCTTCCCACCTCCTCCGCTCCCTTCAAAATATTGTGAACATTCAACATTGGAGAGCTCCATTTAAACATCATAGATCTCTTTCAAGGAGTTGCTGCTGCTATTCTGACATTGTGCAATTAACACAAATAGTACTTTCGCAGCATGTCCCCTGAATCTTCTGTCTCTTTCCTTAGTCATACCCTCTTCTGTTTTAACAGGCCTGACCCATGTGCCCTCAGTGGCATTGCTGTTTATTTCACAAACTCAACCCCCCCACCCATCGCACCCACAACAATTACTCTGCAATAACTCCTCCTAACCCTCTTGGAACACCCCACTGGCTTCACATTCCTCTCTTCAACAACCTCACGAAATAAATAAATAAATAAATGAATAAATATGAGCTTCCTTACAAGGGACTTCAACACAGGAGGAGGCCATTCGGCCCATCAAAGTCTGCGTTATTATTACCAACCTACGGTCGTTTATCCGTGCTCTATCCCTTTTAAATTCTGAGCATCAAGCAAGGAAGCAGCACATGCCACTTTTGAAGTCCTTGGTATGACCCAGCCGGGGTTCAAACCACCGACCTCCCAGTATCAGGGAGGACACTCAAAGCATTACACCGCCGAATCTGGTCATTCACCTGGAGATGATCACTGCAAATACACCTGTCTTTGTAGTCACATATAACGGCGACAAACCATCCATTCTCACTCTCTCTCTTCTTCATATGTGGTGATTTCAGCTGCCTCTTTACCATGTTGGCAAGGAGTTAGCTCTACATCAACCAGAGATGGTATTGTTCCAAAGGCCTTCTTTGAATATCTGGGACTGACCAAATTCCCAACCCAGATCTCTGCAAAGGATTCTCCCTCCTGGTCTTGACTAAACTTTACCTTCAACCTCTCCTGTCACTCCTCTGCCCCACTTGTGGCCCCTCTGACCATTTTCTTGTGAAAGTTCAAACTCGTCTTGCTGTAGTTAGAAAGCTCTCAGTGTGGTGGAATCTGGCAGTTTGCTTCGGCTAACTGGAAGGAACTGCAATGTGCCTTCTCTCAAAAACAGTTTTTCAATCTCTGTATCCAATGTAAACCTTGCCTGTTAGTTTTCTTCACAAATGTCTACTCTCTATCATACTCAGGATTATCGCATCTCATTTGCAGCTATCGTACCTTGTATCCATTCTCTAACTTGCGGCATGGCAATTGCTATCATGAAGATTGCTTTCTCAACAGGGAAAGCGAACCTGACAGTCAACATACGCAGTGACGCGCTGCTCCGGTGCATGCTCCCATATACCTAACCGAACCTAACATCACTCGCACACACAAGAAGGGTGCAAAGACAGATAAGCTCAACTGCAGACCAATAAGCTGAGTTCCATTTGTAAGCAAAGTCCTGGAATTCATCATCACAGCCGAGTCTTTACTCTTCTCAAATAACCTTATCTCTGCATCAGTTTGGATTCCATCTCAGTCACTCAACCTTGTATAAGCTGTTGCTTCTCTTTCAACAATGGATGGAAACCCTGAGCCCGAAACAAGATGTGGGAGCAGTCTCTGTCCATATTATAGACCTTCAAGACCGTCTGTTCACCAAGCATTCTGTTTATGGCCTGCCAAGGCCACCTTCATTCCAAACTCACTGACTTGCTCACTGACAAAATTAGTATGGTGGTCTCAAAATTACTTTTTCATCTCCTTTTGGCCAGTAGAGACTGGAGTGCTCCAAGGGAGAACTTTCTTCTTAGTTTTGTTCCTCATACATGTCAGTGACATCTTTGATGCCCTTTCATTTCAAACCCTCCTTTTCACTTCACAGATAATTCGACATTATGCAGTACAGTAACTTCCCCAATGGCCAGCAGAACGGCAGGAGCTGCGTTCATCCGTCTCAGTACATCTGGAAAGAAACAGATGTTGGTCCGACTCATACCTGCAGTACAAACATGTCGGTCAATGTCAATGACGTTAGTCGATCAGTCAATGACAAGCTTCACATCCTCAGCTCTTCGTCTGACATCCTCACCTTTCTTCTCTGCAAATATCATCTACAACGAAAGTTCTTGCCTACTTCCATGATCAGCCACTGGAAGAAGTTCACTCCATCAAATTTATGGACCTCACCGACATCTTTCATCATGCCAAGACCTTCATCAATAAATCAGAAATTCTCACGGCCCACGAAGCCTCTGTCTGCAGCTCGCTTAAGTACTATTCTCCCCAATGTGCTGGCGTCCTGCTTCAGACGTCTCACTTCTGGATTATGTGGAATCCAAAGCTATATACACTATTGCCATTTTCTCATAAAGATTTAGAAGTGGCTTGTTATTCTCATTGAAGACAGGTTGGTGATCTCTCTGCTTTCTACTACCTCTCTTCTGGTCTTTCTCTGCCTGAATTTTTAGCCTTCCACCCCTTCCTCGCCCCTTTGGGATGCATGTGTTCTCCAATAACCCTCCACTTGTGAACCTTCAAACAAAAATGGTTTTCATGCTCACCCCTACTTCTTTGTTCCTCTTTTTTCCTGTCTCTGGAATTGCTTACCTAAGTCAGCACAGTTCCACTTTTCCCTCGAGGGTTTCAAACCAACATTACATTGCCACACAACGTTATTCCCTCCCACCCCCATCCATGATTTTTTTTCATCCCGTTAACTCCCACTCCATCCATCATCACCTTCTTACCGCAGGTCTCTTTCTCATTTATACACCTGTTTACTTGTGTCTGGTTGTTTCTCCATCACCATCCATCCGTCCATTGGGACCATACTCTGTGCAGAGCATACATGAACAGATAATTTTCCAAAATGGAATGGCATCTTGTGATTCTGTTGGAAGTCATTCTTTGGGTTGTTGTCATTGGTCAGTTGATGTAAATGATGGCATCACCAGTGACCTGTTGGGCAACGTTAATGAGTCATCCTGCTTCTTGTTGCTTACTTCAACCCTACACAGGTGATGATGTCAAGTTCAGAAATATGGCATACTCAAAATGCCGACCTGAATTTCCTTTGGAAGTTGTTTTCGTTTGTTTGTTACGACTCAACCTCAGCGGGCACCCTTCCAGTGCGGTCACTCCCGGTTGCCATTGTGAATCAGGAATCAAAAGTACAACCTTGAGGACAGTTTTCCTGATACAATGATGATAGAGCAGCTTCCTTATTACAGTCACTCACTCTGCGTGTTAGAACTTTTGTTCATGTTTCGCAACGTCCAGCGAGTCACATAGCGTTTTTTCTCTCATGGTATAGAGGCAGTAAACTCGTCCTGCCCTCGTCAGGGCAATGTCCACGACCTTCGATTGAGGAGCCGCCGTTGGCTCAACGCGTCTTTCACCGGCATTCCTCGGCTCGCACGGTTGGAGGAGATATAGACAGCTCGAATTTGGCTCAAACTGGGAGCAGATTTCTCCAGCGTGCCTTCGTCTTATTTCCTCCGTGCATCGTTATCGGTCCGATATGTTGGACAACATTCCGGCAATGCCAGGCACGTCGCTCTGTGCACGGATGATGTATGGCTGATGAATGCGTGCTGGAGTTCCTTTCACGTGCAAGATGTCTGGCGCGCGTTTGAGATTTCTTTCAGATTGCTTGAAAATTGCTTTGAGATTGGATACCAGTCCCACGCCGGCGAAACTAAACAAAGCGATCGCTCCAATAAAGCGCCGCCCTTTGAGCGTCACCTCCGACTCGTTACCACATTCAACATTCCAATGCACCTTGTTGTTTCCTCGGACATTTTTTGGAGAACAACATCGTGACTAAAATAGAAGCTTTCAAGGTTTGGATCTCATCCCTTTACCATGCGCGCTGCGTCCCCACGCCGGGGTAATGAGAACAGCGTGCGCGGAGCTCCGTCGGACCTGGTGGGACACCTACCCGTGCGAGATGCTGCTCTACTGGCCCGTGTAGCTCGTGTAGCTTCAATTAACACAAATAGTTCACAATACTTGCATTAATAAGCAGTGGGGGGGGGCGTGTTTCGCAATGGAAATTGTTCTGAGGAATCTAGAGGTGAATATATTTGACTTATCCTTCTACTGCGTCTCGTAAGGTTCAGGCAAGAGCCTGCAGATAAGTACTACGAGCATTGGGAGATATAATTATATAGGATACAAGGACATTAGTACGTCATGGGAAATCAACACATTTTCGAAAGGTGTTCCTCAGCTTATTTTGTTCAGCATCCTCAATTCATCGAAAATCAACCTTCAAACCATGATCCCAGAATACTGGTCACACATCCTGTGGTAGGGACCTCCACGAGTTGGGTGTGTGACAAGGACGACTTGATTCTATTTTGGTGAAGAACTGGATCCAGATACAAGAATTTTTAGATCGTCATGGAGGATCTCCAAGTCCTACTCACGTTGTTGTTCTTCATCTTCTTCTTGTGAACTTTTTTGTTTCACAGCCTACAGTTTTCATCGAAACTTCCTGAAACTTGGTATATATATATATATATATATATATATATATATATATATATATATATATATATATATATATATATATATATATATATATATATGTAAAAATACCCCGCGCAGAGAGTAACCATCTCCGATTTTGAAAATTCCTCCGAGAAAAAAAAGTTATGACGTCAAAATATCTCCACTAATGGAAATCGCCGAAAAAATTATCTCCGAATCTAGGCAAGCTTTTTGAATTTTGTTTGCGGGAATCAAGCCGGGCAGTAGCACAGATAATTTATCGCAAATCTGATACATCACAATGACGTCATATTCGTTTTTATGACGTCATCATTAAGAGGACGAGGATCTAAGCTCATTTGAGCTTGTTAAAGTGATTCTTCACCATTTGGAGGTCAGGTCAAGTCTGCTGTGGGAGTATGCACTGGAGCAGCGCGTTGCTGCATCCACTTTCTGCTGCTATGCCAGGGGCCTCCGTTTGGCCACCCCCTAGGCAAATACCTGGCCCATCTCCATCTTTTTGAGATGCCGATCAACCTTCTGCAACCACAAGGCATTTGGTTGGCCTATTGGCCTCCTCCACTCACGAGGTTCCCTCACGGGGAGAATCTGGTAAGCAGGATCAGCGTCAGGAAAACGAGCCACATGTCCATACAGCTGCAGCTGGTGCCGACAGACTATACAGGAAACAAGTCTAATCTGAGTCTCTCTCAGCAACCGCTCGTTGGACAAAAAGTCTGACCAGCAATAGCCAAGGGTTGTCCAAGAGACCTGGTCCCAAAGGAATTAATTCTCCATCTCCGGTCCTTGGTTAGATTCCAAGTCCCACATCCATGGAGCAAGACTGGAAGGACCAAGGACTTAAAGACTCTGACTTTTGTCCTCCTGCATAGGTACCGACAGCCCCATGATCCAGTGAATCCATGATCCACCAGGTCTGACCAAGACGTCTATCGACCTCTGGCTCACAACATGTGGAGACATGAATATTACTGCCAAGGTAAGTGAATCTCTCCATGACCTCAACATCCTCACCACAAACAGTAAAAGACAAGATAGCAGCATCCAAGATGTCATGGAAAGCCTGGATCTTAGTTTTGACCCAGGAAACCTGTAATCTCAGCAGCTCCAACTCCTCATTCAGTGCCTCAAGGGTCCACATTCGGATATCCAGCGTCTCCACAAAGATGATGCACGTACATTTTAGACATTCAGACCTTAACACTCAGACCTTTCAGACCATTTTAGACCCTATGGACCTTTAACGACCCTTTTCCCCCATTATACCCTTGAGACTTTTACACCCTTTCACCCTATATACCCTTTAGACCGCTTTGACCCCTTGACCTGTGAAATATATTTTGACCTTTTAAGACCCTTCAGACCTCAGACTCCTGAAGCTAGCTATCGTGTGCAGCCTGTGGCTGCTGGTTGCATCACTTTTCTGGGGACACGGCTGTGCCATTTATGCAGTGCCTGCTATTACCAGTACACTGGTACTCATTTCAACGACTTAGGAAGAATGGCAGGCTGACTCATCCCCATCTGGTGTTAATTCAATGACCGACAGGGGCTTGAATTCAAGACCCTAAGATCTTAAACCAGCCACCTTAACCATCAAGCCAACACCAGGCTTCACACTCCTAAAGACCTCTACATACATTAGACCACTTAAACCCCTTGATCCTTCAACCTTTTAGTCCCATTAGACCCTCTTTCGACACTTTACTCTTTAAACCCGATAGATCTCTTTGTCACTTTAAACTTGTAACTCGTGTTGGAATATACTATTTAGACTTCCAGACCATTTGGACTAGTTTAGACCCTTTGGACCTTATAAGACTCTTTAGACCCCCATTAGACTGCTTAGACCACTTGAGCCTTTAGACCCTTTTTGGCCTTTTCGACACTTTAGATGATCACTCATTTTAATTCACTTCATTTATTTAGCTGCTTGTAGAATGCAACCACAATCCACTTAATGAAATATGGAAAGATATTTCACAATCCAGCTAATCTTCTGATATATAAAGCTTCCATTTATCATGCCTCCGCTTACGAAGTCACCAGAAGCATGATCTTTTCGGGTTGTCTGTCCGTACGTACTAACGTATGTCCATGCCAACTTTCTCTGTTTGTTCTGCAACCGCTTATCCGATTGACACGAAGTAGAATGTTTTAATGATAATTATGTCGCAGGTCACGTGATGTGGCAGCCATGTTGAAAAAAAACAGGAAAACCTTTGGACCTATGTATCTCCGAAACCGCACCATGAAAAAATTGAAACTTGGCACATGTGAAGTACTCACCATGGGAAACAAGTGATTTTTTTGATGATGTCATCGGTGGCTTCATTATTACGTCATAATTGCATACGTCGAATGCTTTATCCAATCCAATATGAAAATTTTTTAGGGTCATCTCAGGCAAAATTGTATATGTGGAGGAAAAAATTGATGGCATCATCAGTTAGGTGATTCGGCAGCCATATTTTTTTTCAACATAAAAGCCTTCCAAAATCTGCTTCTCCGAAATGGCTGAACAAATCGAGGTGAAACTTTACAGGTATGATCGCCTTTCCATGAGGAACAAAAAGTTCTCCACCTATAACATCATAGGTCACATGGTTTGGCAGCGAGGAGTTTTTTTAAGAATAAACCTTTACAAATCTTCCTTTCCAGAACGGCTTGACAGATCGATGGGAAACTTCAGCCACATGTTCCCCAAGCCTTGGGGCTATCAGGGTGTTCACGACTAATTAACAAATCACATGGTCTGGCAGCCATATTGGATTCAATGAAAATATTATCAAAATTAATTCTCCTTTACTGCTTCTTCAATCGGCGTGAAATGTCACAATTATGATCCAGTATTCATGGGGAATATATACTTTAAATTTCAACCTGATCAGACACATGGTCTGGCAGCCAGAATTATTTAATATTTTGCATAGCTGGGTTCAAGGATTGCAATAAAACTTGGTTCAAGTACGTATAATGATGTAATAATGTGGGCGGAGGTATATCCGATGACCTCAAAGAGTGCCTTTCAAGTTATGCATACATGTATAGGATGCACCGGAGTAGTTGCTTGCAATAGGCAAGCATGCCTCAGGTGTGTGTGTGTATACATATATATATATATATATATATATATATATATATATATATATATATATATGTATATATATATATATTTATATATGTCTATATATATATATATATATATATATATATATATATATAAATATATATATATATATATATATATATATATATATATATATATATATATATATATACATATATACATATATATATATATATATATACATATATACATATATATATATATATATATATATATATATATATATATATATATATATATATATATGTAATTGCAGCAACCACCAGATACACCATTCCTTGTTACGATTGATGTGGTTGCTGAAATGATGAAGACAAAATGGACACGTGAACATATCAACTACAGTATTCTAATTATTAGCATATGGCATCCGGGTAATTCATACGTCATGTCAGTGTCTAAGGAGGAAAACCGCACACGGTTATAAAACCTAATGTTGGATCAACGTCAAGGAACCATTTTGGATCGCATGGACATTGCACTGATCTTCCCGCTTGTTTGGAAAGTTTTGGGTGTGCTTCCAAACCGAACATGCCATGCACGAGGCGGTTGGATCATAAATATATCTTCGAACATCCTGGTGTATGGACTCTTCATCCCCAATCCTGGTCCCCTCTCCCCAAGGAGGGGTAATTCCGTTGCCATTGCGAGCATCCTGCTGGAAATTATTACGCTCCTTTTATTTAATATCCCCGGTAATAAAAGTAAGAGCATCATTGGTTTCCACTGCGCTGTTAAAGGTGAGGAGGTTGGTGCTGTCTGTAGCCCTCCTGCCATCCTCCTGCCATCCACACATTACCTCCTGCCATCAAGAGTCAGGGATTCGACATTTGGCCAGGCCACCGGCACACAATGCCCGATCTGGGAACGGCCGAATTTTTTTATGGCCAGACTAGTTAAACCCATTAAAGGACCATGGTAGAACCGTCCTATGTGACGTGGGTACAGGGTATTGAATTTGATAAAGGTACAGGCACAAAATGGCCTACTCTTGAGAAAGGCACCGTCGGGATCATAAACATTCAACAGCAATCAACAACTGCTGCATGAGTTTCCAACCTGACGTCCTATCGGACAGCCAGCATACTCATTGATGCGATACCCCTCGGGCTGCGCAGTACCATGATGACAGTCGGAATCGAACCCAGTTGAAACATCTCACAGACCAGTGATTTATCTCTGATGTTATCTTGCTATTCCAGAAAGATTATTTTAATATTAGTATTTTGTTATTGTTACAAACATCTTTTTTAAGTCGCAAGGCCCTGACTTGGACTGCCCGCCCACTGTTGTTATTTTTGCCCGCAAGTCGAGCTCATGGTTCAAGCAACCCAACACCGTCCGAGTCCCCCCGGCCATGACGCCCCCGAGGGGCCCCTCGCCTGGAAAATGAATCCTGGGATCACTGCGCCGTCTCACAATGGGGCTCTTGCGCGGGAGAGCGAGGAGCTTGACAGGCGTCACTCAGGAAGCCGTGAGCTGAAACTCGCTTTATAAACTATTCTTTCTCTTCGTCGTGCCTTTGTGCACCACAAAGTACGGGGTGGGGGTTGGAGGGTGGAAGGAGGGATCCGAAATCTGTGATCCACTACTTTCCTTCAGGTTTCAGGTTTCATTTCAGGTGAGATTATTTTGAAAGGGTTCGAGGAAATTGGCGTCAAATAGATACATTTTTTTTTTTAATAAATCATGCATTATTTGCATACATAATAAATCGATGGTCCCATAATAAGATGCAAAATGAAAACACGATGCCATTTTGAACTAAACTCTTAAAATAGGGAATTACAGACACGAAGCCCCTTCCAAAAGAAACTTTGATGACATCACACACTGAAACGTCAGATACATTGAGGTTTGTGGTTGTGACGTCATAAAACAAGCTCAAATGAGCTAAGATCCTCGTCCTGATAATGATGACGTCATAAAAACGAATATGACGTCATTGTGATGTATCAGGTTTGCAATAAATTATCTGTGCTAATGTCCGGCTCGATTCCCGCAAACAGAATTCAAAAAGCTTGCCTAGTTTCGGAGATAATTTTTTAGGCGATTTCCATTAGCAGAGATATTTTGACGTCATAACTTTTTTTCTAGGAGGAATTTTCAAAATCGGAGATGGTTACTGTCTGCGCAGGGTATTTTTTACATATATACGCCAAGTTTCAGGAAGTTTCGATGAAAACTGTAGGCTGTGAAACAAAAAGTCCACAAGAACAACAACGTGAGTAAGACTTAGAGATCCTCCACGAGGATCTAAAAAACGGGTACATTCAAGAACGTTTTTCAGAATTTCTTGCAAACTCCTAAAAACGTCGTTACAATGAGGAAAATGCAACGAAATATCAAAAACTTTCAAAGACTGTTTGAATGTTCTCACCTCTGAATTGCCAGGTGGGTTCGATTCCCAATCGAATCAGATCGGACTTAAGCTGCCGTTTCAAAACTTTTCGAGCAAAGGGACATTCTACTCGAAACTGGCCATCCGAATTGGAGCTGAGGATTTGTCATCTTTCCTCAATAAGACTCGTACTGGTCCATAACCGTCGCCGCAGCCTCATGAAGCTTCAGCGTGAAATTATAATCGAACGAACATGATGACGTATGACTGGGTCTCCTGGATGTATCGTTGCTGAATCGCAGGTGTGCCGCTAAAAGCCTTTTAGAATTTGACGACGGCACACTGGCACACAAGAACCTGCTCTTTTCGAAAGCATTTGTGTTGGATATATATTGTTACATGGAAGGGAGATGGGGGATCCGTAGACGGGCTGTCTTAAGAAAAGTATGGTCCGTGTGATCGAGTAGGTTAGATTTGTTCTTGTATCAGGGAAACTGTCAGAGGTAAGTCGTCTTGTCAAATCTGCACTGATGAGGCAGTGAGCATCCTTTATGGAGCAGAATGGGGTAAGATTATTGTGTAAAACCTCTGAAAACAGGCAAGACCGTGTGGAGGATCTGTGGCACCCGGCACTTCAAAGAGGAACCATCATGGGCGGTAGTCAGGTGGACTGCAAGCCATGGTGTAGAAGTGAGCTGTAGAGCCATGAGTGAGAGTGGAAAACTTTTTTTTTAGGGTATACCCTGCAGTACAGGAGGGATCGAATGAAGGCGCCACCCACGACCAGAGGGCAGCCAATGAGAGAGACAAGCCGCATGCTGGAAAGGTAACCATTGCTGAGCGTAAAGACAGTGTCTGCGCATTTGTGCAGGAGTTGGAGTTGGGCTTCAGATGACCTAACATTTCTTTGTTTCGTCGCCCAACAGGAAGGAGCTTTTGGAGAGATGCGAATGCTGAATCCACCACAATCGCTCCTCAGCGGCCCTCATCACAACTTGCCATCCTGCATGAGCTGAGCCTGCTCAAGCAAACATCATGACGGACACAGAGACCAACTCATGCCTGTCACAAGTCCTCGCCTGCCCCTTTGTTTCTTGTGATAGTCCGGTATTTGGCACCAGGAGTCAGAGTTAGGCCTTATTTCTCCTTTACATAAGATTTCCTGTCCCTTCATCCCTGTCTGTGTCTGTTCACTGCTTGATGTGTTTCACATTTATTTATTGCGTGTTCTCTCCTTCACCTCATGTATTCTTTAAAAATAAACCATTTTAATTGTAAGAAACCTTTCCCACAAGCTAACACTGACAGTTTTGGCTATGCTTGAACGAACTTTGGGGGATTCTCAATTGATAAATGAATGCAGCAATAGTAAGAACACTATCTTCTCTCAATGTTTCAGCATCCGCGGAGGTCTTAGACCTCTGGCTCAGAGCAGTCTGTGTTAACGGACCCCTCTGATGCGAATATATACATACATATATATATATATATATATATATATATATATATATATATATATATATATATATATATATATATATATATATATATATATACATACATCTTGCAGTGTTAGTGTAAGAAATTTCTGAGGATATCCCGAAGACTCAATAGCTCAGTGGGCTGTCGCCATGTCCGTGGCCTTCAGTACATACCCGACTTTCAATTCAAGTACGGCCGAGTGAGAATGATGGGTACGCACTGGCTACACTGGAGCCAATCACATGGGGTAAAACTTCCTGGCTAACAATAATGCGGACTGTGTTGGACCAATGAAGGGAAGGATACCATGAGCAGATTTGGAACACCAAGCACCAAGGCAATTTATTTAACAAGCAAGGCAATCATTAAAGCAATTATTTATAAGCAAGCAAAAGACAAAAGGCACATAAGAACAGACTTGCCCCTAGTATATATTCCCCTTACATAGACTTACTTAGACAAAAGACATATGGCCATCATTAAATCCAGAAAGAAGAGACAAGATGAACTGAGGAGAAAGAAGCAAAACAGAGTGTGGGGGTGACTTTTCTCTTACCTCATGCAACCATGTGGGGTTATGTCAGGCCAAATATTGTGAGAAGGTGGGGGGGGGGGCTAGGATGCGAAGGATGTTCAGTAGAGTGTTGGAATTGTGTCAGAAGCATGCCATGTGAGTCTGTATGGAGCTACGTAACACCCCAGGAACTTCACCGCACTCCTACTTCATGGGACGCTCTCCTCCGGCCCGTGCATGACTCGTTCCTGTGCCTTCTGGTACAGCGCAACCCGCACTCTGACAGACAATCTCAAATGGGCAGTCTGAGACACACTCATGGCGCCATTCGTGCATCAACAACAGCCCCCAGGGCATCCACAGCAGCTGCGAACGCTCCTCACATTCCGTCTCTGGAGTATCAATAAATAGCGGTCCCCGGTGCCTCGATAACAGCCCCTCGGGCGTCAACAGCAGCTGCAGGGTGTCAATAGCAGCGGCAGCCTCAAACGTGTTTGTGTTTTATTTCTTCAAGAGGCTTCGGCTGGGTGTGGTTTTGAGGGAGTAAACATCAAGCGAGTATCCTCCTTATTGTTGCGCATCCGACAGGGGTGGGTGTGGCGAGTGAATGGTGGAAAATCCCACCATACTGTGGAGACTGAAACAGGCCCCCAACGTCAAATTTCACGTGCCCAAGGTAGCGACGATAGCCTCTGCTCCTTCCCTCACGTGCAAACATTCCATTCCACAATGCATACTATATTGTGTATGCGAGATGTCCTTTGTACTGGACGGCATATGGGTGAAGCGTTGTGCTGTATTTTGTACTTGAGAAGCATTGTCCCGCATGACGAATGTGGAAGTGCAGGGAAGGACGATTGGAGGAGGGTAATTTGATCGACACGAAGGTTTGATGGTCTTTAATGGTGAGCTACAAATGAATGGATGGTGAATAATAAGAGAGTGATGGGGGATGAATGGATGGTTAATTGGGACTGTTAAAAGAATGAGTGAATTTCAGTGGTGAGGAAGATATACCCACCGAAGGATGAGAATAAACCGACTGCGGGGTTGAAAGAAAGACCGACGGGATGAAGGAGGGGTTATTGAATTGAGGTTTGGTGAAGCCGATTGTTGGTGGATTGAGAAAGCAGAGAGGCGAAGGCATCACACCTGAGATACACAAACGAACAATCCATTCTGTACATGTATGCTCTCCCACTGGGTACATTTCCAAAACCATCGCAATATAATTACATGTATATACAGTGCGCGTCCAACATGGGCGGGTGCAGACGCCTCCCCTGCCGGGGTTTAAGGGCCCTGGCCCGTTTTCCTACCCACTCTTCCCCTTCTCCGCACTCCAACGCATTTCCAGTATTGGCCACCAAGGCATAGAGTCAGCAGACTGAAACTCCAGACCACTGGAGTGGATGTCTTGAGCAGTTTGGGAATGCGAACCATCCAAATATTAGTTCACCTGAGGTCCCCTGCGACGAACACTGACCCAGCATCCAGATCCAGTCCATTGGATCTGTGCTACTGGTGTGGCGGGCAAGAACATCTGCCCAGAAGAGTGTGGCTCACGGTGCTTACTGAACGGGCAGCGTCTAGCACACAACGACCCATCGGTTAACCACATACGGCTTGGCCAACCCAGGTCAGGAGTCTGTAATTTCCAGTGGAATGCCCATCGCCGACCCTAACAGACTCCACTGAGAGGGCCATGTCACACGGTGTGAGTCGCAAGCACCATGGAGAAAATCTGAGGGAGGGGAGTAGGACCCGTATCAACGGGGAATCCTCTTCTGAGACATAGCGGTAGTACCGCACGTCTTATGTGAGGGACCTGTCCCCACGAGCCTGGCTGTACCATGGACCAGTCACTGTATACAGCAGACCAGTCCATAGGAAGTGGGCCACCGCTTGAGACACGATGTGACTCATGGTCGGCCTCAGCCAGTCCAAAGTTGCCATGAGCACTACGGGTATGTCGAAAAGGCGTGCCCGCCAAACCTTAGCAGTCACTTTGCTGATGGGAATATTAGAAGAGAAGGGGGAGAGGAAGTTGGAGGAAGAGGGAGAGGGGGAGAGAGAGAAAGAGGAAAGAGGGAGGGGAGAGAGAGGAGGGGGTTGGGGGAGAAAGAGGAGGGAGGGGAGGGGAGGGGAAGGGGGAGAGAGGAGAGAGTAAAGATGGGGAGCGAGGACGGGGAGGGGCAAAGAGTGAGAAGGGAGAGGTGTGAGGAGGGAGTAGGTGTGGGGGAGTGAGGGAGGTGGGGAAAGGAAATGCAGCATGAGGGAGGGGAAGGGAAGGTGGTGTAAGGGGAGGGGAATGGAAGGCAGTGTGCCGGGGCATTACCTGGGCAAAAGTGCATTCGATCAAAGATTGCGAAAGCGAACTTGTTTCTGTTGCAGACTTTTGTTTCTTCACGAACAGGTGCTCTCTCTGGTGTTTGGTTTTCAAATATTTTGGTATATTGGACATATTACAGCGATGAGCAAGGTCTATTGAACAAAGTAAGCATGCAACTTTCGGACTGTCTTCTTTAACCTTCTCGAAATAGTTCCAAACTGCACTTCTAGACCTTTAGATTGACATGTTGCCAAAACTTTATCAGTCGATGTATTGTCTACCCGTACATCAGCAAAGCAATCAGCACGCTTTACTGACCAACTCGAAATGCATTGCTCTTAATTTAAAAGGAACACGCCTTTGGAGCGCGTTTCATTTGCAAGTGACTTGCTTTTGCTGCTATATTGCAAACAGGACACCCCAGGAGTGTGTTCCTTTTAAATTAATACATTACCAGGCCATGTGTAAGCGGAACGTGGCCAAAAGGGACGAAAAAAACATTTCTCCGAAAAAAAAAAACTTTTATTTTACAGGAGTAGGAATTACTTGGAATTGATGTCAATTCCGATTCAGTCGTCAATTCCTTTTGATTCCATGGTTGGAATTGAGTACTTTGGAATTGATTCCGTCCACCACTATCAAGCAGTCAATCAAGAGAATGTACCTGCCGAGACAAAAAGGAGGTAACCGCCTGATGGAGCTTAACCAAGTGCAGAGAATGAAAACTGTAGGATTGGCTGAATATGGGGAAAGTGCAACAGACTACTGAATCCAGTTTGTATGCAACAACGAAGAGAGCAAACCAGAGAAGGTATCCCTAACTCACCTCGCTAAAAATTTCCAAAGACAGGTGTGAATGGAAGATCACACAAGAACCCGAAACAACAACGAATACAGCTCTAAGTAGTGCAAAAAAAAAAGACAAAATTAAAATATAAAATGAAATATCAACAGATATACACCGACAACTGGGAAAACGATAAAAGAGCAGGAGGGTATTAAAAAAAAAGAAAAGACTTGGACAGCTTAGGAATAGACAAGGAAGGCTCTTTGGAATGGCTAAGAAGTGGTCAGCTTATTCTAAGTAAACGAATGATTATAAATGTGCAAGACCAAGGACACTATACCAATGGCTTTAAGAAAATGGGCAGGACAGAGTCAATCGAACAAGTGAAGATTCTGCAAGATAGAAACAGAACTTACAGGCAACCTCCTATCAGGATGTAAAAAAAACTCATGTCAGAGCAGCTGTACATCAAAAGGCACAACAAGGTATGTAGAGTAATCCACTGGCACATCTGCAAAAGTCTCAATATTGCAGTTCCAGATAAATCGTGGAAACATGAACCAAAAGCAATCACTGAAAGCATGAAAGTACTGCTGACGTACGACCTTATGAACCCATCGAGCGCGAACATAGAAAAAAAGCATAATGACCTGATGTATTACTGAGGTGCAAAAAAGAAAAGAAGGTATTGTTATTGAGGTGTCAGTAACCAGCAATTTTGGCCTAAACAACACAGAAATCAAGAAAATGAACAAATACCAAGATCTCAAAAATGAAGTGAAACGATCCTGGAAGCTGAAGAGCACGGAAATAGTACCAGTGATTATTGGAGCAATGGGATGATGAAAAGAATCTCACAGAGATCTTAAAATCCATCCCGAGAAATATTCCTACAACAAACTGCAATCAGAAGCTGTCCGTGACTCGCTTGACAATCCTCAAAAGAGCTCTTGGAACAAAACTTTGAGAACAAGAAAACTTCACAAATTAGTCAATGAATCATGATCCCTTACTGAGACGGATGTGAATAACTTTGAGACCTGGGAGGACTCTGTTCCACCTTCTGAAACCCCCATGTGGAGATATCAGCTAGACACACACAAACACTTTTTTTAAAATAATTGTACAGTATCGGCTGTTCCTAAAATTAAATATAATAACGATTGCTGTAAATGATGTTAATTTCACAACATCTTATGTTCAACTTAATTTAAATTGTAAACCTCAAAACATACTTCTCTTTCTGAAAATGTAAGCACTTTGACCTAAAAGCAATTGACTGGTTTTCCGACCGCACAGATCATCAGCTGGGCACCGTTCTTCCTTGAGGTTTCGATCCTTTCAGCCCAGAACCTCTCCAAACGGCGGATCCATAACCTCAGTCACAGATCCACATCAGTAGATTACCAGCATCAGCAAATCCACAGCCTCAGTTGTGTCCAGGCCGTCAGACAACGTATCAATGCAACATCACTGATCAAACTCTACTCGTTCGAGGATTTAATGTATCACGTAGTTACAACTCCCATCACAGATTCTATTATATGATAATACATTAAAGTATTGTTACGAATTTGGAATTCAATTGCACGCAACATACAGGTTCCCTTAGTCAGCTATGTCAATAAAAATATCATATTCCCAAGATAGCTCACCTTTCATTGTTTAAATGTTCAGAGATCGATTAGATGCGCTGCGGATCGATTTAATAGTTAGGGAACGAAACAATGGAGACGTCCCCCCTCTTCTGCGAAGAGAAAGAAGAACCCTGCCATCCCGTGACGTCAACAACTCCCTCCCACCCGTGGTTGAGCGGGGGGTGGATCACGAGGGCATGAGTCACGCCGGGTGCGGGGGAGGGGGTGCAAAGGATAAAGAGGACATCTTTTCTTTGTTCAAAAAGAGTCCCGTGGGAGTCCCGTGGTAGGGCTGAGTTTGTGGGAGTCCCGTGGCAGAGTTCGTGAAGAGTCCCGTTCTGAGTCCCGTGTGCAGAATTCGTGTGCTGAGTCCCGTGGGAGGAGTAAGCTTTTTTGCTTCGGAGAGAGCAGTTGTTCAGCCGTCGGGTCCTGCTTGGCTTGAGGCCTTCGGAAGCTTTTTGCTTCGGCTGGCTCGGTGAGCTTCGGCTGCTGCTTTGTTTTGGAAGGAACTTGAGCCGGTTGTTCGGCTCGAGCTGCGAGTGGAGGCTTCTTCCTCTTGGTTCGTGGAGCTTTTCATTCTCCATTTTGTTTCCCGGCTTGGTGCGACGCATCGGCCTCTTCTTGGAGTTGGTTCCTCGGGGAAGCGACGCATCGACAGGAAGGATCGGCGCCTCATCTCACCGGCACGTGTTGAGAAGCGCGGGAGGATTCGCGGGAGCTCGGGAAGGAACAAGGATCGCGGCGATTGGATCCAGCTCACTCTCGCTGGAGCCCGGGTCCGGACAAGTTGAAGACCACACGAGGTGGAAAGGTTCAAGTCAAGCTCTGAGTTTCAGCTCACCTGTCCTTCGAGCTGGAGCTCGTGATTAAAGGCCTTAGCCACCGTTTCTTGTGTGTGTGTGTGTGTGTGTGTGTGTGTGTGTGTGTGTGTGTGTGTGTGTGTGTGTGTGTGTGTGTGTGTGTGTGTGTGCGTGTGTGTGTCCGTGGGCCCGTCTAATAAGTAGGAACTGCCCATTAAGTGTAAATGACTGTACATGATAAGTAGACAGTTGTAGTTCTTTTGTCGTGCTTTTGTTGCTTGTATAATTGCATACGTGTTTCATTATGATAAATGTCCTTGTGTGAATGTAAACCTGCTCGTTGCATCCATTCCCTCATTGACTGAACATTCGTGTGTTGGGAGTTAGAAAGCCATTGGTTTGCCGTAATAGGGGGACATTTGGACCGACGGTTCTCGGCGATTACGCCGCTCGGAATCGCGCACGGACAAGCTCGCCTCGGCGGTTTGTTCCGTACGAGTTCCGTCGAGGGTGGAATACCCCGGTAGTTGGATCACGTGGGTATTTAGGTACATTGAAGATTGGCAATCGACCCTACCCCACGTGATCTGCCGATTGACGTTTTTCGGTTCTTGTACAAGGACCCGTCGCTCGGAGTTATCCGGGCGGCGATCTATATTCCGGGCGATCGGTCGGGCCGACTCGACTTGCGGCTCCGTTCAGAGCGGTCGGTTGGCGGCTGACACCCGGCTAGTAACAGTATGCACCAATTACCTTAAATATAACATGTCCATCACCCAGCACATACACCCCACTTACCTCTGAATCAAACTTTTCTTCAAATATTCCAACGGTTTTTTATAACGGATTTTTCTACAGGATGCACTCTTTTTATTCCAATGATTTTCTACACATACACACAAACACACTATTAAGCTCACCAAATCGAGAGAGGTGCATCATGTCGTTTGCAAGCACCACCATTATTCAAAGAAAGAGGAAGTGAATGTTTGTTACTGCCTTGTTGACATACTTTCTGGCATACCATCCCTCCATCCTTTTACATTAAAAAAAAGGTTTTCCGTGTGTGTGTGTGTGTGTGTGTGTGTGTGTGTGTGTGTGTGTGTGTGTAATATGTATAATTATATGTCGCATTAAAGAACGCTTTTAAGCAATGTAGAGCACCTTTTGACATGCACAACTGCCCTGTGGTAAACCCGGTCTTCTACAACTGAAGACCTTCAGAATATTTACTTGTTCACACATGCAGGGGATTTTCTTTCAGCCCTGAATATGAGTTCCAAATCTCCCAAGATCTGCCATTGTGATTTTCACCCATCGTACCTGCAAGGTCTTCACATCGCCGGCCGGTAGAGAGGCATGCTTGGGGGTGTGCAGGTGAATTTAGCACAATCCCCGTCCCCCCCCCTCCTTAAAAAATATCGTAGGTTCCAGGAGCATCAGTCATCACACTCAGACACTCTGTTGAATGTTCGAAACACTTGTCCGGGTGCACTCACCCCCCCCCCAAATTAACCTCTGCACAATGCTCTGTGTCACACTACACTCCATCCGACCATCTGACTCTTAACCCTCAAGTCCTTCGTCACGGTCACTCGCCTGCACGCCACCTCACAGAGCGCTGTGTCCATTTAGGCAGACAGGAGCCAAAAAGCATCACGATGGATGATCTACGCTGGTGGTCTATGAACCAGAACATATCAGCGCATCAAAGGAAAACAAGCGTAAAAGCTCTGTCTTGTGTACACAGTCCGCGACGTCCCGTACCGCGGACGCCCGCTGCTCCTCTGTATCATTGCTTGTTCTGTCTGGGCTGTGCTCCCCATAGATACGAGGCTGTTAGACTGGAGGGACAACTTAATGTTATTTCCAAGAGGTCCACATCAAAAGGACTCCTCTCCTGCAATATGTGCTGACCGCCCCCAAACAAATGTTCTGGCATCAAAGCAATGGAGCCGTTGAAGATCCACAAAAGCAAACAAGCAGTAACGCCGGAGCAAGAGCGACGATATATTGTCTTGGAAATGTCAAACAATGTCCCGATTATAATCGTAGTGAGACGGATCCATTGGCGGCCTTTCTTGGACACACCTCGTATTTTATGTATCTACATAATGCAGGCAGGTTACCTTTCGTACTCTGCCTCTATGGGCTGTCTGGTCCTGTGTTTGATTCATAGTGGAAACTGTTCGGACGAAAATTGTCACCTATTGAAGTGCTGGCAGAAAGGTACTGAATTGTGGAGCATCCCCTCCTCTTTTAGCTGCCCTTTATCTTTCAGGAGATGTGATGAGAGACAGAGAGAGACAGAGAGACAGAGAGACAGAGAGACAGAGAGACAGAGAGACAGAGAGACAGAGAGACAGAGAGACAGAGAGACAGAGAGACAGAGAGACAGAGAGACAGAGAGACAGAGAGACAGAGAGACAGAGAGACAGAGAGACAGAGAGACAGAGAGAGAGAGAGAGAGAGAGAGAGAGAGAGAGAGAGAGAGAGAGAGAGAGAGAGAGAGAGAGAGAGAGAGAGAGAGAGAGAGAGAGAGAGAGAGAGAGAGAGAGAGAGAGAGAGAGAGAGAGAGAGAGAGACAGAGAGAGACAGAGAGAGAGAGAGAGAGAGAGAGAGAGAGAGAGAGAGAGAGAGAGAGAGAGAGAGAGAGAGAGAGAGAGAGAGAGAGAGAGAGGAGAAAAAGAACACTTACAATCAAACTTTCCCATGACCAGATACGATACGATCTTCTCAAGAGGGTCATTGTCCTGATCAACCAACAAGTCATAATGCACCACTGAACCTGATGGAGGAGTGCTATACCTGCATGTACATGGGACGTTCAAAAGGAAATACAAACGAGATACTCACGAGAGTCCAACACACGTCAGTGTATCATGCAGGGTCCTTGCAGGGTCCTTTAAAAACTTTAAAACAATTGATAATAAAAACAATCATTATTTTCAGGAAGTTTTGCTTTTTGGAAGACACAAACTCATGACATGAACCGCAATGAACGAGCTGAATCGTCCACTAACAAATCCACCAAGGGGTCTCCAGGACACTTTGCCCCTGGAGGTATTTTGTGAGATTTGTGGCCAGAAGTGCGCAATCGGGTAGCTGGGATTTCATCCGACTCGACGCTTCTCAGATTTCTGAATATCTGCTGAAATCAGATCCGTGGAAATTATTGTTGAACACAACTTCGGGTGTCACGAAAATCCATTTTCCAACTCTAACTTTTTTTTTCAAACGACCTTCTTAACAAACGACCGCTGAGACCAAACCCTTTGCAGGCCAGATCGCAGATCAGGCACGTGATCTGACCCCGTTTGTGCTGGGAGGCTCGTAAACGAAGCTGTGTTGCCCTTTTATTGTTGTTATTTTACTTCCAGCGGTTCAAGGTCTCATATATCAAATCCGAACCATAGGTTTCATGCACCTATGTGGGAACATGCCGTGTGTGTGTGTGTGTGTGTGTGTGTGTGTGTGTGTGTGTGTGTGTGTGTGTGTGTGTGTGTGTGTGTGTGTGTGTGTGTGTGTGTGTGTGTGTGTGTGTGTGTGTGTGTGTGTGTGTAAATATGTGTGTGTATTGTGACGGTTTTGGAAATGTACCCCAGGGGAGAGCATTCATGTACATGTGGGATACCCGAGAATTAGTTATTTCATTAATTTATGTTGTAGGTCGATCTTTGCCCCTTGTCTAAGGCTTTGGGGGGACACGTGTTGAGGTTAGTTTGTGTGTCTCCCAGTGTGATGTCTCCCCCCCCCCCAACACCCCCACACTACTTTCAAACCTTCAATCTTTTGACTGAATCTACAATCAGTCCATTCCAACAATCTCCCCTCTGCCTTCCTCAATCCACCAATAATCCACTTCACCAAACATCAAATCAATAACCCCTCTTTCATCCCATCAGTCTTTCTTTTAAACCCACAGGTATATTCTCATTCTTCAGTGTGTCTGTCTTCCTCACCACTCAAATACACCCATTCTTATATTATTTACCACCAACCACCTGTCACTTTCTGTAAAAAAAATAATCCTCTGGACCAGCGCCGAATTACTTTCCCACATACAGTATTTCCTTCCCTGCACTTCCTCCATTCTATCTTCCCTGCACTTCCACATTCATCATGGGAGACAACGCTTCTCAAGTACAAAATAAAGTACAAGGCCTTTCCCATACGCAGTAAAGTACAACACATCTGGCATGCACAATACAGTATGTACTGTAGACTGGAGCGTTTGCTCGTGCAAGGAGGGGCTGGGGGAAGGGCTGTGTTCAAGGACAGTGGGATTTTCTACAAGATGCATCGTGGACCCATCCCCCATTGGATGCCTACCAATGGGAGAGAGGCTTGCACGAGACTGGAGTCACAAGGCTTGTCCTGTGAGCCTGGAGTGCGGATGGGACTAGAGTCACCTCAAAGCTTGGCCTGTGAGCCCGGAGTGTGAATGGGACTGGAGTCACCTCAAGGCTTGTCCTGTGAGCCCAGATTGTGGATGAGACTGAGGTTACATCAAAGCTTGTCCTGTGAGCCTGGAGTGTAGATGGGACTGGAGTCACCTCAAAGCTTGTCCTGTGAGCCCGGAGTGTGGATGGGACTGGAGTCACCTTAAAGCTTGTCCTGTGAGCAGTATACAATGCCCAGAATACGGCTTGGTTCACGGTGGAAAGTATGACGCAGATCTTAAGCAGCTTTAGGGGACGGAATGCACCAGAGACAGGATTTGTGGTGGAGCTGCTTGTCCCATGTGTGCAGCGGTGGTTGTCTTTTCTGTGAACTTTGCTCGAGAGGAAACGGAGCTGCTTGTCCAGTGTATGCAACAGAAACAGAGCTGCTTGCCGCTGGCATACCGAGGATGCCTGAGAGGATTTCCCTCCTTGTACCGGATGCCTCAGAAATGCAGCTGCACATCCCATCACACCGCATCAACACTCTCCTGCCAATCTTTCCCATCCTCCCCCCCTCCCCACCCCAGTATATTTGGACCGGTGCAGCCCCATTGGGTTGTGTGAGGTGAGAGAAGGCATCGACCCCATGCTCCGTTCTTTTCTTCCTCCTCAAATCTTCTTGTCTCTTCTTCCTGAATTGAATGATGGCCACATGTCTTTTGTCTAAGTAAATCTGTATAAGGAGAATACGTGTTAGGGTTAAATCTGCTCTTCTGTGCCTTTTGCCTGTAAATATGTGTTCAATGATTGCTTGCTTGTGAGTGTGTAAATAAATAGATTGTTGATTGGTCTTTCAAATCTGTCTTGGTTGTCCTTTCCTCCATTGGTCCAGCATAGTTCTCATGTATTATTAGACAGAAAGTTTGACCCCACCGATTGGCTCTACATGAAAGCCGGTACGTACTTGGCAGCTCTGCTCAGCTGTACATGATAAACATAAGGCAAGTACGTATCGAGGGTATGAGCCCCCCTTGATACTGCCAATGCAACAGGAAGGTAACGCTTGAAGTAAAGAGAACCCTGCCAGAATTGGCGGTGCCAATTGGTGTTTGTCGTTGACTAGCAACCCGCCAGACTGCAGAATTATCTGTGGCAGGTAGCCTCAGGACCGGGCATTCGAGAGGGACTCAAGTGCTTCCCCTCATGGTGAACCTCAAACCCTGGCCCATAACAATACATATATATATATATATATATATATATATATATATATATATATATATTTACTATATAAATGGCAGTCCTTCTGTCTGTTTGTCTGTCTGTCTGTCTGTTTTTTGTAACGAATAAGCTCCTAGACCAGTGAACCAATCTTGATGAAACTTTACACATATATAAAACTAACATTCAGCTCCAGGATGCACTAAGTGGCTCTCCATAAAAATGCAAAAATATATATATATTTAAAAAAATATATATAAATAAAATAAATTAAATTTCCATTAGAAAAAAAAATGGCTTTCGAATAGTGCGCCGGCGTATTAATCATAACAAAAGGCTTCATGGTTAAAAACGCTAGAGTTTTTTGAAATACAAAATGTTCATATTCGTTGACTTTTTAAACATACACATTCTTCTTCTTCTTCTTTCGGCTGCTCCCGTTTGGGGTCGCCACAGCGGATCATCTGTATGATCCGCACAGTGATTTGGCACATGTTTTACGCCGGATGCCCTTCCTGACGCAACCCTGGTCGCCTCTTACGACCCAGGGATATGGTACACCTATTTTAACCGAGTATACACCGGCCCAGTATACTGGTACTCATTTCGCCGACCTCGGAAGGATGACAGGCTGAGTCAACCCCCTGGTGTATTAATTCAGTGGCCCAACGGGGATTGAACTCAGGACCTTTTGGATCCCAAGCCGCTGCCCTAACCACTGCGCCAACACCAGGCTATTTTAAACATACACATTCTCCTCCTGTTATTTGAATTCTCGAACTGCACATGCACGGCAACAGCTAACTGCTGATAGATCTGCTCATGAAAGAGCCAGGCAAGCAGAGTCAGTTGCAGAGAGAGAGAGAGAGAGAGAGAGTCGTCTTACTGCTGATATATCTGCTCATGAACGAACCAGGCAAGCAGAGTTGGCTACAGAGAGATAGCGTCGCCTAACTGCAAATAGAGCATCACACCGACGGGCGAGAGAAGCACAAAACTCACGTTCCAGCTTTCTAGGTCCGGGTTTTGGCAGGACATCAAGGACAGTTGCCACTGCTGCTAGAAACATTGAGTGGCTCAAGGCCACCTTCAACTATGACCGATCTGAGGATTACGGCAGCATAAAGCCTTCCTTCCATAAATCTGAGGAATAAAAGAAGCCTTCCTAATTTTCTCCATACAACTAATGCATCAGTCTAACTAGCGTGAGGAAAATAGGGCAAATTTCCTGAGTATTACCAGGTACTTCAGCTAGTATATATATATATATATATATATATATATATATATATATATATATATATATATATATATATATATATATATATATATATATATATATATATATATATACATATATACATACATATATATATATATATACATACATATATATATATATATACATACATATATATATATACATATATATATATATATATATATATATATATATATATATATATATACATATATATGAAGAGACCTACCCACATCTCTCACCTGTGAAAGGGGGGAATAGCCAATCAGCTCTCACCTAATTAACTAAACCCAAGTGGCTAGGATTATATAAATAAATTAACACCTTCCATACTCCTCCAGCCAAAACTGCTGCGTTAAGCAACCAAGAAGGCCTATACAGCATCGCGCTTACCTTGTGTAGGCCTTCTTGGTTGCTTTACACAGCAGTTTTGGTGAGAGGAGCATGGGAGGTGTTCACACACATATATACAGTGTATATATATATATATATATATATATATATATATATATATATATATATATATATATATATATATATATATATATATATATATATATATCTCTATTATAATACCAAGCTTGCACCCTAAAAACTCGGCTTGCCGTCACACGATCCCTATGAAATTGCTGTGGCACTTAGCGGACATGCTGACAATGTTTGGGAAGTCTTGGTGTTCCATAGTACCACTTGCATTTTGCACAATGCGTATTTTTGTCATTCCCCGTGTACGGTCTGTCATCTGCTACCAGCTATGTTGTACTGCTATCCCGTGCATGTGCCCGGGTATCGCCAGTATATATATATATATACACGTATATATCTCTCCTCTTCTTCTTTCGGCTGCTCCCGTTAGGGGTCGCCACAGCGGATCATCCGTATGATCCGCATAGTGATTTGGCACATGTTTTACGCCGGATGCCCTTCCTGACGCAACCCTGGTCGCCTCTTATGACACAGGGATATGGTACACCTATTTTAACCGGGGTATACACCGGCCCAATATGCTGGTACTCATTTCGCCGACCACGGAAGGATGACAGGCTGAGTCAACCCCCTGGTGTATTAATTCAGTGGCCCAATGGGGCTTGAACTCAGGACCTCTTGGATCCCAAGCCACTGCCCCAACCACTGCGCCAACACCAGGCTATATACACGTATATATATAAATATATATATATATACACGTATATATATATATATATATATATATGTATATATATGTATATATATATATATATATATATATATATATATATATATATATATATACATATACATATATATATATATATATATACATATATACATATACATATATATATATATATATATATATATATATATATATGTATATATATATATATATATATATATATACATACATATATATATATACATACATATATATACATACATATATACATATATATAAATATATATATATATATATATACATACATATATATATATATATACATACATATATATATATATATATATACATACATATATATATACATACATATATAAGTAGTAGGGTAAGAATACTGGTTCTGGCTCACTTTTCCCCATGTAAATGAATGGGGGATTTTCAGCGATTCCCTTTTTTTTTCCCTAAAAATAAACCCCCTTTTTATCCCAAGGTATATTTATTTGTCTCCCCTTTTAACCTGGAGGTTGAACCTCATTGAATTGAACACCTGGGGGTTGAACAGCTCACTCATTGAACCTATAAAGATTTCTTCATTCTCAAATTCCTTCAATAGTTTAATTTTCTTTGCACAATAATCCCCATCTAAAATATTGACAAACAAAACATTTGAATCTTTATATTTTTGAAGATACCCCTTTTGTGCCATTACGAAATGATAAACTTCTCTTAATGCTCTTGTTTGACCACCTCCTGAGCCACAGGTTATTTTTTGTTAAGCCCCGCCCACTTTTGCTAAGCCCCGCCCACCTTCTGTGGATTTTTATAAGCCCCGCCCACTTTTCTTTAAGCCCCGCCCACTTTTGCTAAGCCCCGCCCACTTTTCTTTAAGCCCCGCCCACTTTTGCTAAGCCCCGCCCACTTTTCATGAGGTATTTTCTAAGCCACGCCCACTTTTCTTTAAGCCCCGCCCACTTTTCTTTAAACCCCGCCCACTTTGCACAAGGTATTCAATAAGCCCCGCCCACTTTTCTTTAAGCCCCGCCCACTTTTGCTAAGCTCCACCCACTTTTCGTGAGGTATTTTTCCTAAGCCACGCCCACTTTTTCTAAGCCCCGCCCACTTTGTTAAGCTCCGCCCACTTTTCATGAGGTATTTTCCTAAGCCACGCCCACTTTTCCTAAGCCCCGCCTACTTTTGCTAAGCCCCGCCCACTCTTACATCATTTCCAGTTCATCTCTGACTCACAAAGAAATCACTAGAAAATTACAGGATGTTATGGTTTTGAAAAATTTCCCAATGAAGGCTTGCCTAGGCTTGCCCAGGGAATTTCCAAAGGAAACCACACCCACCAGTCTTTCCCTATAAAAGCTTCAAGCCCAGGCTCCATTTTAAACATTTGTTTTTGCTGGCAATGGTGTGCTGTGTGCTTGCCTGGAACTCTCTGTCTTGTATGGAACTAAACCTTCAAGTTGATAAACTGGATTCAAACCTCTTATCTGTTGAGGTAAGATTTTTATTTTCCTATTTTCAAACTTTGATTGAAGCATACTCATTTAATAATTAAATAACTTAATTAATACATTATTATTTTCTCTCACAGGAAATTGTATCTGAAATACAAAATGAAAATACTGCTTTTGCTACAACTTGGGGGGAAATTGTTGGCTTGGTTGAAGACCTTATGAGCGACCAAGACCTTGAGTGGGATGACTTTGGGGTTCCTTGGAACTCTCTGACTTGTATGGAACTAAACCTTCAAGTTGATGAACTGGATTCAAACCTCTTATCTGTTGAGGTAAGATTTTTATTTTCCTATTTTCAAACTTTGATTGAAGCATACTCATTTAATAATTAAATAACTTAATTAATACATTATTATTTTCTCTCACAGGAAATTGTGTCTGAAATACAAAATGAAAATACTGCTTTTGCTACAACTTGGGGCGAAATTGTTGGCTTGGTTGAAGACCTTGTGAGCGACCAAGACCTACAGAACGAGCAAGACCTTGAGTGGGATGACTTTGGGGTTCCTTGGAACTCTCTGACTTGTATGGAACTAAACCTTCAAGTTGATGAACTGGATTCAAACCTCTTATCTGTTGAGGTAAGATTTTTATTTTCCTATTTTCAAACTTTGATTGAAGCATACTCATTTAATAATTCAATAACTTAATTAATACATTATTATTTTCTCTCACAGGAAATTGTATCTGAAATACAAAATGAAAATACTGCTTTTGCTACAACTTGGGGGGAAATTGTTGGCTTGGTTGAAGACCTTATGAGCGACCAAGACCCACAGAACGAGTTCGTCCTTGATGACCCAACCAAAGAGTTATACCTTGGAGAACAGCAAAATCCTGAAAAAGAGTTTTACAGCAATAGTACTCATTGTGAGTTATCAAGACAATACCCACTGAACAAGTTAGACGTTGATGAGCCAGAATACAAGTTTTACCTTGGAGACTCACAAATTTTGAAAAAATCAGTAAATGAGTTCTGCCTTGATGGTTTAAATAACTACCTTGGAGACTCAGGAAAAGGGTTCTACCAAGATGGTTCTAAATATGGGAACTACCTTGGAGACTCACAAATTTTGAAAAAATCAGTAAATGAGTTCTGCCTTGATGGTTTAAATAACTACCTTGGAGACTTGGAAAGTTGGGTTTATTTTGAAGACTTGAAATGCTACCACTCTTTAGGATTTAAACCTATCAAGAAAGTTCTTACTCCCTCTTTCTATGTCATCAAACCTGAAAGCCTTAAAAGACAGAATTGGAAGAAGAGAAAAAAAAAAAAAACGTAAAATATATATATATATATATAGGTGGAAATCTCATTTTGAAAAAGACATTGTGTTGGGTGAGGATTGAGTTGGGGTTGAGATTTTGAATGTGAGGGTTGGGGTTGAGATTTTGAATGTGAGGGTTGGGACACACACACACATACACATCAACAAACAAAAGTTAAGCCTTGACTATTCAGTTGAGGATTCTGTGTTTGGGGTTCACAGATCTAAGAACGTCCCCCTTGACACACATTATATACTGTTATACACCTCGGACTTGGCCCTCGAGTGTCCACAACGGTGTATAGTAGGAGGGAGTGAAGCGCCAACCTATTGCTCCCATTGCACACATACACACACACAAACAAAAGTTAAACCTTGACTATTCAGTTGAGGATTCTGTGTTTGGGGTTCACAGATCTAAGAACGTCCCCCTTGACACACATTATATACTGTTATACACCTCGGACTTGTCCCTCTAGTGTCCACAAAGGTGTATTATCTGCTTAGTTTTGTCTTTTGTAATTCCTGTGAATAAAATGAACCTAAAATCTCTTCCCCTTCCAAATCATATATTTTATAAGTCCAAGGAACCGTATCTATTACATCAACAATTTTAAAAAGTTCTTTCGTCCATCGTTCAGTAAAACCCTTTTCAAAATGAGATTTCCACCTATATATTCTTATGATATCACCAACTTTGAACTTAGGTTTTCTGACATTAATCTCTTTTTCATATTTTAATTTTGTAAATGTTTCTGATGGTTTCATATTTGTTGACGTGTGAATCGTGTCATTATACTTATCCACAATATCCTGAATAAAAGATGACCATTGTTGTGAACCGAGTTGTGTGAATTTTTTTATATAGTCTCTCTTTTAAGGTACGATTAAAACGTTCAACAACAACTGCCTTCCCTTCATTAAAGGTACTGTATAATGTAATACTGTTATTTTTTAGAAAATTCATAAATGTCTTGTTATAAAACTCTCTACCCTCATCAGTCCACAATTTTTTAGGTTTTCTCTTACTTTTATTAAATATCTGTTGAAAAGCTAACATAAGAGTATTACCTGTTTTGTTTTTTAAAGGGACAACCCACGCATATCTACTCCTCAAATCAATAACGGTTAAAGCATACTTATACCCCTTATCATTATTGAGTTCAATCAAATCAGCAGACCAGATATAATCAACTTCCTTGGAATAAACTTTCCTTCTCTGAAACTTTGTGAATATTGGTTTATGTAATTCATCAGCTAATTGCTCTTCAGTCTTAATGGCATCATTAGAGCCTATAAGTTTTTGAATTTCCAAGTCCAAGTTTCAATTTAGCACTAATCATCTTCTTCACGATGAACCTATCAACTTTTTCTCTCAAGGTTGGATTTTGTATCAGAGACAAATTATACAACATTTCTCTATCGGCTTCATGCTTTTCTTCCAACGTTGTGGTATTCCCATAATCAATATCGTGTCTCATGCACACTTCATCAACTCTATTGATTGGTTTACTCCAGGATTTAGGATTGTCTGCCTCATCTAATCTTTTATCCAAGTTTGTGCCTGGACCACAGAAAGAATACCCTGGAAGATGTAATTCCCCTGGTATTCCAGTAGTTGTAAATTTACTTCCTGATAAAAACTTTTGTATATCTCCTCCGAGTTTGTGTTTGGAGATAAATTGAATTTTTTTTTGAACCACACACCGAACATATACCTTTTTGTATAACCCTGTTATTTTTACTTTTAATATATGAAATATTTTTAGTATTAGTTTTCTTTTTACATTTGAGACAATAACTCATTTATTTATGTGAAAAAGTCCTGCAGAGTGCAAAAACCTTTTTAGTTTCCAACATGCACATTTGAATCTTAATTTTTAAAGCATAAAGAATCCTAAGAAATGCCTTCACTCTCTCCTCCATTTATTTAAGAAAAAACTTGAATTAAAATGAATAGCTTGACGATGTCAATAGTCTTGAAGAAAATATTGCAAATAGACTTGTCAATTCTTTGTTTTCCTCCTCGGTGGGTTGAGTTATTTTCTGTAATACCACCAATCTTTTTTGAATCTCACTGGTTTTCATATTTTGATATTTATTCATTCTCTCTCTTTCCTCCCTCTCTCTCTTCTCTCTTTCCTCCTTCTCTCTCTTCTCCTTTTCCTCCTTCTCTTTCTTCTCCCTCTCCTCCTTCTCCTTTTCCTCCTCTTCCCTCTCTTCTTCAACTCCTTCCTCATCCCTTACTATCCTTGAATCGTTTACACCCCATAGAATATTATACATATATTCATCAGGATTTCTTGTTATTCCTGTATCCAAAATAATTTTTTTACAACAGGAAACCAATAAAATTTCTTTTGAATTTCTAAAAGAGCCTTACCTTTTCTTAACTTTATAATTTTTTCATTATTTAACATTCTAATTAAATCTAAAGTTGTCGGTTTATCAACATCAGCATAATGCCAATCTTTTATTGAAAATACCTCATTCTTATGTTGTAGAACATATTTATTAAAATACCGAATACCCTTTTCTTGAAGGTATGCTTGGACACAGAAATGATAATTTTCTTGAAGCCTTCTTGCTGTCATTTATGTATTAGAAATATATGTTCGAATAATATTATGGCACGAAACACCTCCCCATCTTCCCATAGTTAAATCATTTTGTATTTCCTTACTTATTATATATAATCCTGTTTTTTTTGTTTTCATGAGATAAACAAGGGCAAAACCATTATTATATTTACCCTTATTAAATTCTTTTATTTGTTGTTTACGAATCGTAGCCCCACAAAACTCATTCTCAATACCAAGTGGATAATATTCTTCCTTACGAGACTGATTTAATTGTTCCAGGTCTTCGAGGTTAATTTTAAATGACCAATTATACCCTAAATCATTCATATCATACCCCCATTGTTCTATTCTCATACAAACGATACGCCCTTCTTTATAAAAAATTATTTTAATTCGAACTGTGAATTCTGTATGACCTGGAGATAATATCAACACTTCTGTATCTTTGGAATACACAGCCGTTTTATTTAAGTATATATATTGTGATAAATCACTTAATCTCACCAAGTCATTCGCTTCAGTTGGGGTTGGATAATTTTTTAATTTATAAGCATTTTTCATGTTAATATTTTTGGTTATATTATATTTATGTCGTTCACACTGTGCCTTTGTGTAATAATTTGATAAATCAATATCCAGTTCTTGAGATACACCAAAGATAGAACCATCTTTACCAACATAAGTCATTTATATTAGATTAAAAATAATATCATAAAAATTTTTATTTTTGTTGAGTTGAAATAACACATATAGACATAATTGACCACAACACTTGGAATTTAATTCTTGGACTTGAAATGTTTGATAAACACCATTCTGTAAGAATTTTATAACTTCAACAGGTGGTGGAAGACCAAAACTATCAAAATAATATTTGTCTTGACTATTAAAAATACAAACCCAATGAGAACCGTTCCCATTATTATCTTCTAAGTTCATAATAATATTCTTTGTATGTTTCGGTACATTTGTTAATTCATCTCTCATACAAATAACCACATTATGAATTTTTAATTTCTTACAATATTTGTCAAGTTGTAAATTTGATGTTGTATTCTTTCCAAATTTTTCCAACCACTCATCAATGCTCATTTATTTATTAGAAAGATATAATCCATTACCTCTTTTCGTTAATTTTACACCTGCTTCTGCTATAGAAGAAAGCATATCTCCAACTAACAATCTCACTTTATCAGGCAGACCTTCAAGTTTTTCAGCAAAATCTACAATTACACCACTTCCACTAATTTGTTTCTCCAACTCTTTGTTATGTCTTTCCAATTCTTTTTGAGCCTGGAGTTGAGCCTTCCTTTCGTTGGCAGTTTTCACCGCTGTTGAAATACCACCCGTCAATGCTCTAACCGCACTTAAACCAGCAAATAAAGGAATTAGAAATGGGAGAAATCCTCCACTCGTCTCTCTTATTGAATATTTTTTTAACATTGGTTTTGTCATTTTAATTTTAAGTGAGCCAGTGTCATTCAAGATTTTAACCTGTTCTCTTGTGAGCAAAACATCAATTCTTACTGCTCCTTTTCTCTGAATTGTATTAACGTTAATCGTACAAGACTTTTGATTTTGAACACAAGATGATAGTTTATGAAGATTGATTTGATTAACATATACCCCAGTTGGTACTTTGCCACTCATTTATTTAACAAAAAATTATGTGAGACTAATCATCACACCATTATCTGTATTAATCTGCAATTCTGTTTCTTCCAAAAGCAAACAATATGTATCAACTTCTTCACTCTCTCCTCTTTCAATGTATAGGGAAGTATCCACTCGATTAGACTTTATAGTTTCCTTTTGAGCGCTCAGGTCAAACGCATAGATTGTATACAAACTTTTAAATGCTGTCATATCCAAAATAGGTTCTTTATTTCCATTACTTTCAAACACCTTTTGGTAAGACTTGTATGCTTCAGCAAAATCATTTTTTTCCCAATTAATTTCCAATCTATCTCGTGGATAAAATGTTCCATCTAGAGAAACGCGAAGTTGTTTCACCTTAGCATTATCACTCAATGCATTATTCTTATCAGTCGCAGTATCACCATCTGGCTTTTTAAAAATCATCCACAGATATCGTGGCTTTCCTTCCAGAACACCCAAATTCCACGTGTAAGTAGTTTGGTTGAGTTTAACGTGTTGACATCTTCTTTTGAGGTATGATACACTGAGTGGTTTCTTTGAGTTAAGCCTTCGATTCAACATCTCTTCTGTTTTAAGATTAGGAGTATATTCACTGATATACCAACTCATCTCCTCAATTACAAATTTATTCTGTTCACCAAAAGCACTACCAACACCAAAAAGCAATCTATTTTCATTATCATTCCTTTGTAGTTGAAATCTAATTTTAAGACCATACAGAACTTTATCATAATCACAAAATCCAAATATACCTTTAAGAGGAACTGCCACAGTAAAACTATTTTCTGCTTTTGTATCATCATTATACATTCCTTTCCTTTGAATATATCCAGGGTCTGTGTTTGTTCCCGTTGACATATCAGGAATAAAACCTTCGACAGACCCCTTTCCCATTCTATCACTGAATGTATAGAGTGTAAATTTCATCATTTCAGATACAGCAGAGACATAATCAACCGCTTCAACTTCTTGTGTTCCAATATACAATCGCACACTATCAAACATTTTCCAGAAGAAATCATTTACAAGTGTAGCGTTTGTGTTATTCCCAGCCTTAGTGAATTTAAATTTACACAACAAGAAACTTTCGGAGAGATTCAAATAGGTTTGTTGATTATTTATTTCAAAACTTTTTGTACCATTTGTATTCCAGTCTGTTCCAGTTATTGCATTTACCTTGAAGTAATCTTCTTTTTAGTGGAGTTTGAGATAATAATAGTATCATCCAAATCATAGATACTATCAATTGCTTCCATACTTGTATTTATTTAGGAAAAAAGATGTTAAAACTTTTGAAACCCTGATCCAAGTATTTGAATTATTTTCTGTCGTTCTTGGGGGGGCAACTGAGTTTTACCTTTCTTAATTTCTTTTATTGCTTGTAATTTATGAGATTCCTTCTGAGCATCTTTTATACTCTTTACAGCACCTGCTACATTTCCCACAGCAGAAGCAGTTGAACCAATTAGGTCTTTATGTTTAAGAATAGTTGAACCAATACCCATGAGAGTATCAATTATCCCATCTCCTCTAAATTGATGTCCTACACCCCTTTGTCTCTTAGGTTTATAGTATCCTCTACCAAGATACATACCTTCACCCTTGTAGTACGGGGAAAGGAACATCCCATCCCCTGTAATTATTTTATATTTTCCCAACTCGTGTTTCCTCACAATAACCATCGTATTTATTTATTGGAAAACTTCACGTAGGTGAATTCTGATGGATATAACTTCTCCATTAAAAGAAATCACACGATTATCTTGGTCGGTTATCCTAAAATTTACTCTGTGTATGGTTTTTCCTGACACAGGTAGATAAACCAAATTTTTAGGTTCCATATTGAATTTATAACCAATTGGGGTTGAGTATGCGCTGAATGAAAATATTGTATTTGTTTTTTTTCCATCATTATAAGCACCATCAATCAAATCACAGTGAATTAACACCGAATTTATTCCTGAGGATATTTGAATGACATTATCACTGTAAAACGTCCCATTAGTTTCAATCTTTTTTGAGGAGAAACCCAATAACTCTCTAAATGAATTATCAATTGTGAAATCAACCTTGTAGTTATTTTTAACTTTAATCGTTGATTTTGAAGTATGTTTTTGAATGTTTATAACAATATTTTTTGGTTCATCACCCTGTTCTTTCATAAGACGAGCAATTTCGGAAGATATTTGAGAAATCTCGTATGCTCCGGGTGAGACTGTTATCGTTTTGTATCCACTTCCCGGATTATAACTAAACTTGTCATTTTTCTCGGTTATATTAAATAAGGTATTATAAGTTTCCATGGACAATAAAGATGCCTCATATTCTTTTGTTGTGTCAAGTTGTAGTGGGTATGGGAATGAAGATGTGTGGTCACTTGTTGTGAAATTAAAACTCAGGATTGTGCTTCTCATCTTATTTAATATGAGATAAAATGTCTTTATATTGAGATTTATTAATTATTTTCATGTTCATCAACTGGTCTAAAATGGCTGATGCTTCATTAAAACAATTGTTATTTCCAGCCTTCTTACTGCCTAACAACAATAACAGTCTATTAACTAATTGCGATGGGTCATTTGGAAGAAAACTAATACCTGAACCAAGGATACTTAAAGCCTGAATAATGTGTTTCTCCTTCTCATTCTTCCTACTTTTACCAGAAAGAATAACCTTATAATTTAGAGTGTTCAGCAAATCAATATATACTCTATCATCATTATTTTCCATATCCAATGGTTTATCAATATACTTTGATTCATCCCTCACAGTTGAACCTTGTCTTCCATCTTTTGTGAGAAGAAACATTAATCTCGGAGTTAGTTTAACAGGGGGTTGAGCAGAACTTAAGAACCTTAATTCATCATTAAATATCAATACCTTTTCTTGAACAAGATGAAATATTGCTGGTTGTTCTGTTGGAATGAGTCCTGCTTTGGTTTTTGAATCCGCTGAATATTCATTGTTTTGAACAGCATTCACAATATAATCAGGGTGTTGATTAATCTCTTCCAGTTGTTGAAATAAACCTTCATCATATTCTAATTCTCCAATATGCTCTAATTCTTCCTCCGTCATTTGACTGAAATCTTTTAACATTTGGAGCTTTCTGGGAGTATATTCTACTGTGGGAACTGTGGAAACATCTTTCATTTTTTCTTGGGAAGTTTTTAAAAGTGGTTTAAAAAATTTCTCTTGTTTTCTTTCAAATACTTCTTCGCCCGTTAGTTTCTGTATGCGTTTCTTCTTTATGTCTTCCTGCTGTTTTACAACTTTTGAAACCAACTCTTGATGTTCCTTAAATCTTCTTGCTCTTTCTTTTGTATCCATTTATTTATTGTAAAATATCATTTAATGAATTGTAAAGATTAACAGGGAAATTTTCCTTTTCTTCATCATTCAAGTAGATGTGTTCAAATAAATCCTTTTCTTTAAATATTTCATCAAATTCTTTATTAACATTAATGCGAGTTGTAATTTCTTCTTCACTAATCCTTGCATCTCTGCTTTTCATACGTTTGCGTTGAGTTTCTTCATCAACATCAAAACCGAATGATAAAATCTTCACCCCGCTCAGATATTTAATAATTTGTCTCGTTCCTTCTGGATTAGTTTCTAATATCCCAACACCACCAGATTTTAGTTTCCTTAACTCACTCTTACAATGTGAATATTTTGTTGTACCAAGAGAAACCTCCTCAAATATTTGTCCTTCATTCCTCAATCGCATATGTTCCTCCACTGAAATATAGTGATAATCTTCACCTTTTACTTCTCCAGGTCTTATTGCTCTAGTTGTTGTTGATACAATGCGTATCACGGGGTGTTTTTTAAGTAAATTTACAATATTCTCATTTGTACTACACAAGAACCTTGATTTATGAAAGTTTTTTCCAGAAGCAGATTTACCCACAAGATTTATAATAATAGTTGTCATTTATATATGTAATTGTTTATAAAACAAAAAATATATCCCTTAATATCTCATCTTGTTTCACAACAATATATTTATATTTTTCAGTCGTGTGCTTCATGTAATCCTCAAATTTCTTTTTACTACATAATGTAGAACAATTATCTCTCCAAAAATTATTGATATCTATTGAATTTAACTTGAATAAAATAAAAGTATTAGCATTGTTTCTGATGGAACGACGAGGAAGTTGAAAGTACGATTGACTAAGATAAATACAATTACAAGAAGAATGTCTCCCTCTTGTGTAGTAGCTGTCCATTACCGTTTGGTTTCTCTCATTAACACAATCATCAAAGATAACGAGGTTCTTTTTTGATTTATCCAAATCTTGGGGAGACGGTATATCATCCGTATTATCACTAAGAATACAAGTTATAGGATTTGATTTCTTTTTACATGTCTGTGTATCACAAAATAGTTGAATTATATCTTCAATGTTATAATCATTTAGGTTTTTTTGACGTTTAAATAAACCGATTATATCTTCTTTTTGAAGACCAGCATTAAAACCTTGTGAGAGTAGTTGATACTCTGGTTGAAAACTCGACTTTGTGAAAATTATTAAATTATCATAATCTAAAAAGTTGGGAGTGAGGAGCATTTTTAAAAGTAAGCAGGTTTTTCCACATCCACTTGAACCAACTATGAGACATCTTAATGAATTTGGGAGATTTTTATGGTTGTTAAATTTTATCTTATTTTCCCAAATAGGTAAAAAATCATTCATTTATATATTTAGAAAACAAGTTATTTAATTTATTATTGGCTTTTTTAGAAACTCTATATTTTATCCTAAGTTCAGGTTTAATTTCAAGATAATCCATTATTTTATTTATACAATATCTTGTGTTGATATTTCCCTGAAAATTACATCCATGAATAATATATAACAACAATCCTTTGAACATTTCTCTTATACGTTCAGTTTCTTCCCTTGTAAGGAAAGGTGTGTTATCACCCTCATACTTTACATTCATTTCTCTAATCAATCTTGTAAAGTAATTCATTTTTGGTGTAAATCTAAAAGAATTATTTTCCTTTTTATATTTTTTATTATCATTAATTAGAAGATAATCACAGAATATACATTGTTTATAGACTTTTGACTCTGTGTTTAATCCCCCTCTTTCACACGCAGGACAATTCTCAAATTTGTCATATGAAGAATCAGGAAAGTCTAGCATATTTATAAAGTAAAACTTTACTTAAACTGAAATTCATCTATACTTTCAGTTGTATATTACCATCGATATCGATATACTTTTTTTCATTATCAGATTCAACGACAACATTTTTTATATTAAAGGTAATTTTAAAATTATCGTTAACTACTATTGAACGAAATGTCATTTCACCTGATATATTAACATCCTTTATTTCATCAGGATTTACATCTTTAGGGTTGTTAAAAAAATACAAATTTCTCCTTGCATATTACAGATGGTCTTATCTTTTCTTTCTAAAGCTTCATCCATAAGGTTTTTGTTCTTTGATACTTTTTCTTGTTTCATTGCTTTTTCTAGTTTTGAATATATTACTAGAAGGAGAGGAGAAACTTTTGTTAGAGATACTTTAATTGATGTTCTACCAGGTATACTAAAAGCCCTTCCACTGAAGGAAATTGAAGAACTCATATTATTTATCATAATAGTTTTTATCCAATAGTTGTTATATTTATCTTTGTTCAATTTTACATCCTTGACATATTTCTCAGTATCTTTAACAGATGAAGAGATTGATTGAAACTTGTCTTTTGTGTCTTGAAACATTGTATTTATTAAGTGAAAAAGTTGGAGGATAAAATGTTTTTAAGCACAGATTCACCTATAAATTAAACGAAATTTTCATCAAGAAAATTTTAGTTTAAGCAAAGTTTTATTCTATAAATATGGTGAATACAACGTACTGCGATGTTTGTAATCACGAATATAAACATTATAGAAAACACCTCCGAACCAACAAACACACATTTAATCTATTTCATCAAATATCTCCTCTTGAGTTGGAAAGAAAACATTGTGATATCTGTTCAAAGGATGTTTTGAAGAGTAGTTATAATAAACATCTTCAATCACAAAAACACAAGAAAAATGAGTTTAAAGTAAAGGGAGACTATTATATTGAAAACACTGATGGGGCATTTAAAGGGCATATAAAAATAAGGATTTTTCAATTTGGAGAACCCGGTCCATCATCAATAGCTGAATCAATTGAAATAGTGAAACCCGATGTTGAAAAATTTATTAAAGAGACATTAAAAGAAATGAAAACTTTAAAGTTTTATATGGGAGTGAAAATGAATATGAAAAGACAAGATGAAGAACATACTCCTTATATGAGAACAGGTCTTCATTTTATAACATCATTTCAAGATTTTTTGAATAGTGGGGTTTATGAAGAACTATCAAGACAAGAGGAGGATGTTGATAATACAGTGGTAGGAAGTGGATTCAATATTAAAAAAAATCATCTTTTTAGATATACACATTCTAAAATCAAACCCTCTTAAAGCTTCTTCTTATATTGAATTACCAAAAGAAATAAAACGAAAGAAGGCAGTTATTAATATTAAGAACAATGATAATAAATGTTTTCTCTGGTCTGTTCTTGCTCACTTTCATCCACCAAAATGTAATTCCGAAAGAGTAAAACAATATATGAAATATGAGAATACCTTGGACATTAAAGATTTTAAATTCCCAATGCCACTAACAGATATTCCTAAATTTGAGAAAAAGAATAATCTTTCTATTAATGTATATGGATTAACGGATACAAACAAAGTTCAAATATTAAAAATTTCAAACAACTATAAAAATGAAGAAACACACATTGACCTTTTATATTTTAGTGTTGGAAAGAATTCACATTACACATACATCAATAATTTATCAAGATTAATCTCTTCTCAGGTATTCAGAACAGCAAACAAAATATATCCTTGTAAGCGATGTCTTAATTCATTTCATACAAAAGAACGATTAGAACAACATTCAAAATATTGTAGTAATCATAAATCAGCTGTAATTACAATGCCTAAACCTGGTGAAAAGATTTCTTTTGAAGATTATAATAAATCTATCATGCACCCATTTGTGATATACGCTGATTTTGAATGTATCCTTAAAAAGATAAATACTGCTTCTCCTAATCCAAAAGAACCATATACAAATAAATATCAAAAACATATTCCTTGTGGTTTCTGTTATTATATCAAATCATCTGTTGGAGAAAAGTATAACAAACTTGAACATTATCGTGGAAAAAATGCTTCACAAGAGTTTGTAAAACGATTAGAAAAGGATTGTATAAGACTCACTAAATTAATGAAAGAAACAAATGAACCTATGAAATTAACCAAAGAAGAAAAATTAGAATTTAGAATGAACAATATCTGTCATATTTGTGAGGGGGAAATTAAGGAGTCTAAAGTTAGAGACCATTGTCATCTTACTGGTAAATATAGAGGTCCCGCTCATTCCTGTTGTAATCTTAATTATAAATTACCTTCTTTTATTCCAGTCTTTCTTCACAACAGCGCCAACTATGATACACATCTATTTATAAATGAACTTTCAAAAACACCAGGGAATATTTCTGCCATAACAAACACAAGTCAAAAGTATATTTCATTTTCAAAAATGATATTCACAAAACCTTTAACTCGTATTAGGTTTCTAGATTCTTACAAGTTTATGGGAACACCACTAGCCTACCTCGCATCAAATCTAAGCTCCACGGACTCTTTTCCAAATCTTAATTCATTCTTTCCAAAAGAGGAAATTCTCACTAAAGAGGAAATTCAGATTAAAGAGAGAATTCAAAGTAAAGAGGAAACTCTAATTAATGAAGAAATTCTAACTGAAGATGAAATTCTAATTATAAAGAAAATTCGAACAATGAATGAAATTCTAACTAAAGAGGAAATTCAGATTAAAGATGAAATTCTGATTAAAGAAGGAATTCTTACGAGAGAGGAAATTCAAACAAGGAATGAAATTCAAAGTAAAGAGAAAATTCTTACAAGTAAGGGAATTTATCCTTATGATTATATGGATTCATTTATGAGATTTAAAGAAACACAACTTCCTTCAAAAGAAAGTTTCTATAATAACCTTTATGAAGAAGAGATAAGTGATAAGGAATATAAACACGCACAAGAAATATGGAAAATATTTAAGATAAAGAACCTTGGAGAATATCATGATTTATATCTAAAAACAGATGTTTTATTGTTAGCTGATGTGTTTGAGGCTTTTAGAACACTCTGTCATAATAAAAATTGTTATGGATTAGACCCTGCCCACTATTTCACAGCTCCTGGTTTAGCTTGGAGTGCAATGTTGAAAATGACAAAACAAGATATAGATTTAATCAGTGATGTTGATATGCTTTTGATGATTGAGAAGTCCAAGAGAGGTGGAATATCACAAGTATGTTCAAAAAGATATGCGAAAGCAAATAATAAATATCTCCCAAATTATGATAGTGAAAAAGATAGTAATTATTTGATGTATTTTGATGCTAATAATTTGTATGGATGGGCAATGTCTCAATCTCTGCCTTATGGTAAATTAGAGTGGGTGGAAGAAAAGGATTATGAAAAGGCTTTGATGAATATTGTTATTTCTTCTCAAGAGGAATTGAATGACGAAGAAGAAGGTTATTATTTTGAAGTTGATTTGAGGTACCCGAGTGTTCTTCATAATAAGCATAAAGACCTTCCTTTTGCATGTGAGAAAGAAACCCCAAAGAAAGAATGGTTCAGTGATTATCATAAAAGTTTTAATATTAAAGGCAAATCAACAGAAAAGTTATTAACAACATTCTATGATAAAGAGGGATATGTTTTACATCAGAGAAGCTTAAAACAGTTTTTGAGAGAAGGATTGAGAGTAGCTAAAATTCATAGAGTTTTAAAATTTAAACAAAGTCCTTGGGTGAAAAAGTATATTCAATTCTATACAGATATGAGAGCAAATACAAAAGTAAAATTTGAAGGGGACTTTTATAAATTAATGAATAATGCTGTATTTGGAAAGACTATGGAAAATGTTAGAAACAGGCAAAACATTAGATTCGCAACATCTTGGAAAGAAGCTTCGAGATTGATAAATAAACCAAGTTTTGAGAGAGAAGAGGTTTTTTCAGAGAACTTTTCTGCAATTCATATGAAAAAGGAAAGTATTGTAATGGATAAACCAATTTATATTGGAACAGCAGTTCTTGATTTATCAAAGATATTGATGTATGATTATTTGTATAATGACTTAAAGAAAGAGTATGGTGAAAATGTTTCATTGTTGTATATGGACACTGATAGTTTTATCCTAGATATAAAAACTGATGATGTTTATGAAGATATGAAGAAAAATATTGGAGTATATGATACAAGTAATTTCAGCAAGAAGAGTGAGTTATTTTCCAAAAAGAATGAAAAGGTTATTGGTAAGTTTAAGGATGAGTTGGGTGGAAAAGTAATGAGTGAGTTTATTGGATTGAGAGCAAAGGCATATGCTTATAAGTATGGTGAACAGATTGATAAGAGGTTAAAGGGAATAAAGAAATATGTAATAAAGAAATCAATAACTTTTAGAAATTATTATAATTGTTTGATGAATAAGAAAGAAGAATATAGGAAAATGAATACAATAAGAAGTTATAAACATAACATATATAGTGAAGAAGTAAATAAAAAGGCATTAGGAGCCTTTGATGACAAGAGATTTATTTTAAATTCATGGAATAAATTCATAGATAATGGAATAGATTGTGTTCCATATGGATATTGTATGATAGAGTGAATAGAATAGATTGTGTTTTAACGATAGGAAGATGGGTTAGGGTTTTTTAAGGGCTACCGCCGCGTTTTTTCACAATATATAAATGGTTAAACCAAGTATTAATCAAACTAAAGAGTGGAGAAAATCTCAGTCTTGGTATATAAATGGAAAACATAATGAATGTGAAAAATATCAAATAAGTATTATTGAAAAAATAACTAAAACAAAGGTAAATAAAACAAATAAGCGAATCAATTTAAAAAGTAGTAAGTTAGAGGATGTAAAGAAAAAAATGAATATCCTTGAATGGACTGAAAACTTTGATGGTTATCAATTGAACAATGAAAAAACAATTTACTATAATCTCAAAATGATATGTGGCTCAGGAGGTGGTCAAACAAGAGCATTAAGAGAAGTTTATCATTTCGTAATGGCACAAATGGGGTATCTTAAAAAATATAAAGATTCAAATGTTTTGTTTTTCAATATTTTAGATGGGGATTATTGTGCAAAGAAAATTAAACTATTAAAGGAATTTGAGAATGAACAAATCTTTATAGGTTCAATGAGTGAGCTAAACAATATGCATCGGTTATTTGATAAAGAGTGTCCCGAGGCTTAGACGTTTCAGATATTTCTTTAGAATCACCTTTAACAAATCTTTATCTTGTTGTATGGGTTATTTGAATAGAGAGCCCCTAGGTTAAAAGGGGAGACAAATAAATATACCTTGGGATAAAAAGGGGGTTTATTTTTAGGGAAAAAAAAGGGAATCGCTGAAAATCCCCCATTCATTTACATGGGGAAAAGTGAGCCAGAACCAGTATTCTTACCCTACATATATATATATATATATATATATATATATATATATATATATATATATATATATATATATATATATATATATATATATATATATATATATATATATATATATATATACATACATATATATACATACATATATATATATATACATACATATATATATATATATATATACATACATATATATATATATATACATACATATAATACAAGATGGGGGAGGTTGGGATGATACATTTTAAAATAAATGAATAGTCCCAAGTGGAAGAGACGCTCGTCTACCGATTGAGGGCAGTCGTAGTTGGGGTGCATTAGGTGAAGTTGATTTTCAGTTTGATTCGATGGAAAATTGGGAGCATGTGGGGGTTGAAAGGCCTGATAACACGATTATATCCGTGCAGTGAAAACGATGTAGGATGAGTGGATCCTGAATTGATGAAAAACGTTATATTCGTTTTTGTCCAGTGAAAGTACCCTTAAACCCTTTTAGACCCTTAAGGGGAGTAAAGTGGTCAAAGGGTCGAAGAAGTCTAAATGATGTGTGTGGGTCTAAAGAGGTCTAAATTGTTGAAAGGTGCTCAAGAGGACTAAAGAGGTCAGAAAAGAACTAAAAACGTCTTAAAAGTTCAAAAGCATCCACAGGTACAAGGGATCTAAGGGGTCTGCAGGTCTCAAGGGTCTATGGGATCTAAGGGGTCGAAAGAGTACATTCCAATAGTAGTTACGGTCTAAACCATCTGAAGGATATAAAGGTTCCATGATGTCAAAAGGGTGTAACGACCTAAAGGGGTTTAAAGTGTTGAAAGTGTTGCTGGGGTCTTAAAGGGGTCTAAATAGTCTAAACAGTCTAAAGGTCAAAAGTTTCTGCAATTGTAAGGGGTATATTGTGTGTATGGGGGTTTAAAGGGTCATCAGAGGTCTAAAGGTCTGTGTGGTCTAAGACATCTAAAGGTCTATAGGGTCTAAAAGGGTATAATGAAAGGATTCTCCCTCTCTGTCACCCCTCCACCCTCAACCACAACTCTCTGTCCTACCCTCCCCTTCCCCCTCCCACAGAGCCATTTTGAGTTGTAGTGTTAAGTTAGAATCTTTCCATTTTGATATGACGATTGCATTTAGATTGGTAACGATTTATGTAATCGACTGCATGAGATAGCAATTCTATGTCTGATCAGGATTCAATTTCCAGCCCGATGATAAATGCAGTAAGGTACGGTACAGTCAAATATTACTTTTGCATGCTTTTAATAAAAGATGAAGAAGGCATTCTTTATTGGTTAGACAAAACGTTTCTGTAAAATCTAAATCAAGTTTCCAAAAAAACCAAAATTTTGTCGCTCCGAGCTCCTTCCACAGACTGTTCTAAGGAGGTGGGTCCAAGAAAGCCTCGCCCCGGATGAATGTGTCCACCCCCTTTACTCCACAACAAAAACGTAAGGAGTAATAAAATTATTATTTTTACCTTGCACACACGAACTGAAAAGCGGAGTTCGGCAATTGGTTCACTTCGGTCTGTCTGCCTGTTTGTTTGTTTGTTTGTTTGTTTGTCTGCGAGCAGGATGTTTCAAAACGTTGCAGACAGACTCAGATGAAACTTGGTGGACATGATGGGCGTGTGACAAGGACAAAATGATTCGATTTTGGTGAAGATCCGGATCCGGATCTGAGAAATTTTTTTATATTTATTTTTAATGATTCTTCACCATTGAGAGATGGGGCCAAAAACGACATACGGTGCCTATAGAAAGTCGACACCCCCTTTCAATTTTTTCAACTTTTGCTACCTTAAAGCCTGGAATTAAATTACATCAAATCAGATCTTTTTTTTCCACCTTTATTTTTACACATCATAACCAACAACTTCCAAGTGAAAAAGAAATTCTACAAATTTCAGAAAATTCATTAAAAAGACAAAGCTAGAATATCTTGTTTTGGATAAGTGTCCACCCACCCCCCCCCCCTTTACAAAAGCAATTGCAAATTAGTTCAGGTGTAACCAATCACCTTCAAAATCAAACACCAAGTTAATTGGCCTCCCCCTGTGTCAAATTTTTGTGACTGATTAAGAGCCCCCATTGGACTTGGTCCAAAACAGGGGCTTATGGATTTGGTCTCGATTTTTTTTCGAATAAAATCAGCTGTTCCTGTAGGTTTCCTCTGTTGGGTCGTGCATTTCACAGCAAAGACTCAACCATGAGCACCAAGGAGCTTTCAAAAGACCTCCGGGATAAAGTTTTAGAAAGGCACAGATTAAGGGATAGGGAGAAAAATATTTCAAAGGCCTTGAATATCTCTTGGAGCACAGTCAAGACAATCATTAAGAAGTGAAAGGCATATGGTACCACCAAGACCCTGCCGAGATCAGGCCATTCCTCCAAACTGGATGAGCAAGGAGTAGACTGATCAAAGAGGTCACACCAAGAGGCCAATGGCAACATTGAAAGAGCTACGGACCTTCATGGCGAAGGCTGGTCACTGTGTGCATGTGACAACAATATATCCCAAGCACTCCACAAGTCTGGCCTGTACGCTAGAGTGGCAAGAAGGAAGCCATTACTAAAACAAAAAATCCCACCTTGAATCCTCTTTGAGGTATGCAAAAAAATTACTCCGGACATTCTGAAGTCATGTGGAATAAAGTTTTGTGGTCTGACAAAAGCAGGATGAAACAATTTGGCCTAAATGCAAAACGTTACGTTCGGCACAAACACAACACAGCACATCACCCAAAGAACACCATCCCTACTGTGAAGCATGGTTGTGGCAGCATCATATTATGGGGACGTTTCTCCTCAGCAGGGACAGGGGCACTTGTCAGAACAGAAGGGAAAATGGATGGAGAAAAATACAGAAAAATCCTTGATGAAAACCCACTTCTCTCTGCAAAAAAAGGTGAAATTGGGACAAGTTCACCTTTCAGCGTGACAAAGATCCGAAGCACACAGCCAATGCTACACTGGAATGGCTAAGGAACAAAAAGATAAATGTCCTTGAGTGGCTCAGTTTGAGCCCCAACCTCAATCCAATCGAAAATCCGTGGCATGACTTGAAGATTGCTGTCCATCAACAACGCTCCCCATGCAACTTTACTGAGCTTGAACAGTTTTGTGCAGAAGAATTGGAAAACATTGCCCAATCAAGGTGGGAAAAGCTGGTAGAGACCTTTCCCAACAGAATCACAGGTGTAAATGCTGTCAAAGCTGCTTCCACCAAGTATTAACTCTGGGGTGGGGGGTGGGGGTGGACACTTATCAAACAAAGATATTCCAGTTTTGTATTTTTAATGAATTTTCTGAAATTTGTAGTTGTTTTTCACTTGGAAGTAATGCGTTACGATGTGTAAATAAAGGTGGAAATGGTCTGATTTAATGTAATTAAATTCAAGGCTGAAAGGCAAGAAAAGGTGAAAATTTAGAAAGGGGGTGTAGACTTTCTATAGGTACTGTGTAGCATGAAATTTAATAAAGTTATGGACGGATTGTGACCAAACTTGGTGGATTAGTTGGGTCAGTGACAAAAACAAACCAATTCGATTTTGGTTCAGGTCCGGATCCAGATGCGGCCCTTCCATGAGATACAAAACGTAAAGTGTTAAGCCTGGTGGAGGTATGCGCTCTATCTAGGTTATCTCCCTCGCCGAAGGAGAGGGTATTGCATTTGGGTCCGTTTGTTTGTCTGTTTGCCCGCACAGAACTTTTGCATTTTCCTCCACAACCGCTTGTCGAATTGAGACTAAATTTTCACCATGGTACGACTACTCATGTAGAATGTTCTAATGATGATTATGACGTCATATGTCACGTCGTGTGGCAGCCATGTTGGAAAAATGGGAAAACTTTGGACCTCTGTTTCTCTGAAACCGCACCAAGAAAAAAAATGAAACTTGGCACATAGCAAGTACTCCTCATGGGCAATGACTGCGATTTTTTATGATGTCATAGGTGACTTCGTTATCTTCTTCTTCTTCGTTTCGAGCTTGATCTTGATTTTCGATTCTCTTTCTTCTCGCCACGCTCAGGGGCCGAGCGTCTATGCCTTTTACCGCCCCGGAGCTGTGGCGGCACCCCCGGGCTATATGTCAGGGCAGGTGTCGAGCAGCCATTGGGTTGTATAGTCATCCAAAACACGCAGACCGTGTGCCCCGCTTGGGGCACGGTATATGGGACAGCCAAGGATGACATGGTCTGCGGTTTGTTCCTCCACGCCACACTCACAAGCCGCAGAAGGTGCCACACCCCATCTGTGCGTATTTGAGCGGAATTGTCTGACGCCGGTACGTAGACGGTTTAGTCGTACCCAGGCCAGTCTTGGCAAGGGCGTTCCGGTGGTATGGGAACCGACGTCGGGAATGAAAGCGCGGAGTCTGATAGAGTTCATCCGCCATTCTGCGCTCCAGTTGTGATCCGCCCAGTGGGCCGCACTGATGTTAAGGTCGTTGGCGTTTTTCAGCAATGACTGTGTGGCAGGCACAAATGGGTGTCTCGAATTCAGTCGCCGGGGCTGCTCATTTGATGAAGTAGAGAGCTTGAGATGGAGCAAATGGTTTGGCTCCAGTGCCCGGTGAGTGAGAAGTAGAGTGGCTTCTTCGTGGCGAAGCTCAGTGGGTTGGATGCCTGCAAGGATGGAAAGGTTGTCCGTTGGTGTGGGACGCAGGCATCCGGTCACAGTACTCAAGGCGCCATTGATGGCGGTGTCGATCTGGTTGGAATGAGCACTGTGGCACCAGATGGGTGCACAGTACTCGGCGGTGGAGTAGACCAGGGCTAAGGCTGCTGTACGTAACGTGAGTGCCCGCACACCAGCCGGAACCCACCAGCTGTCTTAGCAGCACGGCGCGGGATGTTAGCTTCTTGCGTAGTGACTTCAGGTGTCGACGGTATGTGAGCGACCTGTCCAATGTTACCCCAAGATATTTTGGCTCAGGGCAGAAGGACAGGGATTTCCATCGATGTTGACGTTTAGCTCACGTTTTGCTTCCCTGTTGTTCAAATGGAAAGCTGCCGACACTGTTTTGGTTTCGCTGAGCTTCAATCTCCATTTTTGGAGGTATGCCGATAAAGTAGACAGGTCCTGGCTCAGAGTCCCCTCTGGTGTTTCCCACTTCCTTGCCGGGTGTACGATCGCCAGGTCGTCCGCATATGCGTACTTTGCGGAGACCGTGTTCGACAGGTTGTGGGTGTAGATATTGAAGAGGAGGGGGGCCAGGACCGATCCCTGTGGGACGCCGTTCTTAAGACGTCGTAACCTGCTTCTCTGTCCGCTACCAGTGTTGAGGGTGAAGCTTCGGTTGTAGACAAGCTCCATGATCATACGGACCATGTGCCTGTCTGGGAGCAGGTGGAACAGCTTGCAGGTGAGGCCGCGGTGCCATACGGTATCGTAGGCGGCTGTGAGATCGAGGAACACAGCACCGGCCTTCTTTTTAGCCTCAAAGCAGTCCTCGATATCTTGGGTCATAAGAGTGGCCTGATTTACGGTAGATTTCCCATGCCGAAAACCAGCTTGCTCCCAAGGGAGAAGTGCATCTATAATTGGTTCGACGCGGGTGTAGATAAAACGCTCAAGGATTTTGAAGGGGACACAAAGGAGAGATATCGGGCGATAACTCTTCGGGTCCCCTGGTGGCTTATGAGGCTTGGGGATCGCAACTACTAGGGCTCTTCTCCAGATTTTGGGGATTTTGAGGTGGCTCAAGCAGGAAGAGAGGAATTCGCATAACCAGGACTTCAATGCAGAGACTTATACATGGAGTATAAGTTCCAGGCAGATGTGATCGGGGCCCAGAGACTTGTGTGGCTTCAGTAGTTGGAGGGCGGTGGCGAGCTCATCTGGGGTGAAGTCATCGGAGATACTTTCGCCGTCTGGTGTTTCCGCCCTCCAGAGGTCAGACACCTCTTTGGCCACAAGTCGAGATGACTTGCGGTCCCTCGCTTCGTACACCCCGTTCTTCACCAGCTGGGTCGCAATGACGTTAGCAGAAACGGGGCACTGGCTCGGGGAGCATGCTGACCGGCCAGTGAGGTTGTTAATGATACTCCATGCTTTGTGGCTAGAGTGCGAGAAGTCGATGGTGTTGACGGCTTCGGTCCACCGCTCAAGCTTCCTTCGTTATGTCATAATTGCATATGTAGAATGCCACATGCGATCAGCATGAACATTTTTGAATGTCATCTTGGGATAAAATGGTGCACAAAAATACACCACATAAAACAACACAAACACCGCACAACGCACCACACAAAGCAAGTTCTGGCGAGGGTCTGCAATCTCCGATTGCTCTTTTTCTTGTTTTGTGTTTTTTTTCACTTCTGTCTTTATTTATTTACCATTCAGATTGAATGTGTCTGTCCAGGCCATAACATTATTATCATTTGAGCTTTTGTCATCAAATTTTCAACAAACCTTTATTCAGAGAATATGGAGAACAAAAATGAATAAAATATACAATTTTTAGGTCGTGTTTCCGCTTCACTATTTGGTATGTCCATCCGTCCGTCTGTCCAAAAAAAATTCAAGTTCTCTTTAGATAACTGCATTTTAAAAATTGAGTTACTGTTTTCTTCCACTTTTCTCAAATGTTCAACTCTAACCTCTTGATTTACAATTTTCTCTGTTGTTCAATCTTCCCTTCATATTTGTCTTTTTTTTACTGTTCACTGGTGTTTATGTATTGCGTCCTTCTGAATTTACATCTTCTGACTCCTGGGATTGGATTCCGCGAGCCGTTACTTGACTACCATCCAGCAGCGATTCTCTCGTATTGTTTTTTTTTTAACCTCTGCTTGTTTGTTTACTTGCCATTTTGTTCCATAGGTATGTTTTTCAGGATTACTCCTGCGAATACAGTTAATGATGGGACCAACGGTGTCAGGTGTGGCCATTGTACAGTACAGTTTTCTTATTTCCATTATATTTCATGTGAAGGAATCTGATTCACATGAAACCAATTCCGATTCAGAAATGCAAAAAAACATTCCGATTTCGAAACACAAAAGCTATTTCTTCACTCTGAAATGACTTTGCCAGGCAATTTAATCCACTGCAGGACGAAGGCCTTATCATTTTGTAATTCCTGCCGTCCACCGGTTGTCCGTTCTTCTTGCTATGTTTACCACTTTGAAATAAGAAGTTTGAAACGAAGAGGTCTCGACTTCAGAATAAGAAGTCAATTTTACCAAAGTGCATCAAAGGGACGGTGGATCAAATGCAGGCCTGATGGGCCAAATGGAAACCTGCATTTAAGTTCCTTGTAAAGTAACAAAGAAGAAGAGGCATTGTATATCGATCTTAACATCAGACCAAATGGCAGCCTACAGTGTTGGTAAAAAAAAAAGAGAAAAGACGCAAGTAGATGCCGATTAGAGTCCGAGAGAAACCCTTGTGAGGAAATTCAAGCTGATCCTCTGGTCTCGGTACGAAACCTGAGGCTGTTTATCTGCCGGGTCGATCTGAAACATCAACTGGAATGCCCATCATGGCCCTGCCAAGTAAAGCAATCGCTATATTGCTCGAACGCAAGAATGAAGCTTGACATGCGTGGTTATGGGAAAGACATGTCCAGACGAATACATTAGCTTTGGCAGCACAGAAAAAAAATTCCCTTCTTCTTCTCTTGTTATTTCGGTTCATACATCCACAATACTGAATTTACCTGTTCATTGAAAAATAGCAGAGTTAATTTACATTGCACTTCGCATAAATAATGCCTGGGTCAAAACGATATTAAAAGTTTACGATAAGAATACCTTCCGATACCTGCGACGCATTCCTCTTTTACACTGGAGTAGTAAATGCTGTGAATACCATGCCCCATCGGCCCTGAGCACTGGACCCACCATCAAACAACAGAGCTTCTTGGGTTCTTTGTGAGACTTGTTCAACAAAACAGAATCCCCTCTCCTGTACTCGCCGCTTGCTAATCCTGCACAAGCCTAATCGAACACATTCAGGTTTTGATGATTCGGTTTCAAGAGAAGTCTTGAGAATGCGAATCGTATTCTCTTTCACCATGACGACAAACTCAACCACCATCAGGAAATGCAATGGGTGACATGTACACCTACCCCCTCCTATATAAATATTTGTTACATGGCAACATGTAAAATGGACTTCAAGGAGGAGGGTCAAGATTTGCATTTAAAGAGCATTTTTCATTGAATGTCAGTATCCTTGCACACAATCCCTGATATATTTTAAAATTCCACAGGTGAATACAAACAAAGATTAGACAGCCGGCTTAAGAAAGGCATCACAATCCAGTGCAGAGGTTTGTAAACGGATTTGATTGTGTGCAAGTTAAACGTCACAGATAGAAATAATTATTTTTTTGATTTTTTTTTAAAGAAATTCACAATGCACTCGGACTTCCCTCCCATTGTCCTTCCACACCGCAAACCCAATCCCGCAACTGCAAGGACGGACTTTCACGCTATTCTGACTCTGCCACAGCCCTTAGGGGGTTTACCCTGAGGGTGCGGGGTTTGCCGGGGTCGCTGCAAACAGATCACTCGCGCTTTCCTGCTCCGTGCATCCGTATTAGGTTTCATGAGCGCGCGGACGCGTTTACCCCCCGAACCGATACCCCTTGGACAGATGTTAATGGTGGGGCTTGCACCCAGGAGACCCTTAGTTGGATATTGATGAACTCACTGGAGGGTTGGAGAGTGGGGTGTTTGTGTTCATACACTGTGACGCACAGCCTTACCCCATTCTCAAATTGCAAACTTTTATGTTTTCTTTTTGCAGAGTCTGAGCTCATTCAAAGAGCTGCAACTGAAACCCTGATAATGTATAATTGTAATCCGTGCAAATCACAACTCATTGACATACAGGCAACATAGGTCACGAGGTTTCCATAAAACGTGGGAGTCAAAGAAAAAGAACAATGAAAAAAAAAAACATTAAAAAATATGGAAATAAACGAAAAAAAAAACAATGAAAAGAAAAATATGAAAATGAACTGAAACTTACAGGAAACAAATACATTGTGTAGATGATGTAAAGGCAATGAAAATTTGGAAATATCAAATTATTTACAGCATGTATGTGGAAAACGATGAACGAAGATGAGTCGACGTTTAAAAATGTTCAGCTGTCCTCCACGACATTACGATCACGAACAAAAGATCTCCGAAAGATCTCTCACGCCACTCGTTTCATCCACTAAGCGTTCGCCATGATTGAGTGTATTTGACCGGTATGGGCGCTGACCTGGTTCGATCAACCAGATGGACTTGAACGTCGGGATCTATGGAGACCCCAAACTCAAACAGAGCTCAGTAGATGAACAGCAGTTTACTATCTCCCCCTAGTGGGAGCACGAGCTGAGCACAGGAGACAAATGCAAAAGTGAACAGGAGGTCTATCATTCTCCAGCTTGTGACCTTGAGCACGAATCTATCATCCTCTGTGAATAGAAATACAGTACATTACTGTACTGTGTTTCAATTTATTTAACTTCACCTGCTTCTTTTGTTGGAAGTCTCAGGAACTCAAGGCGTCCTACCTGTGTCTTGTGATGCCGACTTGTGATCATCTTTGCTGCCCAATGTTTGTATCTTCTCATGCAGACGTCCATATCCTTTTTTTTTGAGAAAAGGATGAACAACAGCAATAATGTACTCAAAGTGCAGATCGACCAGGGACTTGTCCAACTAGCAAATAGCCTGTCCTTAATTATGGAAGGGTTAATTTCCCACCCCCTCCCCAACCCCATCCCCCCTCCTGTTTCCATGTCTATGGCTTATTACTTGTGAAATTGGAGATTCGGAATTATATTGGTTGGCAAGGTCTGTTATTCTGTTTGTCACCTTGTCTGTCTGTTTGTCTCTATGTCAATCACTTGCAGGTCACATTTTTACTACGATCTTCATGAAACTTCACCATCTGGTCGAGGTAGTGACAAGCTGGAAGCCTATTGTTTTTGAGGTCAACAGATCAAAAGGTCAAAGTCACGAATCATCAACTTTCAAACGATTCACTTGATATCTATGTGTATCTATTTTATAAAGCAGGAGTGTCCATCTGTCCATCCCCGAACTACTCCCTCAGTTTTGGGGAGAGCTCCATCACACCTTCTGGGTTCAGACGGTAGTCCAACCCCTAACCCAAACCGTTTGGGGTCTCCGTAGATGTCCGAAAGTGGGTAGATGTCTACACCCCCTTTCAAAATTTTCACCTTTTCTTGCCTTATCACCTGGAATTAAATGCCATTAAATTTGACTTTTTCCACCTTTATTTACACATCGTAACCCACAACTTCCAAGTGAAAAACAAATTCTACAAATTTCAGAAAATTAATTAAAAATACAAAACTCCACCCTTCTTAATTCAGGAACTTAAGAAACTTAATTTAAAATATAAAAAACCCTACCCACTTTTTCACCCTTATAATAGCAAATGTAAATTAGCTCAGGTGTAACCAATGACCTTCAAAATCACACACCAAGGTAATTGGCCTCTACCTGTGTTAAATTGTGAATCTGATTATTTCAGAATAAAATCAGCTGTTCCTGTAGGTTTCCTCTGCTGTGTAATGCATTTCACAGCAAAGACTCAACCATGAGCCTGAAGGAGCTTTCAAAAGACCTCCAGGATAAAGTTTTGGAAAGACACAGATCAGAGGATGGATAGAAATATATTTCAAAGTCCTTGAATATTCCTTGGAGCACAGTCAAGACAATCATTAAGAAGTGGAAGGTGTATGGTACCACGAAGACCCTGCCTAGATCGGGCCGTCCCTCCAAACCAGATGATCAAGCAAGGAGGAGACTGATCAAAGAGGCCACCAAGAAGCCAATGGTAACTTTGAAAGAGCTACATGTCTTCATGGCAAAGACTAATCACGGTCTGCATGTGACAACAATATCCCAAGCACTCCACAAGTCTGGCCTGTATGGTAAGGTGGCAAGAAGGAAGCCATTACTCAAAAAGGCCTACCGTAAGTTCCATTTGAGGGATGCAAAAAACCACTCCAGATATTCTGAAGCCATGTGGCAAAAAATATTGTGGTCTGACGAAACCAAGATGGAATTTTTAGCCTAAATGCAAAACGTTACATTTGACGCAAACCCAACACAGCACATCACACAAAGAACACCATCCCTACTGTGAAGCATGGTGGCGGCAGCATCATGTTATGGGGATGTATCTCATCAGCAGGGACTGGAGCACTTGTCAGGATGAAAGGGAAATTGGATGGAGAGTCATTCCATCTGAAATCACCAAATTTAAGAAAATGTTCCCAGTTGACCCCCTCAGATTTACTTTAAACTTTCATAAAATAGTTCCCAGGTATAAAAATTACCCCCATGTGGGGGTGACAGTCATCTCTATAATGTTTTTTACTATCATAATCGATGAACCGTTGCCAGATATCTCCTAAAATGACAGACTATATAGGTTTTGAAAATGGCGACTTTCACAACTTTCGTGACCTTGACCCTGACCTCGAATCCGTGAAAAAATATGTCGTTGGGTATCACTCATCGACCTCTACCCACATACCAAATTTCATCAAGATCGGAAGTAAAATGTTTTCTTTGTACCGAGAGGTGTTTTTGACCATCTTCCAGGTTACGTGGCGGCCAAACGGGACGGATATTCAAAAATCTGTCCAGTTAGATACAAGATAATATTTTTTACTATCATAATCAATAAATAGTTGCCGAATATCTTGTAGAATGGCAGACAAGATAGGTTTTGAAAATGGCGATTTTTATAACTTACGTGACCTCGTGACCTTGACCCTGACCTTGAACCCAGACCCGGACAAAAGTTATATCGTTGTGCAACACTCATCGACCTCTACCCACATACTCAGTTTCATCAAGATCGGAAAGAAAAATTGTTGACGGACGGATACTTGGTCCAGCTTTATTAGGTTGTCTCGGGAGAGATGACCTAAAAATGAAGCTGCGTAAAATTTTAGGTCCATAGATGCGGTCAACTCCAAGATATTGAGGGTTGAAAATGTGGTTGTGGCCCTATTTTTATGGTCGTTGCGAGCATCACAAAATGAACGGGTACCTTTAAACTCCCACAACTTTTTAAATATTAATACAAGAGCCTTGAAATTTTCAGAGATTATTCTTCTATAACTGCTTTGTAAGAAACAAACATAAAACGGAGTATACCTCTATTAATTTTTCTGACCTGATCAGTTGAAATCCAGAAAAAAAAATGTTGGTTTTGTATGACGACCCAAATTTGAGACCCCATATATTTTTATTGACCCATCCCAGAAGCTTGAATTTTTTTCAGGTAATAACTGTATGGTAGTAGTATTCAAATACATGTTTACTTTTCTTAATCAGTCATATACAATACAGTCATGATCCCTCAAAAATTGAAAATTTTCATTTTCCCCGAAATTCAGGTGAGGATTGCAAATATATGACAAGGTATACCACTTCAAATTGTTCACCATTGGAAAGAGCATATTCAAGTTTACAAAAGTGTCAAATATCAAAGTGGTATATTTTTTAAAAATATATTTTCTATTTTTTTTTTAAACTGTTGTTAACACAGTTGTGAATACATGAAGTGTGTGCATGGTGTGGGCACCATGGTAATCATGAATGATTAGTTCTATGATTCAAATTAATAATACAAAAATATATCACATACTGCAATAACAATGTAATAAAACATTTCATGTAAATGATTTGAATAGGTCCTTGATCTGCTTTTCCAAGTCAGGTGCGAGCTTGTACTGCCTCACAGTTGACGTTAGGGGAGCATCAATAACTTTCATCACATGGACCAAAGTAACCCAACAAATGTCCTCCCTTGAATGTAACTATATACACTGCTGACATCAGCAGATCAGCCACTATTCCTGAGCTCTATTTTTAGCCCCAGCCAGATGAGTTAAGCTCTTGCTATTTACAAATGAGAAAGAAAGAATTACAAATTCAAATTTCAAAGTATTGTGTTCATGGTATCCTTATAGCAGATATGTATGTACATTGTATATACATGTACTACACATATGTACTACATGTAAAAGGACTGTTCATTAAATAGCACAAACAACGCACACAGCACTGGCAGCACATCATTAATTTAAATGTTTTTAAAATATTGATAGAAACATTATACCACTTTGATATTTGACACTTTTGTAAACTTGAATATGCTCTTTCCAATGGTGAACAATTTGAAGTGGTATACCTTGTCATATATTTGCAATCCTCACCTTAATTTCGGGGAAAATGAAAATTTCCAATTTTTGAGGGATCATGACTGTATTATATATGACTGATTAAGAAAAGTAAACATGTATTTGAATACTACTACCATACAGTTATTACCTGAAAAAAATTCAAGCTTCTGGGATGGGTCAATAAAAATATATGGGGTCTCAAATTTGGGTCTTCATACAAAACCAACATTTTTTTTTCTGGATTTCAACTGATCATCAGGTCAGAAAAATTAATAGAGGTATACTCCGTTTTATGTTTGTTTCTTACAGAGCAGTTATCTCTGAAGAATAAAGAATATCAAAGAATAATCAGAAAATATCAAAAGTTATCAAAGAATAATCTCTGAAAATTTCAAGGCTCCAGCATTAATATTTAAAAAGTTGTGAGAGTTTAAAAGTAGCCGTTCATTTTGTGATGCTCGCAACAACCATAAAAATAGGGCCACAACCACATTTTCAGCCCTAAATATCTCGGAGTTGACTGCATCTATGGACCTAACATTTTACGCAGCTTCATTTTGATACCTGGGAACTATTCTATGAAAGTTTAAAGTAAATCTGAGGGGGTTAACTGGGAGGCCTCCGGTGAAATGAGGTGGAATGACTGGAGCAAAATACAGAAAAATCCTCGATGAAAACCTGCTGCCCTCTGCAAGAAAGGTGAAATTGGGACAAGTTCACCTTTCAGCATGACAATGATCCAAAGGCAAAGCTAGACTGGAATGGCTAAGGAACAAAAAGATAAATGTCCTTGTGTGGCCCAGTCAGCGCTTCGACCGAAATCCAATCGAAAATCTGCGGCATGACTTGAAGATTGCTGTCCATCAACACTCCCCACGCAACTTGACACTGAGTTTGAACAGTTTTGTACAGAAGAATGGGTAAATACTTCCCAATCAAGGTGGGCAAAGTTGGTGGAGACCTATCCCAACACTCACAGCTGTAATTGGTGTCAAAGGTGCTTACACCAGGTATTAACTGGGGGGGGGGGGGTCTTAGCACCGTGTCCTTTATATATAAAAGGTGGACACTTATCCAACCATGATATTCTAGTTTTGTATTTTTAATTAATTTTCTGAAATTTGTAGAATTTGGTTTTCACTTGGACATTGTGGTTATGATGTCTAAATAAAGGTGGAAAAGGTCTGATTGAATATAATTTAATTCCAGGCTATAAGGCAACAAAAGGTGAAAAATTTGAAAAGGGGTGTAGACTTTCTTTAGGCACTTTAAATGGCAAGCCTGAGCAAAACCAGCAAAATGAACAAACGGGCCTAGTTGTTGAAATTGTCTTGTTCCCTTGCATGCCACTTTTGTTTTGTGCTGGTCAAATCAGAATTCATTGATTTTATGACACGTTGAACAAACATTTTCAAAGTTTCAAGCACCGTGTTTTGATTTCCCATTTGTGGATTCTTCAAAGATGGATAAACGCTGCAATCATATATCTGAGAACGAATATCCTCTCAATTAATATCAACTGCTGTCTTCACAGGACTAAGACGCTCATTGCCTATGTCAGATCACTTATCAGAGTATCACTGAGAATTACGTATCTTGTGGGTAGAACCATGGAGACTGACAACGCGTCTTTGACCAAAAAGTTCTGTTTCAGTTATATTGTCACCACAATGGGCAATCAATTTTCTTTTGAGCCACTTTGTCGTGTACCCCTGTCCTTCATCCTCTGGAAATGTTTCCATTAAATCGGTCAGTTCAGACAGTGAGTACTGACATTCGTCGTTTTTGTCTACGGAGTCACACAGCTTAACAAATACCTAGGCTTTTGATGGATTTTCCAGTCTTCCTAGCATGCAGAACTCCTCAGTTGGCGCATCTTTGCAGAAAAACTGTGGGCTGCAATTTTCGTCGTTCTGGGCTTTGGCTGCCACAGGATCAATGACACTATCAACCCCAGCAAGAATAATTCCACCCCAGTTGTTTTTGTGCTGCACTGCATGATTTGTGGGACACTTTCCTGTACTTGGTAGTATATTTTGACTTAGCTCCAACATTTTCTTCTTCAAAAATCAGGAGGTGATCACTTAAAGTTAAAATCACTTTGCGAAGAAAGCCATCTTGTAGCTGAAGGCCACAAACACCAAGACACGAAGAGATGCATGGCTTCTGTTAGTGTTTGCGGCCTTCGGGTTGCATCGACATCACCAACATATTTTGAGAGAACAGCCTCAACAAAGTGGTTGTGATTGGTGGAGGTAACAGAATGTGTCCACATGCCAGATGGCACTTGATGGGACCAAATTGAATCTGGCCTCAACAGTCACAATCAATGGGGCATCAACTGCCAGGATATTGTTGCGGTTGTGGAAATTCGCATTACACCATAAAGAGTCCTCAGGTGAGAAATATCGGTAAGTTCATGTGTAGTTAACCCAAACCCGTTGTATAGAGGGAATATGTGTGATTCATCCGGGCTGCGACACTTTGAGTTAGCCATTTTTCTTTCTCGATTGTTATTTTTGACCATTAAGCCACCAACAACGCAAACAGCCATTACCTTTACCTTCACAACTCCATCCCACAAACATCGCTTCACCGCCATTCCCAAACAACGCCCGCCAACCACCAAACCACTACAGCAAACCCCCCACCACCTTCGCCTGCCTCCTTCTACAACCCTCGACCACACCACCAGTCAACACCAAATGTCGTGCTGTCTGGGGCCCGTTCGGCGATTGGTGCCGAACGCATCGAGCCGCGAGCGCGAATGCGTTCCTTCCAAGGGAGAAATCCGGATCAGGAAGGCTTCACGCCCCCTTTTTCTCCGTCCAATGGGCGAGCGTCGGGCGGTATGGCCCCGCCTACAAGCGCGATGAACGTGGATTCTTTACAAGAGTAATTCAGATCAAAAGAGGTTCACGCCCCCTTTTGCCGCACCAATGGCTGAACAGAGGGTGCCGTGGTCCCGCCTCCAATCGCGCTTTGATCCTGAAATTTGCATATAGGCTCCTCCTCCGGCCTATAAAGACGCGAGCACAAGGCGACTCAAAAAGTTGCAGGCGGCTGGTCGGGGCGAGTGAAGACGGCTGGTCGGGGCGAGTGAAGAGTTCGAATTCGAGTCGAGTGAATACGGCGGTCCGCATCGAGGTTGCAGTGTGGGGGTCGCTCGTCTCGTAGTTGGTGCCGTCTCGTCGCGGGATCCAAGCCAGCCAGCCATTCCCCTCTCCCTGAGCATCAGCAATTCCCCCCCCCCATCTGCACTGAGATAGTGCCGGGGAGCCCCATTCCTCCCCCACCCTAAACGTGGTGCCAACCAAACTGCTTGCGCGGAGCACGCCAGAGAGGGCTCGCTGACCACGCCAGGGGCACGGAGTCGGGGTGCAGCGACACGGACATTGCGGCTTGCCCGCCATCGCGTCACGAGGACGCGGGTAAGACCTTCTCGGTCTCGTAGACCTGGCCGCTCCTCCAGGTTCCACGCACATTTGGTCCACGGACCTGTCTGCCTCCTTGCCTGTGAGGGTGGCTTTCTTTCCTTTACTTTTTGGAATGAGTGATGTGGCGCCAAGTCCCGACAAGTAGAACTGTATAAGTGTTGTAAATAATTGCCCCTTTTATTCGGTCGTATTGCTTTTGTCTTGACTGTTATTTGTTGCATTTTGTCTTGACTGTAATATACGTGCCTTCCGTGTTTCCGTAATAAATGTTCATTGCTTGTTGAACTGTTTCCCGCTTTGCTTCGTCTCCTTCCTTTTATTGAATCTCCATCTTGCATCACGTAAGGGATTGATAGTGGGTTTAAAATGCCCGGTAAATTATAATCTAAACCGTCGAGGTTGACGATAACTCCGCTCGGTTATCTCTGCAGCACGGAACAAGCCGCTTAAGCGGTTCGTGTCCGGAATTGACCTGTGGCGTGGTACAACTCCTCGGTACGCTACTCGCGTGAGTACTTAGGTAAATCGACCATTCGGCGATCGGACCCTATTTCGCTTGGGTAGAATGCGGACTGAGTTGTGGTGAGGTTAAACCCCCACCTGTGACTGGCTCCGGGCGGTAGTTCCCGGAGGGTCACGACTGAATTGTCCGTTCCGGTGGGCGAGGCTGCCGCTTTTGGCTACACGCGGTCGTTCGCACGCCGGCGGGCGCGAATTCACAACAATATATATGCTGAAAGTCATGCTGAAAGGTGAACAAGTCCCAATTTCACCTTTCTTGCAGAGGGCAGCAGCTTTCCCTCCAGGATTTTTCTGTATTTTGCTTCATCCATTTTCCCTTTCATCCTGAGAAGTGCTCCAGTCCCTGCTGATGAGATAAATCCCCATAACATGAAGCTGCCACCACCATGCTTCACATGTATATATATATATATATATATATATATATATATATATATATATATATATATATATATATATATATATATATATATATATATATACATATATATACATATATATATATATATATATATATATATACATATATATATATATACATATATATATATATATATACATATATACATATATATATACATATATATATATATATATATATATATATACATATATATATATATATATACATATATATATATATATACATATATATATATACATATATATATATATATATATATATACATATATACACATACATATATATATATATATACACATACATATATACATATATACATATATACATATATATATACATATATACATATATACATATATATATATATACATATATATATATATATATATATATATATATATATATATATATATATATATATACAGTCATGCGCCGCTTTACGACGTTCCGGTCAATGACGGATCGCATATACAACGGTGGTCCCATAAGATTATAATGGAGCTGAAAAAGTCCGATCACCGAGTGATGTTGTATAAAAGTACAGGATAGCACATACAATTATGTACAGTACATAATACTTCATAATGATAATAAACGACAGGGTGGTCCTGTTATAATGCGATCGTTGAAGTCCATAAAATGTCATCGCAAAAAAAGCAGGGTCGTGCTAAATCGGGATTCAAGAAAATCGGCTTTCTAACTGAACCAATGTTTGCACGTTTACCTTCTAGCAAGTAAATTACCTTTGAATTGAAGAATTCCATGAATAAATCGTTGTTGTTACAGTCGAAATTAAGACCAAATTTATTTTTAGTGAAGCTTTTTGTGTTGTTAAAACAATCGCACTGTTCTGAAAATATATCACACAATTGACAGGTGCTCGTTTATTCATTTGTAAATTATAACATCGATGCAATGATTACGTATCTATAAAATCCAAACGCTATTTATTCACCTTTCTATAATCGATGCGAGAGGAGATTGTAAGCAGCCGCTAACAACACCCATGGCCGTCATGAACAGCACAACGGTAAAACTAACACATCTTCCGTCTCTCTTGGATGTGTGTTACAATTGCCGACAGTATTCAGTTCAGTAAGATGCTGTACAGGTTTGTATCCGAGGAGCAATAGGCTACACCATCTAGCCGAGGTGTGTAGTAGGCTATACCATCGAAGTTTGTGTAAGTACACTATGATGTTCGCACAATGACGACATCGCTTAACGACGCATTTCTCAGAACGTATCCCCGTCGTTAAGTGGCGCATGACTGTATATATATATATATATATATATATATATATATATATATATATATATATATATATATATATATCTTCTTCTTCTTTCGGCTGCTCCCGTTAGGGGTCGCCACAGCGGATCATCCGTATGATCCGCATAGTGATTTGGCACATGTTTTACGCCGGATGCCCTTCCTGACGCAACCCCGGTCGCCTCTTACGACACAGGGATATATATATATATATATATATATATATATATATATATATATATATATATATATATATATATATGTATGTATGTATGTATGTATATATATATATATATATATGTATATGTATGTATGTATATATATATATATATATATATATATATATATATATATATATATATATATATATATATATGTATGTATGTATATATACATATATATATATATATACATATATATATATATATATATGTATATGTGTATGTATATATATACATACATATATATATATATATATATATATATATATATATATATATATATATGTTGTTACGGATTCGCGCCCGCCGGCGTGCTGACAGCCACGTAACTCGAATCGCGGCACGTCGCCCACCGGACGGACAATCCAGTCGTAACCCTCTCGGACTAACGCCGGGAACCAGTCACGGGTGGACCTTTCGGTCTCACCGCGATCAAGCCAATCAGCCCCCGCGTGGGATAGGGTTTCTCGCCGAATTCGACCTACCTAAGTACCCACGCGGAGGGTAGACCGGGCAATCGCACCTCGCCGCAGGTCGACTTCGGACACGGGCCACTTAAGCGACCCGTTCCGTACTATCAGAATAACCGAGCGGTGTTATCGTCGACCTCGACGGTTCGATTAATTATCGGGCGTATTCAGCCCACTACCAACCCTTTACGTGAAGCAAGATGGGGATTCAATAGAGGAAAAGACAAAGCGAAGCGGGAGAACAGTTCAATAATAAAGCACATTTATTCGCGATGAACGGAAAGCGCACATATACAATTCCACCAAAAGCACACAGAAAAGGCACAATGCAATTTACACAAAAAGCAAATGTAAAAGCGAAAACACAATGCAGAGCTAATACCGACTACCGAGCACACGGCAACACTTATACAATTCTACTTCACAGACGGCGCCGACAACACATACCCAAAACCAAGGAAAAGAATACCCTCAAGGATGAGGCGGGCCTGAGGCCGAGACCGTGTCGGGCCTACCCGTCTGGTGATGAGACGCGGAGCGGCGATGGTGCCTCAACTCCGCGGGCCTCGCGGGCAGTGTCTGGTAGGGGGTGGGAAAGGGGCCCCCTTGGTCCCACTATCTCAGCGTGGGGGGAAACAGGAGGGGGTTGCTGATGCTCGGGGTATAGAGGATTTTTATTATCCCGCGACGAGCGTCTCCACCTCGGCCAGGTCGCGCTGTCGGTCTCCCTCGGGTGCAGCTTCCTGCACGACGCGAGCACCCCCTCGCCTGGTGTCGCCGCCTTTCCACAGCTCCGTCCCCTCCGTTCCGACTCCAACGCACACGACGACCAGCTCCACCGCCCGCGAAGTCTTGACTCTCTGTTTCCGACTCTCCTACTCTCCTACTCTCCGCCTCTGGACTCTCCGACTCCTTTCCGCCTCTCCACTTCTGGACTCCCCGACTCCTTTCCGCCTCTCCACTTCTGGACTCCCCGACTCCCCCTTCTGACTGACGAACACGGTCCTTTTATCCCCCCGTAGCTTCGCCTTTGACCCCCTCCCTTTGACCTTTCACCTCGCTCCCCATTGGCCCGAGAAAAAGTGGGCG
>NC_140973.1:21399844-21432344 GCF_056783735.1 Eptatretus burgeri
AAAAAGTTTCATACCACGTGCCAGAAACAACAAACACACAGGCCATTCCTTCGCTCTCACGTGCCCGTACGTGCGTGGCTGTACGCGCGTGGCCGTAGGTGCAAAAAAAAAAAGAAAAAAAAAAAAAGAAAAAAAGAAGAACAATTGTGACGTCAATCGTGGCGTCATAGCACCGTGTCCTGTCATTGGTTTGGTAAATAAATGGCCATAACTTGGGAACCAGTTCTCCGATTAATATGAAACCTTGAAAAGGAACATCTACGGGGCTCCAGCAATATACCTGGCAAGTTTCAATGAGATCGGAACAGTGGTTGTCGAGAAACAGCGGTCACACACACACACACACACACACACACACACACACACACACACACACACACACACACACACACACACACACACACACACACACACACACACACACACACACACACACACACACACACACACACACCTACAATTATAGATAGATATAAAATTATAGTAAGATAAAAAATATTTTCACGAAAAAAAATAAGTGACCACTATATTCGTTATTGTGTGTCTCTGTCTGTCTGTCTGTCTGTCTGTCCCGACCACAGCTCCGTGGGTTTTAATCCGATCCTGATAAAATTTTGGTGGGCGGTTTATATCATGATCTCGTTGTGTTTTCCTGAGAATGGGCATGGTGCGCCCATTATGGGCGGAGCCACGCCGAAAAAACACGTGTTATTAGGGGGTAGCCTATTTCAATTTGCATCTTCTCCTCGGGGGGTTGTCGAATCTGACAAAGGTTTTGGTATTTCGTTAGCCCAATGGCACCTTGACCTTTGACCTTCATAATCCTTGACCTTTGACCTTTAAAGTTCACAAAGGTCATATTTTCAAAGTTGTGGGAATCGAACCGGGTTTTCGACCTTCTTCGACGAATTAACTCCAATAAGCTATAGCACGTATCCTGTTTCCTTATTTTAATGTCCACAACATTGTTTTGTGACCTTTAAAGGTGATGCAAAGGTCAAATTTTTAAAGTTGGTGAACAAAACCAGGTTTTCGACATTTTGCAGCGAATAACCTGTCACTCGTACCACATCATGTTGATCATTTTTATAACTTGGTCAAAAATTATCACCGTCTCATCCTTGACTTCTGAAACAATCGACATTATCAAATACCGCTCGTGAACCATTGCCGTCTCCAGACATACATACATATATATATATATATATATATATATATATATATATATATATATATATATATATATATATATATATATATATATATATATATATATATATATATATATATATATATATACATGTTTACATATAAAGCCTGGTGTTGGCACAGTGGTGAGAGCAGCGCTTGGGACCCAAAAGGTCCTGAGTTCACGCCCCGTTAGGCCACTGAATTAATTAATACATGTATGTGTATATATGTATATACATATATATATATATATATATATATATATATATATATATATATATATATATATATATATATATATTTTGCATGTATGTATATACTGCATGTATGTATATATATATATATATATATATATATATATATATATATATATATATATATATACATATATATATATATATATATATGTGTATATATATGGATATATATATATATATATATATATATTTGTATATATATGTATATATATATATATACCAAGTCGTATAACACCAGGGGGTTGACTCAGCCAGTCATCCTTCCGAGGTCGGCGAAATGAGTACCAGTGTACTGGGCCCGGTGTATGCTCCAGTTAGAATAAGTGTCCCATATCCCTGTGTGTCGTAAGAGGCGACCAGGGTTGCGTCAGGAAGGGCATCCGGCGTAAAAACCTATGCCAAATCATGATGCGGACAACAAAACGAATTTCCATACTGGATTGGTTGAGGCCCGGGTTACCAACGACCGCCACCGGTACCGGCGGTCAGCAGGGTACCAGTGGAAATTGTGCTACTGCTGGGCGAAGGAGGAGAAGGAGACGGGGAAGGTGAGTCCGGAGGCAGTGGGAGCGGGGGAAGCGTAGAAGTGTGGAGGTGAGAGTTGGAACTCTGAATGTTGGGACAATGACGGGCAAAGGGCGAGAGTTGGCTGATATGATGGAGAGAAGAAAGGTGGACATACTGCGTGTACAAGAGACCAAGTGGATGGGGAGCAAGGCGAGGAGCATTGGAGGTGGTTTCAAACTGTTCTACCATGGTGTGATGGGAGGAGAAATGGTGTCGGGGTAATCCTGAAGGAAGATTATGTGAAGAGGGTATTGGAGGTGAGGAGAGTGTCTGACCGAGTGATGAGTGTGAAGTTGGAAATTGAAGGGGTGATGATGAATGTCATCAGTGCATATGCACCACATATGGGGTGTGAGATGGAGTATAAAGAAGATTTCTGGAGTGAGTTAGATGAAGTGGTGGAGAGTGTATCCAAGGATGAAAGAGTGGTGATTGGAGCAGATTTCAATGGGCATGTTAGGGAAGGGAATAAAGAGGATGAGGAGGTGATGGGTACGTACGGTCTCAACAAGAGAAATGTGGAAGGGCAAATGGTGGTAGAGTTTGCAAAAAGAATGGAAATGGCAGTGGTAAATATGTATTTCAAGAAGAAGGAGGAACACAGGATGACGTACAAGAGTGGAGGAAAGTGCACACAGGTGGATTACATCTTTAGCAGGAGATGCAACCTCAAAGAGATTAGAGACTGTAAGGTGGTGGCAGGGGAGAGTGTAGCTCGACAGCATCGATTGGTGATCTGTAGGATGATTTTGGAGGTGAGGTTGAGGAAGAGAGTGAGGGCTGAACCAAGGACCAGATGGTGGAAGCTGAAGGAGGAAGACTGTTGCGTGGAATTTAGGGAGGAGGTGATACAAGCGTTGGATGTTAGTAAAGATGGGTGGGATGATGGGCAACTACAGCAGAAGTGGTGAGGGAGATAGCTCGGAAGGTACTTGGTGTGACATCTGGACAGAGGAAGGAAGATAAGGAGACTTGGTGGTGGACCGAGGAAGTACAGGAAAGTATAAGGATGAAGGGGTTGGCGAAAAAGAAGTGGGATAGTCAGAGAGATGAAGAAAGTAGGCAGGAGTACAAGGAGTGGCGGTGAAGGGCAAAGAGAGAGGTGGCAAAGGCTAAGAAAAAGGCATATGACGAGTTGTATGAGAAGTTGGATACAAAAGAAGGGGAAAAGGATTTATACCGATTGGCAACACAGAGGGACTGAGCTGGGAAGGATGTGCTGCAGGTTCGGGTGATAAAGGACGCAAATGGGAATGTGCCGACGAGTGAGGAGAGTGTGTTGAGAAGGTGGATGGATTACTTTGAGGAGCTGATGAATGAAGAAAATGAGAAAGAGAAAGTTGGAAGAGGTGGAGATAGTGAATCAGGAAGTGGGGTGGATCAGTAAGGATGAAGTGAGGACTGCTATGAAGAGTGGAAAGGCGGTTGGCCCAGATGATATACCAGTGGAGGCATGGAAGTGTTTCGGAGAGATGGCAGTGGGGTTGTTAACCAGATTGTTTAATAAAGTCTTGGAAAGTGAGAGGATGCCGGAGGAGTGGAGATTAAGTGTACTGGTTCCGATTTTCAAGAACAAGGGTGATGTGCAGAGCTGTGGAAATTACAGAGAGATAAAGTTGTTAAGCCACACCATGAAGTTGTGGGAAAGAGTAGTGGAAGCTTGGTTGAGAGGAAAGGTGACGATTTGTGAGCAGCAATATGGGTTTATGCCAGGAAAGAGCACCACTGATGCGATGTTTGCTTTGAGAATGTTGATGGAGAAGTATAGGGAAGGCCAGAAGGAGTTACATTGTGTGTTTGTGGATTTATAGAAAGCTTATGATAGGGTGCCAAGAGAGGAGTTGTGGTATTGTATGAGGAAGTTGGGAGTGGTGGAGAAGTATGTGAGGATGGTGCAGGATATGTATGAGGACAGTGTGACAGTGGTGAGGTGTGCGGTAGGAATGACGGACCGGTTTAAGGTTAAAGTGGGATTGCACCAAGGATCGACTCTGAGCCCTTTCCTGTTTGCAATGGTGATGGACAGGTTGACGGATGAGATCAGACTGGAGTCTCCATGGACTATGATGTTCGCGGATGACATCATGATCTGTAGAGTGAGTAGGGAGCAGGCTGAGCTGGAGCTGGAGGTGGCAGAGTTAAAGATATGCTGCGATTCTCGTTGGGAGTGACGAGGATGGACAGGATCAGGAATGAGTATATTAGAGGGACAGCGCAGGTCGGATGGTTTGGAGACAAAGTGAGAGAGGTGAGATTGAGATGGTTTGGACATGTGCACAGGAGGGAAGCGGAGTATATCGGGAGAAGGATGTTGAAGATGGAGCCGCCAGGCAGGAGGAGAAGAGGAACCCCAAAGAAGAGGTTCATGGATGCGGTGAGGGCGGACATGCGGGTGCTTGGAGTGTCAATGGAAGATGTGGAGGATAGAGCGAAATGGAGATGGTTGATCCGCTGTGGCGACCCCTCACGGGAGCTAGCCGAAAGAAGATGTATATATACATATATATTTATTTATTAGCAGATACCCGTGCTCCGCATGGAGTTGAATGGGTCGCAAAGGGTGGATGAGGCCTAATAGTTGATGTTATGGGAAGCTGGGGAGGGTGTCATTAGGGATGTGATGCACTATGGTTACCTGTCCTTAGTTTTCTAAAGGACCTCCCTGTAGATGACATTTTGGGTGAGTGTCTTGTTGCTGAATAGTCATTGTGAGGAATTATTGTCCACTTTGATTATTATTGTCCACTTCGCAGGAGTAATTGGATTCGCAGTAATAATTGGAATTATTGTCCACTTCGCAGGAGTAACCTCTTGCACATGAAAATGCAACGTATAGTTGGCCATGGGAGAACACGGGGGCTGGGAGGTATATTCCGAGCTTGTCAAATGTTTGGCCCTGGGATTTGTTTATGGTCATCGAGTATGCGAGTCTGACTGGAAATTGCATCCTCTGCAGTGTGACTGGAAGGTTGGCGTCTGATGGCGCAAGATTAACATGACATAGGCCTAGCCCTCGACTAAACAGGAGCAGTAATATATTGATAAAAATGAATAAATTTACTTTAAATACAATGTTTCTTGTTACATTTTTTTGTGTCAAGTTCACCTTCTGAGGTAGTCAGCATGTGCAGAAGAGGGTTTTACATTGCAGAGGCTGTTTTCTCGGAGTGGCATCACTCGACGACAGACGTAATGACGTCAGCGAATGATCGATGACGTCATGACGTCCTTACGCCTCTCAGCGGTGACGGTCTGTCGACGACAGATGTAATGACGTCAGCGAATGACCGAAGATGTCATGACGGAATTACGCCTCTCAGCGGTGACGTCACACGTCGCCATGTCAACGAAAGTAAAAATTAGAAAATCGCCCAAAATTCCCAAACCTGTCCATCTGGCGCGATCTCACATAGCCCATGCGGTTCATTAGTCCACAGAGCACCCGCATGCCGAAGGTGGCGACAATCCGTCCGGCAGTTTTGGAGGAGAAACGTCAAATTACACGCAGACGTTAACAGGAATAATATATAGATACATTCATACAAATGTATATAATGTATATATATATATTTATATTTATCGCTCACCATAGGCCGAGAGGAATATATGTATATAATACTCATATATATATATATATATATATATATATATATATATATATATATATATATATATATATATATACATATATTAGTCCAAGAGCATTAGGTCAAAATAGGCCCTAACCTGGACATTTTTGGTAACAAGCTGATTTTTTCAGGATAGGTCCAGGAATATGTCTAGAATAACATAATAAAAGTCCTCATAAATCCTCCTTGAGCGTTTTCCGCAATCCAAGATGGCGTCCAAAATGGCCGCCTCTTCTGTTTTTTCTCATAACTTTGCAAGCAGGTTTCCCCAAAACACTTTAAATGTCTACATATATGTTTTGAAGTATGAGGAACTCATTAGAATACATCTTAAGAGATGCTGAAGCACGCAAGTACCAATAAGACCTCTTGAGTTCTTCCAAAAGTCCAGGCAGAAGCAGACGCCGACACCCTGATTGTCTCCATAGCACTAGCACTGGCAGAGTCAGAACATGTGCCAGTTGCTGTCGTTGGTACGGACACAGACTTACTGGTAATGCTAGTTGCTCGGGCAACCTCTTCCACAGATGTGTACATGCTATGCCGCAGTAATCCTGTCACGGTCTTCAACATTCATGAGATTCAGCATGCCATAGGGGACACAAGAAATCACTTGATGTTTCTTCATGCTGTGACGGGATGTGACACGGTCTCTGCGATCTATCGTCAGGGCAAGCGTAAAGCTTTCAACATGGTGCACAAGAAGCGGGACTACGACTTGCTGGATACCTTCACAAACAGTGGAAGCACCCATGACGAGGTGGAAAAAGCTGGGGAAGGCTTCATTCTTAAGCTTTATGGAGCCAGCAGTTTTGAATCTCTTGATGACTACCGTCACATCGCATACAAACGGGCAATCGGTCGCAGTTCCCTGAGTTCATCCTTTCAGCTAGAAAGTCTACCTCCAACTAGTGCTGCAGCAAAGCAACATTCATATCGCGCCTATCTTACCGTCCAGGAATGGATGGGTAACTCCTTATCTCCAACAGAATGGGACTGGCAATTTCAGGACGGGACTCTTACCCCGGTAGAAACAGACATTGCTGTTGCACCCGACACTTTGCTGAACATGGTGGCATGTGGGTATAAACCAGATGGTTGCAGAAGCATGACATGTAGCTGCAAGAAACTTGGGCTCTTTTGTACCTCAATGTGCAGTAAATGCAGTGGTCTCAATTGCAACAATACAGCACCAACTCTTATAGATGCCGACGATGATATTACCCCAACTTCAGAGGACATCAACATTGAAGATACAGCATCCGACGATGAAGACAATGATTGATGCAACTTGGTGTGTGCATGCGTAAGGTAAAGATTCATCTGAAACTTTTGAGGTTTGAATCTCGAGCATGATCTTGTTTTGAATGTCTTTGCCTCTTGAAACAGGCTAAAACAGCAGTGTGTTGATAAGTGGCGGACATTTTGAGCACCATTTGAATTTCAGAAAGAACTTCTGCGGTTTTATTGTTTCCTTTGTACTTCAAAGTATCTGAATGAGTTCCTTATTTCTCAAGACATAATATATTTCGAGATTTAAAGTGCATATTGAGGTAACTTAGTCACAGGGTCATGAGAAAAACAGGAAATTGCAACCATCTTTGGCGCCATTTTGGATTTTGGGACTAGTTCAAGTAGTTTTATTGGTATAGATATGTGTGTTTCAAATCTGCGAATAAGAATTTATCTAGATTCCTTGACTCCCATAACATATATAAAGACATTTTAGTGTGCTTTATTGGGTTACTTAGTTGCAGAGTTATGAGAAAACAACAACAGGAAAAGGGGCATTTCGGGCGCCATTTTGAATTTCAGGATGAGCTCAAGTGTTTTTATTGGTAAATGCGTGTTTTTGAAAAATTCCCAATAAGTATATGATTCATTTCATTGAGTCGCAAAACATATATTAAGACATTTAAAGTGCGTGTTGAAGTACCTTGGTGTAAAACCAGAAACGGCAGCAATTTCAGACGCCATTTTGGATTTCTGAAAGAGCTTAAGCGGTTTTATTCGTTTTTGTGTGTTTCAAAATCTTCCGATATGTATTGTATTGAGTTCCTTATACTTCAAAACATATATGGACATTTAAAATGTGTTATAGGTAAACCTACTTGCAAAGTTATGAGAAAAACAGGAAATGGCGGCCATTTTGGACGCCATTTTGGATTGCGGAAAACGCTCAAGGAGGATTCATGAGGACTTTTAGTATGTTATTTCACACACATTCCTGGACCTTTCCTGAAAAAATCAGCTTGTTACCAAAAATGTCCAGGTTAAACCCTAATGCTCTTGGACTATATAGCCTATGTATGGCCTCTTGTGATGTTGTTCCATCCCCGGATGGAATCTCGCCCTCAATGACCTCCTTTTAGTAAATTCGTGCTCACTACTTTTATTTATTTAAACTAGTACGTGGCCGCACGTGCAAACCAGAAAAACAAAAAAAACTTTCAAACTGCGAGCCAGAAACAACAACCACACAGGCCGTTCCTTCGCTCTCGCAAACGACGACTGGATTGGGGCATTGTGATTATCTATAAATGCGGATAAGAAATCGAGAAATTATTAGAATACAGTAAGTTATCACTATCCAAAAGTACTGCGTGCCCGTACGGAATGTTCACATCATTCCACGAATTATCGCTTGCATTGAAGTAACAACTGCTGTGATACTTACACACACAGAGTTAATTAAAATCAAGTTTACCTCCCTGTCTTTGCTTGACATGACATTCGCTGCCATTGACCATTGCCACTCCTACGCCACGGTAACTAAGGCACCGATCGATCCCCATCGTAACCAGCACGGCACGTGACGTCAACGTGGCCGGCCACGCACCGTCCTCCGCAGCCACGTGTCCTTTCATTGGTTGGTAAATAAATGGCCATAACTTGGGAATCACTTGTCCGATTCATATCAAACCTTGAAAAGGCACATCCTCAGGTCCCCAGCAATATAGCTGGCAAGTTTCAATTAGATCGGACCAGTGGTTGTCGAGAAACAGCGGTTAAACACACACACACACACACACACACACACACACACACACACACACACACACACACACACGCGCACACACACACAGACACACACAGACACACACACACACACACAGACACACACACACAGACACACACACACACGCGCACACACAGACACACACACGCGCACACACACACAGACACACACACACAGTAACACACACGCACAGTAACACACACACACACACAGTAACACACACACAGACACACACGCGCACACACAGACACACACACGCGCACACACACACAGACACACACACACAGACACACACACAGACACACACACAGACACACACACAGACACAGACACACAGACACAGAGACACACACACAGACACAGACACACACACACAGACACACACACACACACACGCACACACACACACACACAGACACACACACACACACACACACACACACACACACACACACAGAGACACACACACACACACAGACACACACACACACACACACACACACACACACACACACACACACACACACACACAGACACACACACACACACACACACAGACACAGACACAGACACACACACACACACAGACACACACACACACACACAGATTGCTGGAATTATAGATAGATGGTTTCGCCATTCGAATGATCTGATATCCCCAATTAACGTTTCTACGTCATCTACACCACTGGTTAAACTAACTTGTCTATAATTATCGTTAATAGTGAAAGACGTGCCAAAAACTTTCCCCGACCAACGCCACAACAAAGTGGGAATAATTGGTGTTGTTGAAGATGTGATCGTACCGTAATTGTTCTGTTGTGGTGGAGAGGGAGACGTTCGGTTTTAAATTGTTTTTATTGGCCGCTACGTAGTAACCATGACGGTGTAATGCCGATGTGTATCACAGCGGAATTTCGCTCCCCGATCTTCAAATAAATTTCCTTTTCCTTCACCACAATATAACAGAATTATAAAATGATTTTAAGGTTATACCAGTGTGCATCGGTTTGTGTTCGGTGAGCAACAAATCGACAGATAATAAAGCGAAAACTTTTGATATTTAAAATGGCCGCGCCCACAACGCCAGGGGACGCGTGTTCCAGCGGCCTTCGGCCTTGATTCGTGCGATTTCAAGCCAACGATTTATTGGGTTGTTCATCGGTCACGGGATTACTTCAGCATGTAGAGTCGAGGGGTCCGTGACCCCGTTTAAAGGCATGCTCATCGCTCGTCATTGGGCCCACCTTGGCCGTGCGGCCCGCCTGCTGCCTGGCCCTGTGTGGTCCCACTGCCGCGTTCCCCGCCATTCACCCCACAACCCGCCGTCGAGTGCCAGAGGGCCTCAGACTCGTGTTGAGGCCTCTCAGCCGTCGGTTTGGGCTTCCAGGAAAAGTTTGTGGACCTGGGGACCCAGTGGGGCTGCAGACGGTGGTTGGAGCCGGCCTGGAGGGGTGGAGCGGCACCGGTTCGTTTTCCTTGACAAACAAACTCGCCTTGTGTTGCGCTGCGGGACTCGGACACTCGGTAAGGACTTTAGTTCGAGTCGCTGCTTCCTCATAACACAAACACCTGCTAAACCAGGCCGATTTTCGCAGATTTTATTCAAATCGCTGTGAGCCAATCTGGGGGGTTTTCTCCCTGAAATGTTTCTGCTCGTGGAGTCGTGCTCTGATATTATGTGGTTGTCACATTAGATGCTGAATCCGCACAAACGCGGCCGATCAGCAGGGAATCCCAAGTGGCATCAACTGCTGGTGTGGACGAGACGAGGAGGACTGACACGGAGGGACAGCAGGAAGACTGTGTGAACATTGTAAGCTTTGCACGAATACCTTTTGGTGTACGACCTCGGGAAAATAAGAGAAAATGCGACCAGAACCAGTCAGCCTCGGGCTGGCAGGATGGCCGAGAGGCATACACACTCCCCTCTGAGCTGTCGAGCCGAGGTTCGAGTCCCGAGCCAGCTACAAACAGCCATCTCGGTGTCTCACTGGAAGGGTGATTCGTGTGTGTGTGTGTGTGTGTGTGTGTGTGTGCGTGTGTGTGTGTGTGTGTGTGTGTGCGTGTGCGTGTGCGTGTGCGTGTGCGTGTGCGTGTGCGTGTGCGTGTGCGTGTGCGTGTGCGTGTGCGTGTGCGTGCGCCGTCCCTCGGATGGACCCCAAACCTGGTGGCCGTCTGCCGGCCACGGTGTCCTTCGTGAATAGCGGGCGAGCTAGCGCCAGAACCATGAACAAGTTACAAATTCCTGCTCTATCCTACAGGGGGCACTGCATCAGCGGCACAGTTGCGCCCGAAGCCAATGATGCTGCTCGCAGTCGTGTGCTGCATACGAAAGGAGAAAAAGAACCAGTTCACCTCGAGTTTCTTAACTGTCAATGCATTGTCATATGTCGATGAATCTGCGTTCACAATTATATATATATATATATACGATGATCGATTCCAGCAGAATTTCCTCAAATCTCTTGTGAGACGAAGTCCTGTTTTTGCTTAGAATTCACCTGCTGGCAGGTGTTGAATGGGATTTTAATTTTATTTTAACGTTACCAGTGGGTTGAAACCGAAGGCTGCTTCGCACGTGACGTGTGAACGGCCTTCAAACACGATCAGCTACTGTCTAACCAACAACCAATCAACACTGAAATGGCAAGTGATGTAACCTGCATTCAAAGTGCGCTCAAGATGTATCCAGGAAGACCAGATCACTTGCAATTTGGAATTTGTTCAGGGTGCCGGTGATTGCTTGTCTGCTCTTCACGAAATACCTTGACCGAGGGATCTTTAACGTCTGCCACGGAACATTGCTGGCAGACGGCTCCTCCGGTTCAACGTCCGTCCGAATGATGCCCTGCATGTGAAACACCAGGGTGGCAGTTTGTAGCTGGGCTGAGATTTAAATCGAGACTATACAGCAAAGAGGTGAGTGCACATCCTTCTGAGCGATCCTGCCAGCCTTGATCAATTTGGGGGATTAAGTGGATTTGTATTCCACAAAGTTGTACTGAATAAAAGTTTTATAGTTTCAGTTTCAGTTCAATTTTCTCGTTCTCATGTGAGGAAATTTAATTAACGAGTCCGTGTTGGTGATTATGGTAATGGGCAATAAAATTGTTTTAAAATACAATGCAAGCTTGTGAACTGGCATTTGCCATCAGCTGAGTACCATTCTCTGGTTGGCTTTGACATATTTGAATGCAGATAACTTATTTAGTTTATTTTTCCACCTTCATGTGATGTCACAAATTATGTTGGTTGCTGAGCATTTGCATTATTCCCTACCACCGAGTTTTTGAAGTGTTTTAGTAGAACTCACCTGTTGTATCTCCCATGTGCATGCACCTTGACAGTACGAGAATCCATGGACCATACCAAACGTGCTGTGCGTGGCACGTATTGCTATGGCCCCTATAATTGGCTACCTGATCACGTACGAAGAATATGAATCTGCGCTGGGCGTGTTCATCTTGGCTGGAGCGACAGACCTTGTGAGTACCTGGTGTCTATTTATTACCTCCGCCACCGAAGATTTACGGAAGTTATGTTTTCACCACTGTCTGTGAGCAGGATTTCTCAAAAATTTGTGGATGGATTCGGACGAAATTTGCTGGACAGGTTGGATGTGTGACATGGACTAATTGATTAAATTTTGGTGAAGATCTGGATCCGATAATTTATTTTATTTTTTCTTTAAGCGATTCACTCACTCACCCAACATGTAGAGTCGAGACCCAACATGTAAATTTAGACCCAACATGTAAATACCATTGCGAGATGGGGTCAAAAACTATATAATCGCACAATATTTCAAAAAGCTGTGAACAGATTGTGACAAAACTTGGTGGATGGGTTGGGTGAGTGACAAGAACAAGCCGATTCGATTTTGGTTCAGGTCCAGATCCAGATCCAGCCCCAGCTTCTTCGGCCTAAGTCACATTTGCCACGGCGGCCATGGGGTCTACAAAATCTACGGTCACTAGCAATTATAGGGCGGCCGCAGTATTTCCACAGTCACACAATGTAGCAGTCACATATATTTTTATTGTTCGGGTAGCTGCACAGTGTATTTATAAAACGTGGGGGTGCCGTACGGTCTTTGATTTGATGTCTCACAGTGATCTTAGGGCGTTCCTGCAGCGGCCATAGAATTTTCAAGGCAGACGCAAGGTGCCCGCAGGGGGACCGCAGGGGGGCCCTAAGGCGAACGTGCGGCCAGACGGACGGTAACGAGTGGGTTCTTTTTTATTTTTTTTTGTTACCAGTTCTTTTGTTTTGGCTTGTCGAATTGCTACGGTGAGCGTAGAAATGAAAAAAAGTTATAACTCTGCGCTCTCATTCCACGGCGACCTTCCGGCCTGTAAAATATAGCCAAATGGCGGATGGCCACCCTGAGGCCGCCACACGTTTCTGTCAATTCAGAGGGCGTACGGCCGCCGTATCCTCGCCGTAGAGCAAATGTGACTTTGGCCTTAGTGGGGATACAAGACGTAAACTGGTCAGCCTAGTGGAGGTATGCACTCTACAGAGTGCCGTTCTCGTTTCGTTTTGTATTTGCTAAACCCGCCCCCCCCCCCAAAACCAGACTTGATGGTGCAATGTTTCGAATATCTGCTCTGAGTCTGGGAGGTCGGTTGAAACCCCGGCGGAGTCGTACGAAACTAATTTATTACTTTATAAAATAACTTGTACATGCTGCTTCCTTGCTTGAAGCTGAGCATTTCAAGGGATAGAACATGGACACGGAAATGATGGGAAGGTAACTGCAAACCATCCATGCCAAGAAAATGCTTCGGCAACAGCAACTCTCTGTAAAGATGAATGAACTTAAGACGTCAAATCACCAACACAACATCAAATCAAATCAAATCTATTCATCCCACCCATCAAAATGTTCACCATTTGAGCAATGATCCAACTGTCATTTGAAAAATCTTGCTCCCAACCGGATGATTTCCCTCCCATTCACGTGCAATTTTGAGGTTTTAAAACTTTTGACAATTTTTGAGAAAAGTTGTCGAGAGCACATGGAATGAGACTATCCAAGTGCGCAATAAATTATATATATATATATATATATATATATATATATATATATATATATATATATATATATATATATATATATATATATATATATATATATATATATATATATATTAGCTTGAATCAATACAGTTATGTACAGTATTTGAAATTATTGTGAAAACATTAAAGTCAAGTACTGGAATTTCCACCTTGATCACAAATCTGAAAATGGACTGTTCCAAAATATTTTGTCATCAATGTACAGGACTCTTGACGGTGATTGTGCTGCCAAAGCCGTCTCTTGGTTGTGTGGTTATTTTTGTTGCCTTCCCAGCAGTCAGTCAGGGAAGGAATTTGTAATTCGTACATTGTTCAGCATGCTGGAGATGACTCGTCCTCTCTTCCTGAAAGAGACTGTGGCATCTTAAATGTCCACCAGCTTGTGCTGGCAGACTAAAAACTCAGCTTAACGTCCACCTAAGGGATGGCACACTTTGCGATGCAGCTCCCTGCCTGTCGAGCACCGATCTGACAGGTTATAGTCTGTTTGCGAGTTGAACCTCAACGAGCCAGCTCAAAGGTAAGTGACCTACCTCGTACACTCCTGTGAGATATGTATTCTCAAAAACTGTTTCCTCCATCCATTTTTCATCATTTTAAAACCTTGCCTTCTCTACAGCATTGTGCCATGCTGAAATGACCTCAATGGAGTTGGGTAGCAAATGTACAAACACCAATATTCTCCGTACAGTGCTCATAATTTTTTGTAACATTCTCTCCAAATTCTTTTGATTTCCTTTTTTTTGTTCTTCCAAATGTTTATTTCAAATTTTCCAGCATTTGCAAAGTTAGCACATTCCTTTCTTTCAACCATACTGCCCGATGATTGCAACAAATCAAACTTTTGAGCTGTTATTGAAGATAATTTCCGCTTTAATCCATCTGCACCGAACGTGGCCATTGCATGCTGTTGGATCGTTCACCCTCCTCCCCCTTCCTCCTCCCAACACCTGCACCCTGTAATGATTTTCCACCATTCATTCCAGTTGGATGGCATTGTGGCCCGCACGTGGGCAAGCCAGAAGTCTGCAATGGGAAGCATTCTGGATCCACTGGCTGATAAAATTCTCATCAGCATCTTGTACATTTCTCTCACCTGTGCCAGTCTTATCCCAGGTTAGGATCAGGTTTGGCTGCCTCCCCCATTGAGATGCTCTCTCCACAGTGAATTGTATTTTGTTTCCCAGCCTCTCGTTGGAGTCATTTGAGTATTATAAACGGTAACTTTTTAAAAGATTGAGGTGATTGTTGATTGGTTTTTCTAAACATTCCTCTTTTTGTGTTTTCCCTTCACATTATCATCCCCATCCCCTTCCTACCCTCCCAGTTGCATTGACGACCCTCATAATTGCAAGGGACGTTATTCTAATTGCAGCAGTTTTCCACGTCCGATACCGGACTCTGACAAGACCTGTGAGTCACTCTTATTTTAATTTATTTTTATTTTTATTTTTGCATCCCTTGATAATGGGTAAGATGGTTAAAGCTGCTGCATTCAACAATGGTGTGTCTGCGGTTTGGGGTCTTTGAATGTATGGGTGCGGCGTTGCTCTGTGGATTCGGAATGTCGACGTGAATGCCTGCTGCATTCAATCATGTCACATGCGTGCTGGAGAGACTTGTTGAGAGCAATACAATGCCAAAACGTGAAACGAGTTGGGACTTATTTCATTTGTTAGGTTTTTATACGCTCGATATATATATATATATATATATATATATATATATATATATATATATATATATATATATATATATATATATATATATATATATATATTGGGGCGTATTATGTGATACTGGTCGTCCGTTCCTGTCCGCACTCTAACTCCCAAAGTTTTCAACTTTCACGTTTCATATTTGGTGCATAGGTACAGACTGTGGAGACGGTGTGTCACGACATACGTTCGTCATCTAAAGTGGTTGCCATGGCAACCAGGATGCTGTTTTCCATGTAGTAGCACAATTCTGTATATACCTTCTTGTTTGGGCGTATATTGTGCTCACTTGCGCTCTTGTTATTTTTATGGTATTGTTTGTCTGCTTCCTTTTTTCCAGCGAAGAGCAGCGCTGTTTTTTAACCCTTGCTATGCCACTGCTCAGTTGAAACCCACCTTAGAAAGTAAGGTGAGTTAAGACCTGGACTTGTGTGCTCAGCAAAGAAATAAAATTATTTTAGCATTTTGAAGTTTTGAATGAGCAGCTGATTTCCATGACTTTCCTGACCTGCAGGTGAACACGGCAGTTCAGCTTTTCCTGGTCGCCATTTCTATTGCTGCGCCTGTGTTTAAGTTCACTGAAAGCTCACTATTTCCTCTGTTATGGTGAGTCGCACAACTGACTGAGCTATTCTTCCTTCCTTCGGCAGGTTGTGCATTACACCACTGTGTTGCACAATACATACCACATGGGACATTCAAAAGGTTCCAGAGATGGTATTTGTTGGCACTTTTTGTATTGTAATTTTATCACTAATCTTGTATGGACTGTTGTTTCAGAGTATAATCCAGAAGTTTGTAATTGGGCATAAAGGTGTCAAATTTTTATGCAAGAAAGGCGACTCCAAAGACACCAACCAATGAGTGGTCACCGTGCATGGTGAAGGTGTGCCCACATATTCCACAGTCGCCAAATGTGCAGCTGACTTTGAGCATGGACCCAAGTCCATTGTATATGACCATATGTCAGAATGGCCTCGAGATGCGACCGATCCACAAAGTGTTGACCATGTTGAGGCATTAATCGGAGCCATTGTTCATTCCATTTAGACTGCTATGTAGAACTTTAATCCTTGAGAAATTCCGTCATTCACCAACACTTCAACATGTTCAAAGTCTTGGCAAAATTGGTCCTCTGAAACATCAGCACTCAAGATCGACAGCAGCGACTGGCATCTTGTTGTGAGCTTCTCAAACCCTTGACAGGAGATCCAGCTGACTTAATCACTTGTCTGGCAACTGTTAACAAAAATTGTCTTCCCCAATGGGATCCTGAAACCAATTTTTAATCCACGTATGCAATGAAAGCGTGCAGGATTTTGCACCCATTCCTCAGCCAGCAAGGTCATGACCTCAGTATTTCTGGCCTGCCAAAAGAATCTTGCTGAACGATTATATTTCTCAATAAACTATAATCACATGGGAATATTACATTGGCCTTGGGCAGAAATTGCGGCAGGCCACCAAGCACGAACATCATGAAAGAGGAGCGCAACTTTTGGACAACGAGCCTGTGCATAAGGACCGCTGTTCTTATTGCAGCTTCAAATGGCTGGATGCCCCTGTACATCCCAGACTTTGTGGTGAAACGGATAATATGGTGATTAGGTTATCCGTTTCGACATTTTAAGTCCCACCTGCATGACTGCCAATTCACCGACGAAAAGTAACTCGCAAGCAACCACAACATGGTTGATGTAACTATTTTAAGACTCCTATTTTTACTCATGCAGATAGTTAAAGGACAATCAGTGCAAGTGCATTGAACTCGAGGCATGATGTTGAAAATTAAAATTGTAAGTACTCGCTGAAGGGTCCATCCACAATGAGCACTTAAGTACTGTTATTCTCAAACAGCTCATGTAACCAAGTTCTGTGAGAGTTTAATTATTTAATTACCTTCAAATTTATTTTCTGTGCACATATGTCTTTACTATTTAATTCCAGCTTCAGTTTCCCATGCACTTCTGGACACACACACACACACACACACACACACGAGGTGCTCTTTCGGCTACATACGCATTCACTGCATTACAGTAAGATTAGTGGGCACTCCTCCCCAGAAGGTGGGAGTACCCCCTTCTCGGCCCACCTTCGGTGGGCAACATGCTGCGGCAAAGTCTTGGAAATGCACTTTATAATGTTTTTAATTTTTGAAAGAGATTTTCTTAATCACAACATATCAAAGTCCATATCATAAAATAAAGGAAGTTTATTTGTAATGCTGGCTACCACCAAGTCTCACTCTCTCACACATGCCCTTTGGAAATGCAGTGCAATGTCGTTTCCTGATAATCACTGTAGTTACTCAAGATGATAAATCTTGATCAAAAACGCACACGACATTGCTTGGGGAGTCACACTGGTGAGTGTGAAGGAACTTGGAAGCATTCTAGATGCTGGTTTGTTTGACCTGTGGTTACTGATGGCATGATATGACATGAAACTAGTTAGCCAGGGAGCCGGGTGTTTATTTGTTTGTTTATTTTTACAGGTGTCGAGGTTTATTGTGTAAGAGCAGAGGGCAAATGGTCTGCAGACCAAATTAGGCAAAGGGGAAACAGGTGTACAGGAACACACAGATGCACTGCAGCACGAGTGGAGGTGTTTCACGTGAAAGTCGGTCAAGGTCTCGGTCCGTGTAAGAAGAGTCTATTGTGACGCCAGAAGTGATATTGTCTGTGTCTGTGTCACCTTGCATCAGGGTCTTCCAGATGCCAAGAGCAATTACCAAGCGAAAACCAGGGTTAAGGAATTAGTTCACTTCAGTCTGTCCGTCCGTCCGTCCGTCCATCTACAAACATCAGTTTGTGATCGAAGAACCACTTGATTTCATTTGAATGTTGTATTTCAAACACTAACCCAACATGAATCGGAAAACGAACCTGTAGTTTAATAGTACTTCGGCTTTGAATTCGTCCTGATCGTTCATGCGCAGAGAGGAGTGAGATAATTTTTTTACTCCTGGCAGTCAAACAAAATTGAAAATCATTCCAAATAGGAAACTTACTGTTTTTAGCAACATCATCAAGGATACAAACGGGCATGAAGAACGAATGTAATTTGTTAAATAAGGTCATGTAATAGAAACTGCGTCAACGGAGGTAAACTTCTGCACTTAATTTACATAACTTTTACAATCTTTATTTTATTTCAATTTAATTATATACTTGAACACTGTAGAACACATCATCTTTTTTTATCACTTTCGTAAAGCTCCAGTTTTGCAATACTTGGACATGTTCAATAAGGTGGTGTATAAGACTATCAATAGTGCTAAATTTTGGCTTTTTAAAAATATATGACCTCTAAAATCGTTATTTCATTTCAATTGAATTGCATACTTGAACACTGTGTGTGGTAAGGTATTCTATGAACTCTCTAGTTGTGTGCAACGATGACATTTGTTTGTGAGGTAATACCTGCGGAGGTGATAAAGCCATTTGCTGTTTACGCATGGTATTGAGAACCTTTACGACACATTGAAGGTTGTGTATTTAACGTTATATTATTGTAAGGCTGACCAATCGTATTATGTCATTATTGGGGTGTGGAAACAACATGGAAGTGATGGACCGAATGACCCGGAGAGGGGTCTACAGTGCTTCCAAAAGTGTAGCTACGTGTTTTTGTTCTGTTTGATGTCAAGATTGTTGGCGAGATTAACAAAAGCTTTTCTTTCCATCGGACAAAAGAATGAAACCAAAGATCAAAATGACGATTTCTGTTCTGTTTTAATCTGCATGGGAGGAGTGCTGGGAAGAGGAGGAGGAATCAAGTTTCCAAAATGCCCTGATGTGTTTTTAAGTCACTGTTGTACTGTAGATATATAATATCAGTTAGTCTGTGCCTGGTTCTATTATCCCTCACTCCTCCCCTCCTGCCACAAACAACTAACTGCCATTTCAATCGGTAGTTATAATCTCTTCATTGTCTCTGCTTGGCAGGATGGTTGAGAGATGACATACTTCAAAATTTGCGCACACCACCCTCTGAGCTGTCTCGCCTGGGTTTGAATCCCGACCCTGCTATAAACTGTCATCCTGGTGTTTCACAGGCAAGATGATTCATCAATGTGTGTGCCGTCCCTCAGATGGACGTTAAACTGGGCGTCCCATCTGCTGGCATTAGTTTGTGGACATTAAAGAGCAGGTTTTGGGTCGCTGATGACTTCGCGTGATTTGAAGGTTGTAATCGCATTAATAATCTTTGGGCAATTATTTTCTTACATTTGAAACTCAAAATATGCTAAAATTAACTTTTAAATCAAAACTCTTGTCAGTGATCGAAAACAGAACGGAATTTACCGAAGATGCTATGACGTCACGTTCTCCGAAAACTTCGTGAACAATGGCGAGATGCGAATCAGAGAGTGATCTCAGCGGTGATGAAATTGAGTGTTTTCATTCCGATATTGCCGAGGACGAGTCGGAGGATGATGGGAATTTATAGTATGGAGTTTCTGGCCCTGAGCCTTATAAATTTGAGCCACTTGCAAGTGCCAGAAAACGGCCTATTTCGTGTACAAGTGGCAGGATTGACTGCCCGGCAGTTCACAATGACAGACTCCCCCAGACAGAATGGTTTGTAGATTTTCATTTTCTTGTTCGATGCATAAAATAATGTAAAGTTTGATTCGTCTGTGACTTGATATAATAATTTTTAACCCTCGAGCCACTCAAGAGTCAGAAATAGAATGAATCAATAATGGACCCAAATATATTATACACCGTAGCCTTGGCGTTGAAGTCTTTCTGACAACTGAGCTTGACCCCAGCGAAAGTGAACAGTTGGAACAAACCCCAACTTTCAAGAGACTGTTGTGGCATATAAATACCAAAACATGTTTAGCCTCATTGGGAAATATTCTACCAAATTTAGAAAAAAAAAGTGGAAAATTGATCAATTTTTTACAATTGAAATGAAATAGCCCAATTTGCTGATGATGTTAAAAAAGTAATTTAATCAACAATAAGTTGATTTGTTGAGAATTTTTTTTTCATGCTTGTGTTTTTCAGGAAGTTTATTTATGTGTTTTTCCATGTTCTCTTTAAGAATACATTTCAAGGTTTTTCTCACTTAAACTCAACAATTGATTCTGTGACAGAGCAGTATCTGGAGAACTTGTCAACCAACAACTCGTATTCATAGAGTGGTGATCAGATGTGTTTATGCCTTCGTAATCCTCGGCTGTGAAATGGTCACCACAAATGACAAGTCTATCCAAAGGGTCCTCTTTACCCGTTTTCTTTGGGGGGAAAATTCGCCCGTTTTGTTTGTACAAATCTTATCCACTGCCGGCGAATGTTTGATTCCTTCAGGAATCGGTGGGAGCGATTACCCGTTTTCCAGCCATTTTTGCAAAACATGACACGTATGAGGCATGATGTACAAATATCCAAATAACTTTGTTCTACAATAATTCAAAATAAAAAGGATAATATAGACAGTTGCAAGCTCAAAAAAAGTGAAAGAACGGCGCGCTGAACTGGACACTTCTTCAATGAGCGAGTGAGCGTCCGCTTTGTTTTGGAGAACGTGATGTCACCATCCATATATGGCACGTGGCTGTTTTTTTTCAACAGCCTCAAGAAATAACAACTTCGGAGTTAAATCTCATTAATTTTCCCAATAGTTAGGCAACCACAATAGTTTGCATCAAACTATTCAATGCACATATCATATTGATAAATTTTCAGAACATGTTTGGTGACCCGCAACCTGCTCTTTAAAGAACGAAAGATGTCTTTCGTGAAGAGTAGGCGAGCTATCGCCGGCACCCTGAGCAAATTCCATTCCTCCACCCTTCGTCAAGTATCCTGTGTCGGTGTGGTGACCTGTCGAGGATCCAAACCCGTGCAAGACCCCACTTCGGCGGAATGGCCGCTCTTTGCCGAGTAGGGCACATTGAACGTCTCCACTGTGACCTCAAAGCTTTGTCCCGACCACCTTCCCACTGCATCTACTTTTGTGAATTATGATTGTAAATACGTTTGAAAATCGAGATAACAGTGCTATCCTTTAATCTTTTAAAGTATGCCTTTTTCAACATCACACCCTGTTTCCCCTTAGGTTCATCACAGCGGTTACCACCCTGGCCTCTGGCCACAGCTACTACCACTATGGCAGAGAATCGGTGAGGATACTGAACCACAGGAAGTAGAAAAGAAACTGCCTGGCTCCCTTTGGCCATTCCACTTTATGAATCTTTTTTTTGTGTTTACTTCCTGACAGAGTAGATCGAAACAAACACCTTAAAGTCACGTGCAGTTAGCATGAACAAGCTTATACACCAGGGGAGGGAAGAATTTTCGGATTCATGGTGGAGGTGTTTAGGTTGTGCTCTTGCAGCGAGGAGATCGAGTCGTCCTCCAACAAACAACCTCGCTCTCCACGTGTGGCAGTTTCCTCGAGCACTTGGAGCAATAACGTGAACTCAGTCTCGTTTGCACTGACAACATGTGGGTATTGATGGAAGGAGTGCACAAAAACTGAGCCGCTTCGTCGGTTCTTCCCACCGACGGTTTGCATCCCAGGAATACAAACTGCCGCAATTTCCTTACGGAATGTTTTTCTTTTGTTTTATGAACCTGTTCGTTGTGAGCTCCTGATCAGTTGTGCTGGCAGCATAGCCAAGAGGTACGTGTGCACCCCGTTGAGCAGTCCGGTCTGGTTTCAAATCTCGACCCAGCTGTAACCTACCACCCTGGTCTTTTACATGCAGGATGAGGCATTGATGTGTGTGCCATCCGGCGGAAGGACATTAACCTGGAGGATCCGTTTTCCAGCACTGAGTATGTTTGTGGAACCCCCAGTGTTGGCAGACTGGTGAAAAAGATCCTACTCGTCATGGCTTTCCTCCTTTTACTCTAAATTGGTAGAGGTGGAGTGTCAAGGTTTCGACACAATAACGCCGCTGCAATGCGGCCGTCCCGCAATTGGCATTCGGAGCCATTCCAGTACATATCTCCAAAGAACTTCGCATGGTGCCATCCGTCCGCAAAGTACGTGACACCATAATCCAATTTGTATTTCAAAGTGTTTGTAAGCGCCATGACAGCGAGACATTTTAAGAGAATTAATCGGGAAATCCGACGACAGCGGCTCATCCTTTATAAACGGATGATTTGACTAGATGTGCAATTTTGTTGTATTAAATTGTCCGAATCATTTATGACAGTCGCTGATTGTTTTGCCGGCACTCGATTGCGACTTCGATTGTAATAACTTTACTTTGCACTCGAGGGGGATTGAGTGGGGGGGGGGTTCCTCAGCCCCCCCGTGGGGCATCGTCGATGCGGATGATTTTGAGGCACATTTGTCCTGCCATTTGAAGGCGCACATTTTATATAAATGTCAGATGCTGTGTGACCATGCGCGTACTGTGCTTTCTCAACCCACACCGAAAGCCCTTTCAAATGCTCTTCTGGGGGCAGACGTTTGCAACTTCACGTCGCAGCCTCGTTCACGCGCGTTCGCCCCGTTGCACGTCATCCGCTGAATTGTGTGACGTTTCTTGCTGTGAACGTGAAACTTGGAGCTCCCCCTCTCCCCCAAACTCCGACGTGCGCATCCTTGCTGGGAAATCCTCCTTACTGTGAGACACGGGGGACATCTCCGCGACACTTTTTAGCGAGGAGGAAAATGGGGGTTGGGGGGGAGGTGGACAGGGATGTTGCCTCGCTTTTGTGGGAAACATTTTTCTCCCCAAACGAAAACACGAACCCCATTGCGCGTGTCCCCGTAATAGTGTAAGAATAATAATTATTGTGCTGCCATTCATGCCAAGCATTTAAAGCTTTCGCCGATCGGCCGCAGCGAAATCTAAAGGACCGTGCAAATTACTGTAATTTTCCTGAACAGCTTTGCGTTGATTGTCGCTTCAGGGCGACACTAAAAGCTTTAACTACTTTCGTTTACATTCAGCCTTCCCCTTCATTACATGCACGGTTGAAAGAGAAACATCCGCGGTTAACCACGGCTGGAGGAGAGGATCGGGGGGGGGGGGGGGAGGGAGTCCCCATGATGATTATTCCGACTAATATTAAGATCGATTCCTTCAGTTTGAGACCAATCGGTACTCACCCCGGTTCCCCCGCCCCTCTGATTTCTCGCTCCCAGCACGAATGTTCGACGTTGAGCGCTTTTCATGCATTAAGCCCGACGTCTCTCCGAGCCTCACATTGTCCGTCGTTGCTCATCCAACGTCGCCTATTATGCTAATGAGCGTGCGCATCACCCCATGAGCAGGTGGGGGCAGGGAGGGGGCTTGGACATCGCGGCGATTTAGCCCCGCCTCTTTGTGCCGCGCTTGCTTTGGCCATGTTTCCTTGAATGGAGACGCTCCCCGACCGGGACCCGTTTCCGCCGGGCAGACGCGGGACGCGGCCGAGTGGAAAAAAATCTAGAGTGGACCGCGAGCGATTCGAGGATGAACAGCTTGGCTTTTCGTATGGTTCCTGTTGATACAAAACGTTCCTTTTTTTTTTTTTTAGAGGGAGGGGGGTTATTTCGACGTCGCCCCCCCTAATTTTAACGCACAATGTCACCGCCTTTCTGCTGCAACATGTTTGAACGGGGCGCACATCAGTACCGATGATTTTTTTTTATTTTTTTTTTTTATTTTGCAGTTTAATCCAGTCCTAATCGGGTAGTGCCGAAGGAGTCCAAGAATGTTTAAATACTGCGTAGTTAGGCCATTCTCTCTCTCTCTCTCTCTCTCTCTCTCTCTCTCTCTCTCTCTCTCTCTCTCTCTCTCTCTCTCTCTCTCTCTCTCTCTCTCTCTCTCTCTCTCTCTCTCTCTCTCTCTCTCATGACTTCGGGGGACCGGAGATTTGAGGGTTCCGGGGATCTGCGATCGGGACGTTCCGTGGATCAGGAAGGGTGTCCGGGATGGATTAATCATCAGGGTAAAGAGATGGTGATAAACCTTTGACGGTTGCCTGCGGGCCTAAGTGGCGATCAGGGACGAAGCTCTGTTAAATGTCTACCCGGGGGGGCTGCGAGCTTCTTTCACGGACCACCCTCCCTTTCTTCAACCCCAACTCCCCCCCCACCTCACTTAATGGCGTGCTCACTGGTGCCTGGAAATGCACTCGCGCACAATTCAATGTGATGTTGCTAATGGTGACTAATGCGGAGTGTCTCGCAGCTGCATATTTGCCAAAGCAGTTTCCAAACAGCACTCTCAGCGAGGAGTGTCCTGTGAAAGTCCCAACGGTTTTGCGCCATTTCATCCTCCGGCCCGAACTGCTCTGACCTCGGTTGCGCGTTTTACTGTACTTGCACGGTTGTACCCTTGCATGAAGGGGCCCTTGGGTCGTGCCACAAAGCTAAAAGCAGAGCTTCCCCTTCCCGCAGTCCGCCGGTAACCCGATACATTCAGGCACAATGTTATTTTCCCGGGTGAGGTCAGGCACCCTCGCTACCATCACAGTGGGGGGTTCGATTGTATGCGAGAGGAAGAGGAAGAAGAAGCGATTGCTCTATCCGGTCCAGACGATTCACGGTGTTCCATCTGCTTCTGGGTGCATGAATATCTCTTGCGCCTTGGATGGTTTTATCGAGCGAGCGAGAGGTCATTCGTCCCTTTGCCCTATGCATCATGCATCGTATCTACTTCCAACCTATTTCGCTTCAAACCAAAGCTTGGAACTTTTTCTATTGATTATCATATGAATCTCATGTAATCACCTTCTCGTTCTGTACCCCTCCTGCCTATGTTCCCCTCTCTACTTCAAATCAAATGGAAATAGACTGGTTCCACACATATCAAACCATGACGTCATGCCAGTTTTAGGGTGGGGGTGGGTATCCAAAGGGTATTCCACTCTTGAAACTTCAGAATGTCTTCAAATATCTAACAAATAAATCCTTTGAGGAACGTTCCTCATTGTACAATTAAGCATATCATTTGATTTGTAAACTATATAAATGTATTTAAGGGTTTAATTGGGGCTTAATTAAATTGTCAATTCCCTACAATCCATAAACATGAAGGTTTCACTTCTTTTTCCATCTTTAAAAGATTGACCCATCGGATTCATAAAGCCACGTAACTGGTCTGAAGGCCAACTTTGAAAACATAAATAAGTTTCCTTCAATGTGTGCAAGGAAGGGATAGCCAGATCGACAATTCGGGCTACAGGGTGGCAACGTCTAAGCTTTCATAGCAGAAACATTTTGCACAGATAAGGACTACATCAGACACAGGATGATCCCCCTCCCCCCACAGGTGTCCCAAATTAACAGCCACCAGTGTTGGCCTTTTGGAGGATCTTCAGGATCAATGCAAAAGGTCGAAGTACCTTGAGCAATCTATCGTCTCAATTCAATAAACCGAGTTCTGCAGGCTTTTAACATAACAAAATCAGTTATTTTGTCAAAAGGTGAATGTGTTTGCTCATCCCTCACCCAACAACCGTGATCAACCCACCCCCCCCCCCCCCAAAAAAAAAATTGGCCCTGAAGCAAAATAAACAACAACAGCACTCGGTAGAGCACATACCTCTGCCAAGTTGAACAGTTTACGTTTTGTATCCCACTGATAGGCCAGATCTAGATTCAGACCTGAACCAAAATCTAATGGGCTTGTTCTTATCACCTACCCAACTCATCCACCAAGTTTTGTCACAACTTTTTGAAATGTATTAACCGTATATCGTTTTTCCTCATTTCTCAATGGTGAAGAATCACTGCAAAAATTGTCATCCGGATCTTTACTAAAATCTAATCCATTCGTCCTTGTCATACACCCAACCTCTCCACCAAGTTTCATCCGAATCCGTCCATAACTTTTTGAGATATCCTGCTCGCAGACAAACAAATAAGGATGTCATGCGTAGCACGAAACTTGTGAAATCCATCAAACAAATTTGACCTGAAAAATAATTGATGGTTGAATTCAATGACAAAATATGCAAATGTTCTTCAAATTTAAAGTCAATAGGATGAAAATTGACAATTTTAGAAATGTGGCCTATGTTGACCTTAAAAATAATGGTTTATTGAATTCAGTGACCTGATATGCAAATCCTCTTCAAATTTCAAGTCAATCTGATGAAAATTGAGGATCTTAGAAATTTCACCAAAGTTGTTGACCAGTTGGCCGATGTTAATTAACCTCAACAATAATTGGTGCTTGAATTCAGTGAGCTGATGTGCAAATCCTGTTCAAATTTCTAGCCGATCGGATGAAAATTGAGGATTTTAGAAATTTCACCAAAGTTGTTGATCAGTTGGCCAATGTTGACCTTTTGACCTCAAACAATAGGCTTCTTGCTTATGATGAACTCCACCTGAATAACGCACAAGACCAACCAAGATACTTGAAAAATCTTCCATTTTCGCAAGTCACAAACAAGGGGTGAAAACAACCTCAGTCCACCTTCAGTGGCAGAGGTACTTAAATAAATAAAGATACAAAAATAATTTTATAATTTCCAACAATAATGTTATATTATTAATATTATGCAGTTTCCATACCATGCAGTTCAGTTGTACTCCATATAGAGGGATGATACAGGGAAAAAAATGGCCACGCATTCATATTTGTACACAATGATATGCTGATAAACAACTATCAAGTGAAATAAAAAGCATTTGAAAGCCGTACATTTTATTCTTGAACTTTTTCTGAACTACTTAGATTTTAAAAGACGCTAAAATACCACATCAGGAAATCGCGAAAACACTAATTTGTTCTTCTTCTGCTTCTTCCCCTCTCAAAACAATGTAAAATTGTAGCCCAACCTACCTCAATAACTGCTGAAGCCATAATGGTGATTACAACGTGAGGAAGTTACTTTGTCTCTGTGCTCGTGCATGCACCTCAAAATTTAAAAATATATCAAAAACATTAATCGTTTTATGTGGACTCAACCAAACCAGAGCAGGATCGTGGAAAGGGGAGGGGGGGGGAGATGGACAGTACCATTCCAAAAGTGAGACATATCCAAACAACCCCCCAAATTAAATGAAATAAGTATTAAAAATTTAATAACGGATGGATTGAATCCATCCCAAAATAACAAAATATATAAAGCCTGAAGCATTTTATTCGTTTAAATTTTTTTTTTTAAATCAAACAAGGTAGGAATGACACCACATTACGCTGCCACAATATGACATCATAATCCTCTGATGGATTACCATCATGACATCTTTTGACATTTTTATTTTGTTGTGGGATTGTGATGGATGAAGAACAACAACAATCAAGAATGACACCACATTACGATGCCCCAATATGATATCACAATCCTGGTTTAGCATCAATACATATTGACATTGTTCCATCACAATCCCACAACAAAAGTAAAATGTCAAAAGATGTAATTGTCATCCATCAGAGGATTATGATGTCATATTGTGGCATCGTAATGTGCTCTCATTCCTACCTTGTTTGGTTGTTTTTTTGAGATATCCCTAAGTTTTTACTTTTTTTTTCTTGTATGTATATTATTAGCTCAGCTGGACTTTAGTCCGTTGAGCTGATGGGATCGAGCAGTGAGTCTGTAAACACTTCAGCAATTATCACTTGAACCCTACACACGATTTTGATGAAACTTGACCACAAGCTTCATATCTGATGCCTAACGAAGGTTTATTGACCGGATCAAAATCTGCGCTCATTAAGGGGATCTCGGGAGGGGTTTGAGCCCCCCAAAATAAGCATTTTGTCTTCTCTGATATTTTGGGGGGGGTTGTGGGGAAGGTTTGAGTAACTGTTGCTCATGATCCAGGTGAGTTTCAAAACGTGTGGTCTTATTTTTAATGTTATAATATATATTGTATGTAATACTCGCGATACCCGTGCACATATATAATATAATACAATACGGGATAGCAGTACAACATAGCTGGTAGCAGCCGACAGACCGTACACGGGGAATGACAAAAATACGCATTGTGCAAAATGCAAGTGGTACTATGGAACGCCAAGACTTCCCAAACATTGTCGGCATGTCCGCTAAGTGCCACAGCAGTTTCATAGGGATCGTGTGACGGCGAGCCGAGTTTTTAGTGTGCAAGCTTGGTGTTATAATAGAGATATGTAGCACTTTTGAACCACTGATTGAGTGACTGACATTAAAGATCGGTGCATTCCGCGTGACGAAGAAAGCTGAAATTTTGTGTGCCGATGGATGTCGAAGCGAGTCCACCGGAAAAAAAATCACAGAATTGTTGGACAACATCCATAAATGAAAATATAAATAAATGAAAAAAGTTAATGAAGTGAGTGGCCCAAGACAATGCGGAAGCATGGTAATTTTGTGTGCCGAGGGACATCGAAGCCAATACACCAGGAAAACATCACAGAACCGTCGGGAAGCATCCGTAAATGTAAATAAATGAAATGCAGGTGAGCGACCTGAGACAATGGGGAAGCATGGTTCGTATGCTTACACAATGTGTAAGCACACCACGCAATAATGTAATAATATGCTGTTCTTGTGATAGAAACTGGGAATGAAACTATTCCCATTTTCAAATTTTAAGTGACAGTTATTGGTCACAGCTGTCGTAATCGGTGAGATAATTGTCCCCCTCCCTTCCAACCCAATGTCGACACAATTGCAGACGGGATCGATAGGAAACTCTGGGAATGTTTCACCAGGAACGCATGTGGTGACATTAACATACAAGACTCGAACCTGGCTTTTCGCTCTCCCTCGATATCCACCGGAATTATTTTCTGCTCCGAATCGTTTTGCTGGCATCACCTGTAAAGATGCTTGGTGTGTGTGTGTGTGTGTGTGTTTTTTTTTTATCGTGATACACACTTGACAAATTGCCTTTTGTCTGTTGATTGTAGGCACGCTGTATAAACGATGCCCCACCACTTAGACAATTGTGATTAATTATCCTACGTCACAATGCGGCCACCCGGCTGTTGCTCGGAATATATTAATATGTGATCGTCGTTATCCACACACACATAAACATAAACACCGTGTCCGTCGGCCGATAATGGCGATTAATGATTGTATCGCCGTTTTATTCCACTTCCCTCACCCCTCCCCAAACTCTTTTATACTACACGAGGCGCACTGGTGTCAAAGTTGAGGCTGGAGCGCTGGATCCAGGCGACGACTCTTCGAGATAAATCCCAAACGCACGTCTACCATTCGCGCGACCAAAACGATTCACGAGGAAATTTATTCATGGCGTTTTGTGAGAGTTGAAGCGCAATTTTGAGAAAGCGATGAAGGTTCGCGTGAAGGCTGATCAGGTAAAGGGAAATGGAGAATGGGGGTAACGTGTTCCGAATTGGTGGGAAGGGAGGTGGGCGGGGGTCAGCAGGTATAGTTTGAGACCAGGAGGTGATATTTTACAGGGAATAATAAACCTATGGGACATTGTGGTGTAAAGTTGTACATTATACGTATAAACAAGAAAAAGCAATCAGAGATTGCAGACCCTCACCAGGACTTGTTTTGTGTGTTGTTTGTGTACTGGTGTGCTACATAATTAATAAGAGACAAAACTCGAACTGCCACTTAATAACTGATGGCAGTGATGACCGGGTACCATGATGTCACGCCAAGACTGGACACCTGACCCTGACTCATGACGTTTTAAAAAATTATTATTATTCAATGTGATTAAATTCAAATCAAATGGAAGACAAAATAGGTACAGTCATGCATTTAAGTAATCAGAAGGAACCCGAACAAGCAAAAAGCAAAGATGAAGTCATCAGGAGGGACCTGGATAGGATTCGCATTTCAACTGCTGCTCCTCTACCCTCAAACCCATCTGGGCACAACCAAGTGAACTTTATTTTTAAAAATAACCACATCAAAAATAAATAATTCTGGCTGATGTCCGATCAGGTTGAAATTTAAAACATGTATTCCCCATCACTATTAGATCATAATTGTAAAGTTTCACATCAATTGATGAAGTGATTCAAGAGAAAAAAAAAATTTTTTAAAGACTTTTGCTCAACCAGTATGGCTGTCAGACCATGTGACATCAATTATTGGTGAATACCCTGGTATCCCCAACGTTTGAGGAACATTTGTGTGAAGTTTCCTCTTATTCTGTCCAGCTGTTCTGGAGAAGATTTGTTTTTTAATAGGTTTTAGGGTAAATCCAAAATGGCTGCCAAACCATGTGACGTCATATGTGTGAACCTTTTGTTCCTCATGAAAAGGCGGTCATACGTGTAAAGTCTTGCCTCGATCTGTACAGCCACTTCAGAGATTTTTGAAGGTTTAAAAAAATATATATATATATGGCCGCCGAATCATGTGACCGATGACTTTTTTTTTTCTGTGGACCATTTTATCCCCAGATGACCCTCAATTTTTCATACTGATCAGATGTCGCGCACTACATATGCAATTATGACGTCATAAAAATCACTTATTCCCATTAAGAGTACGTGCCATGTGCTAAGTTTCAATTGTTTTCCTTGGTGTGGTTTCAGAAATAGAGGTCCAAAGTTTTTTTTTTTTCGTTTTTCCAACATGGCTTCCACACCGCGTGACCCATGACGTCATAATTACACTAGAAACATTCTACTTGAGCAGTCGCTCCTATGGTGAAAATTTCGTCAAAATCCGACAAGCTGGTCTGGAGAAAAACACGAAAGTTCTGTGCGGACAAACAAATGGACCCAAATGCAATTCCCTCTCCTTTGACAAGGGTAACAATGTTTTATTTTTGGGGAACATAAAGAATGCAGCGAGTTATGTCATCATCATAATCATGATGCTAGACTCATTAATGTCCCACCATCATAATCATCGTACTCCAGGGAGGGCCGATGTTTCTGATTGGCAGATTGTATTCTGGTTCAGGACAGCCTCTCAGCAGTGTGTCCACTCCTTGGCTTTTTTCACAAGATCTTAGCTATTCGTTGTTCGCCTTGGCGTCTTGGTTTTCTATTATCATCGCTTTTTCCAAAACCTTGTGAATTATTTGCTTTTTTTCATTGGCTCACCTTGGCATTTATGAAAATGAGGAGTGGTCACACTGCTTCTCAGCTGTTTAACTTGGGTTTGAATGCCAACCCAGCTATAAACTGTCATCCTGGTGTTTCGCATGCAGGGCGAGGCATCAATTTGTGCGCCGTCGATGACGAGTCTTTCATCAAAGATATCCCACGAGTCTTTCATGAAGATGAGGCGAGTTATCACCGACACCCTGAACAAATTACAAATGGCTGGCCAGCTGATCCGTGAAAGACTTGTGCCAAAATCGTTCGCCGGCCAATCCCAGAAGGTGGGAATCGTTGGAGAGGTAGTAGAAGTGGTGCTTTTTTGTGGTTAAGACACATGACCGACTCCGATGGCAACGTGGGGAGTGCTGTGGAGAGAATAAAACGAAGGATCCAAAAATGTACCTTAAAATGTAATTTTATTGCAGGTGTACACGATAAGTTTAAAAACGCTCGTTGTTTGTACAGCAGGCAGGAAAAATGTGTTGTTGCGTAAAAGGCGGTAAAACGGCAGGAGTACAGAAAGGGGTCGTTTTGGGTTGACGTGTAATTGTGACGTCGTCATGGATCGCGAGGTGTTTCGGTGGCAATGATTTTCAAGTTTGTATCGAATTGGTTGACGTTAGCAGTCATCGGGGCGTTAATGAAGAAAGCGCACTATATCAGGCGGCGCAAGCTAATCTGTCGATTGTTCACAGATTACGGGACAAGAGTCGAGAACTCTTCCAGGCCATGATTAGAAGGTAAAGGATGTGAGCGTCGTTGGAATGCTGAAATCCTCGGCACGCTTTCCCGACACGGCATAACCTTCCAGACCGAGGAATGCTGCCAGCCTGATCAGCGAGGAAACACAAAGAAAACTGGGGCACAAAAAGAAGGGGCTTCTCGGCCCACCGCGCCCGTGGCACATCCATACACCTGTGGTTCCAATTGTCATCGAAATCGGAGACCGATATCGATGCACGTTTGCAGTAACAGCTACGGGCTGGCCTGATTGACGCTCCCACTTGAGCGCACGGCTCACGATGCTCCTGGGATCCCGGGTGCAAATCCCACCTACTCTGTTGATTTGTTCATCGCGC
>NC_140973.1:21437344-21559844 GCF_056783735.1 Eptatretus burgeri
CTGGAAGCAGCAAGGACCTGAAGACTCAGACTTTCGTCCTCCCGCACAGGTACTGGCAGTGCCACACCCCATTATCCAGTGAATCCATGACTGCCCAGGCCCGACCCAGACGTCTATTGACCTCTGCCCACAGCCGGCAGAGACATGAATATCACTGCCAACGTAAGGGAATCTCTCCATGACCTCAACATCCTCACCACAAACAGGCACAGACAGGACAGCAGCATCCAAGATGTCATTGAAAGCCTGGATCTTAGTTTTGACCCAGGAAACCCATAATCCCAGTGGATCCGACTCCTCATTCAGCACATCGAGAGCCCCCAAAAGGATATCTAAAGTCTCCGCAAAGATGACTGCATCATCTGCGAAATCAAGGTCAGAGATATTGACATTCCCAAACGATGTACCGCAGCTTGATCTCACCGACATCCTCCCTTGAATCCAGTCCATAGAAGTGCTGAAAAGTGTGGGGGCCAGTACACACCCCTGACAAACTCCAGTAACAACTGGATGGTATCAGATGGTAAGCCAGAGATGGTACCACCACATCTCACAGCACTCTCAGCACCAGAGTAGAGTTCAAACATCAGATCGATCAGTTTTGGTGGCACCCTACGAAGACCAATAATCCTCCAGAGGGCATCCTGATTCACTGAATCGAACGCTTTACAGAGATCAACATAGGCTGCAAGCAGCCCCTGCTGAAACTCTCGTCTGCGTTCGGTGAGGACCCAAAGAGCAAGGATACGGTCAATCGTTGACCTCTTTGGTGTAAAGCCTGACTGCTCTGTGTGCTGGTGCTCAAGGAGATGGTTGCGAATCCTATCAAGAATTATCCGAGCAAAGACCTTGCCCGGCACTGAGAGCAGCGTCACACCTTGGTAGTTGTTGCAGTCTTGGCAATCACCCTTCCCTTTCCAGAGAGAGACAACAAGGCCCTCTTCCAGTCAGTTGGGATGATGCCTGTGTTCCAGGCAGAGCACAGAACTGCGTGCAATGACACGAGTGCAGCATTTCCACCAGCCTTGAGAAGTTCAGCATGGATGCCACAGATCCCTGGTGCTTTAAACCATTTCAACTGGTTCATCGCAGCCTGTGTTTCCACAAGCGAAGGTGGACCACAGTTGATTCGAGGGTCAGCAATGGGGATTGTAACACCCCTGACGTCCAACTCGACAGCTGGGGGATCAGCCTGGTACAACCGCTCAAAGTAACCGGCCCAGCGGGCCTTCACTTCAGACTCCTCTGTCAAGAGCCGACCGCCCTCTGCTGTAACTGCAGTACACCGAGGGATGGGCTTGGATGAATGCAATGTGCGAAGTCCCCTGTAATCAAAGTGGGGTAGCATCAAAACAGGACGTCTTGGTACCCGGTAATCACTGACAACAGTTATAAAGTGGCAGTTCTCGTGTTTCGAGCATACATTGAAAATTGTTCAACAGAGGAAATTGAAACTTTACCACATGTTACATACAACAACAAACAACAACAAGCATTTAAAGGCCATTTCCCCTGCTAAAGCGGGGGTTATCCTGGCATGTTACATACATGACCATTTGATATAGCGCATATTATTTGGATGACACACACCCCCCTCAGAACTTACAGGGTGAATTAAACAAAGCCTCATGCCCAGAGAAAATGTCACTTCCTCAAGTTAGAAATTAGAATCATTCCCCTTGCCAGAGGAGAGAGCATTGCATTTTGGTCCTGTTCGTCCGTGTTTATTTGTTTGTTTGTTTGTTTTTGTTGGGCCGCACAGAACTTTCGTGTTTTTCTCTGCGACTGCTTGTCGTATTGAGGCGCAATTTTCATCATAGGTGCGACGACTCGTATGGAATCTTTTAATCATAAGTATGACATCATAGGTCACGTGCTGTGGCAGCCATATTGGAAAAACGGAAAAACTTTGGACCTCTGTATCTCTGAAACAGCACCAATCAAAAAATTGAAACTTGGCACATAGCAAGTACTCATCATGGGGAATGTGATTTTTATGACGTCATAGATGCCCTCACTATGCCATCATAATTGCATATGTAGAACGCCACATCCGATCAGTTTGAAAATTTTTGAGGGTCATCTAGGGATAAAATGGTCCACAGAAAAAAAATTTCATGATTTCATCGGATATGTGATTCGGCAGCCATATTGTTTTTTGTTTTTTTTTAACCTTCAAACATCTCTGAAGTGGCTGAACAGATCGAGGCGAAACTTTACACATAGGACCGCCTGTCAATGAGGAACAAAAGGTTCATACATATGATGTCATTGGTCAAATGGTTTGGCAGACATATTGGATTTACCCTAAAACCTATAAAAATACACCTCTCAAAAAAAGTCCTGGCGAGGGTCTGAAATCTCTGATTGCTCTTTTTTTGTTGTAATTGCTTCAGCCTTTATTTTGCTCAGCTGTTGGGAAAAAAAGAGAAGAAAACGAATAAGTTCAATTTGTCGTTTTCACGATCTCCCGTTTTATACTTTATCGATCTATTCTGGCGTTTCTAATAAGCCGTGGTCGTTATGAAAACACTCGAACGAGAATAAAAGCCATTTTGTAAAGGTTTATGAATGCACTCTGTAGCAGACTTTACAAAGTATAATTTGTTTGGTTTTCAAAGAGACGGGTATCATCTTGTTTGGTGTGGGACTGCACAACCTGCTAGAATTCTCAGAACGAGATCGGTAGTGATCGTGAAAGAAATGACAACTTTTTATTTTCCAAATTACTGTACAAGTGTATATGTGCACATTCAATTCACAAGTGTAGATGGATGCAATTACAAATTTGCCGCCAGAAGAGTTTGCTCGAACCAAGTCCTTCTCAAGACTGCACGGGGTAAGTATTTTATGAATACCATCAAGTTCTTTTAAGTGATTCTTCACCATTTAGAGAGAAGGGTCCAAAAACGATGTATAGCACGATATCTCAAAAAGTTGTAGACGCATTCGGACATAAGTTGGTGGACGAGTTGGGTAGATGACAAGAGCAAGCCGATTCGATTTTGGTTCAGGTCCGGAGGTATGCGCTCCACCGAGTGCCCTTCTAGTTGAATTATAATTGACCAGTTATTTGAGCAATGTTTAAGCATTTGCTCAGAATCGATTATGCTCTCATATTCTCTCTACAATTGCAGGGACGAAATTCGATACAGGCATAACAAATATCGGTCTGATAGGTTGTCACTGTGGGGCTTGTGTTGGTTTCTGAATATAAATGATCTTGCGCTTGTTTTCATTAGCTGTGTGGTTATAGAAATAAAACTCCCTGGGTACGTATGCTGGGGGTACTGTTGAATGAATGTGTTTCCTGTTTGAATTTGTTTCACAATAACTTGTTTTTTCTTTATAAGATTGAGGCTCATGGAAGAGTGAGGTGATAAAAGGTAGAAGGCAATGAACTAACAATTGAACAGGAAGCATGATAATGAGAAAAGAGGAGGTGGAAAGGAGGGAAAGAAACACAGTAACCTGCAAGTAAGATGGTTTGGTTAGATGGGGTTAATGGGGGTAGAAAATATTATCGGTAGAGACGGGTATCATCTTGTTTGGTGTGGGACTGCACAACCTGCTAGAAGTTCTGACGAGAAGAGTGGAATGGAACATTCTCCGGAAGATGGTCCTTCAAACGAGACAAAAGAGAAATGAGAGAGAGGAGGTATGCAGAAAGCCTGGATTTGGGGATTTTGACCAGGAGGAGGTTCAGCAGGAACTTTAAAAAGGTTAATGTGCCACTTTAGAAACAACATCATCCATCCCAAAATCCTCGGGGCACATGAGCAGAAACCCCAAGAAACATAAAATATATTATTTGTCCAGGAGGAGCATCGTTTCCTAAAATGGCTCATCAAGCTTCTCAAAGATCCTTGGAAAAGTACCTGAGAGAAAGGACTATGCCTCTGTACAACGAAAGACTTAGACAACTTTCTCCAGCTCGCCAAATGGGCATCTGCTCATACTGCAAACTCCCAACCAGGAGGGTAGGTGGAAGGTGCACGTGAACGGACATATGCGACACAAACCCCCGACGGATCACAACCAATGAATGGACTGTTTATCTGGATTAGGTGTTTCTAAACATGGGAGCTGCGAGTGCTGTTTCAAGTGTATTGTTTGTTTGGTTCCGAGACCACAAGAGAAATGATATTAGATTTTTTGCATCGATTGCTAAAAGTTGTTATTGTAATTTCCATGGCCGACGCTGGAATGTACCAACAGGAAATGGTACAAACCCACCAACTTTCAATCAAGGAGATTTCTCATTGCCACTCTTTCATTTGAAAATTATGTTTGAAAGACGATTTTAATAATAGACAAGTCTGAAGACGACGATGGTTCACGAGCGGTATTTGACGATGTAGATTGTTTCAGAAGTCAAGGATGAGACAATGTGATAATTTTTGACCAAGTTATAAAAATGATCAACATGATGTGGTACGAGTGACAGGTTATTAGCTGCAAAATATCGAAAACCCAGTTTCGTTCAACAACTTTCAAAATTTGACCTTTGCATAACCTTCAAAGGTCACAAAAAACGTTGTGGATATTAAAATAAGGAAACAGGATACGTGCTATAGCTTATTGGAGTTAGTTCGTCGAAGAAGGTCGAAAACCCAGTTAGATTCACACAACTTTGAAAATTTGACATTTGTGAACTTTAAAGGTCAAAGGTCAAAGATTATGACCTTTGGGGCAAAACTTCCTTTGGAACATTCCAGGAACAATATAACGTCATATAGGCTATATGGCATTTCGCACTCCTCGGATTATCCATACTTTGATGAAATCAGCGTAAAAACAAACTTGAAGGGGGTACCACGGGCAAGGTGTTCGAGATAGAGCAAAATGGTTTCAAGACTTTAGGTGGGGAATGACCTCAAGATTATGCATAAAAAAATATTGTCATCCCAGCTCTCAGAGTTTGGGCGGTCATATGATTTTTATGTCAAAATTCGCAATTTTTCTAAGTTTTTGACCTTGGGACGAAAATGAAAAATCGAGCTCCGTGGGGCTATGCAGGTGCCATTGGGCTAACCAAATACCGAAACCCTTGCCAGATTCGACAAACCCCCCTCGGAGAAGATGTAACTTAAAATCGGCTACCCCCTAAAAAGACATGTTTTTGGGGCGTGGCTCCACCCATAATGGGCGCACCACGCCCATTCTCAGGAAAACACAACTAGATCATGATATAAACCTCCCACTCAAATTTTATCAGGATTGGATCAAAACCCACGGAGCTATGCTCGGGACAGAGACAGACAGACAGACACACACACACACACACACACACACACACACACACACACACACACACACACACACACACACACACACACACACACACACACACACACACACACACACACCTTACGCAAAAAGGTCTAATCTAGCATTCATATGCCATTTTGAAAGTCCGTGTTGTGTTGCACTCTTGGTTTCACTCAAGAGTCAAAGCTCGTAACTACTTATATCACGCACCGCAAAATGGCGGTGCAACATTGGCGGAGATTGGATTTGTCTTAAAAGGGGGCAAAAATAAAGTTAATTAAACTTGTGTTCCTCCATAAAGATCGACATTAAATCTACTTTAATCCAGATGTTCATGTAGATTTTAAAGATTATTGAAAGGGACAATAGAGTTATTGACAACATTGCATCAAGAAAAGTTAAATGAAAATGCTATATAGCCAACCTGCAACTTTTCAAACACAGCATGGGAAGTGGCCGCAATAAACGGGAGACAGACGAACACATGGACAGACACTACGGTTTGCATTGCCGTACATAGTACAGGATTTCGATTCCACAGAATCCAGGAGAGACACGTGTGACACTGAGGTTCCAGCCTATAATGGAGAGCAATACTCCATTGAGCTACGAACGACGGCTTTTATGGACCGAGTCGTTCTGATTTTCCAAGGAAAGACTTGGATCAACGTTGGATGCCCAGCCTGCAGAAAGCTTTGGTGGCCAACTTGCTTCACGCTCGATTGACAAGTTGGCCCAGGAGAGGTCATGGCTAATAGTTAATGTTAACTCACGAATCTTTGTCTCATATGAGATGACCTGGCATCAAATCGTAAAACCTATGGGGTCGTTTGAGTAATTCTCAGAACGAGATCGGTGGTGATCCTGAAAGAAATGACAACTTTTTATTTTCCAAATTACTGTACAAGTGTATATGAGTAAGGAAAGATTGCACAGTACAGTAGATGAGGTTTTATTTCAGGTTTTAGCGAGTCTTATTGGACTATATTGTGAGAATCCCATGACGAAAACTTTTTAAACACCCCTCCTATAAAATGGTCGCATTTATCACGGAGTGCAAAGTGAACTCAAGTCGAAGTTGATTTGCAAAAGAAAAGTTTGATTTTCATATAGCAGAGGTACCTGGGGTGCCCTGTGCTGTTCTAATCCTTTTGTCATTTTGAAGAAATCAAATTTTGTTTTTTTCCTTTTCTTTTTGTGGGGGCCGAAACACCTACCCACAGCCACTGAGGAATGGGGTCGGGAATAATTTAATTTTACCTTTCACATCGCTACAAAGCCATAGGCACTATCGAGCAATTAAAAAAAAAATTCAACTTTCTTTTTAAAGTTTCAAAAAACTTTTTTTTTTGCCCAAAACACTCCCCAGCACTCACTGATGAACCTCTGAAAGTTTGAGGAAGATCTGTGCGGCCTTCTCTGAGGAAATATGGTGACGCACAGACACAGACACACAAACATCTCATCGCTTCGACTGGCAAATACAACCAATCGTTTCTCTGAGGGGGATATTAAGGTGGGGGGGGGGAGAGAGGGAGGGAAGAGAGAGAAAGAGGGAGGAAGGGGAGAGAGAGGAGGGAGGGGAGAGGATGGGATGGAGAAAGGGAGGGGAAAGGAAGTTAAAAAGATGGGGAGGGTGGGGGAGAGTGATGCCTCACCAAATGTTGCAGGAGGGAGGGGTGCGAGGAGGAGGTGACAGAGAGAGAGAAGTGGGGGGGGGGAGGGGGGGAGGAGGAGAAGAAAAAGATAGAAAGGTGATGGGTGGAGGTGGGGTTAGCAAACACAATGTTATGTTATGCTTATTAACGAAACACACACACAAAAAAACTCATTTCAGAACAGCTGCACACACGACACAGCAGAGATTGTAATGTAATCCGCTGGCACATCTGCAAAAACTTTGATATCCCAGTTCCAGATAATTTGTGGGAACATGAAACAAAAATAATCACTGAAAACATGGAAGTACCACTCACATACGACCTTATGATCCAATCGAGCGTGAACATCGAAAACAGAGCATTGCAACCAGATTTCCTACTTTAGTACAGAAAAGAGAAGGCATTACTGAATGAGGTGTTAATAGCAGTGATTTTGGACTAAATGATGCAGAAATCAAGAAAATGACCAAAGAAAAAGACCTCAATAATGAAGTGAAAAGATCTTGGAAGCTGAAGAATGCCAAAGTTGTACCAGTGACAGTTGGAGCTACGGGAATGATGACAAAGAACCTCACAGAGATATTAAAAAACCATCCCTGGGAATATTACGACAAACAAACTACAGTTGTAAGCTATCCGGGGCTCAGTGACCATCCTGAAGAGAGCCCTCAGCACAAAACTTTGAAAACCGAAAACTTCATAGCTTGGTCTATGAATCGTGACCCCTTATTGAAATGAAGGTGGACACTTTGAGCCCATCCTTCGAGGACCCCATTCCACATTCTGAAACCCGCATATGTAGATCCGAGTCAATAACACACACACACACACACACACACACACACACACACACACACACACACACACACACACACACACACACACACACACACACACACACACACACACACACACACACACACTGATGCCTCGCCTTGTCTGCGAACATCAGGATGGCAGTTTATAGCTGGGTTGGCATTCAAACCCAGGCTCGATGGCTCAGGGGTAAGTGCACATACCTCTCGGAGTCTGGGATATCATAAGCTTTCATTAAAACTTTGTTTCTGGTGGCACTACAAGCCAATAAGTAGTTTAACATGTTGCTAAAGCTTTGTGGATGCTGATTGTTCAGTTGACAATACTTTGACAATTTATGATCTTACTCTTTACTAAAGGCCCGGTCACACCTTGACGTTTTAGCCAACGTATGCCGATTTTTGAATTTTTTTTCTAAAACGCTGGCACACGTTGAATACGTTATGGGTAAGTTTTGATAACATTGAGAGCACGCTGGCATACGTCGTAGTACGTTGGCTTTAAACGTTGTACTTTTCGGTTGTCCTCAAATTTTTTCATGCTTGAAATTTCACGACGTATGCCGGCGTATGACTCACACGTTCCGCTACGCTGGCCACAAGTTGTAGACACGGTCTGCGATCTGCGATCGTTGACAGACGTCAACACATGCTACTTGTAAGTTAATCATAAGTTGAGACACGCCGAGGTAATGTTTAGAGTACCCGAAACTTATTTCCTACCTTTGATTAACGTGTTGTTGGCACGTTACGCGATCGTTGCCACACATCGACAGACGTTACTTTTAAGTTACTCATAGGCTGAAAGACGTCGGTATAATGGATCGTCCTTGCGTCAGCGTCCACGGCCACGGCCAGGACACTTATTTGCAGCATTCTTCAAACTTTTCTTCTGCATGACGAGGATGTTCACACTTCGATGTCTAGCTTGGCTATAATTCCAATTGTCCATCGGCAGCGTCTATTTAAAATAGTCGAGTTTGAGCGTTTTAACACGTTCAGAAGAAACGCTTCAAATTTCCAAACCCCAGCGTCAAAAAAAAACAAAAAAAAAAAAAACAAAGGCGAGTGACAGCAATTTAAATCGTTCATTGTAAACAATGAAACTAGCTGAGTGGTACCGTTTAAAAGTCGTTGAGTGTAAAAAAATCCAATTGTTGAGCGCAAGCGTCTACTTTCAATAGTGGAGATGCAGCCATTTAAATCGTTGAGTGGCAGCCTATGAACCTACACGTGGACACGCGGACGCAAGGAGGATCCATCATAACCCACACCCTCCCCCTCACACTCACCTACTACTGCCAACATGAACAAAGTAATACTAATACTAAAAGTAATACTGATACTGATACTGATACTGTTACTGCTGACATGGACATCGACTCAAAAACACTGTTGGGTTCCCCTTTTATGAACACCATTTTTATATACCAATTCCCAAAACCGCTGGGAACACGTCTTTATATGGCAGTTGTAAGCTAGAAACACGTTCATTTTTTTTTTTTGTCGACCGGAAGACGTCATTGGAATCCGTCTACATACGTTGATGTGTGTTGGGGCTACGTAAAGAATTGGTTCAAAGCACGTCAAACATCAGTTAGAAATAAGTTTCGTGTAAAAAAAGACATTACCGCGACGTGTTTTGACTTATGAGTAGCTTATAAGTAGCCTTTGTGGACGTGTGTAAGCGTCCACATATCGTGTGTACAACTTATCCTCATCGCATGCGAACGTGTGTCATACGCCGAGTACGTCGTAAAATTTTGAACATGTTCAAAATTTCTTGACGTACTCTACTTACTACGACTTATGATAGCGTATTTAGCGTTCTACTCGCGCATACCAAACTTACCCATACCGTATTCGACGTGCCCCAACGTTTTAGACACACTTTTTGTTACGTCGGCATACGCTGGCAAGATCGCCAAGGTGTGACCGCGATTTTGACCCTTCCATTTCTACGGCAGTTATGATTTGAATCGTTGTGCGTCAGCCTTTTAATAGGCTACGTCACGACATCGTCGGCGATGCGTGCAACGCGCTATGCCTGAGTTAGACTATCGTTGGGCATCGGTTGTGTAGGCCGACAACAGGTTCAGCATTCGTTGGTATAAGTTATCTATAACACAACGAAACGTTCTGTGTCCGTTACCAATGCGTTATACATAAGACCAAGTCGCTATGAATACGTCCGAATCTTTAAAAAAAAACATCAAAAGTTCAACGTAAGCCAGCGTTTTACATGCATTTTAACACGTTGCCATCGCTGGCTAAAACGTCAAGGTGTGACCGGGCCTTAAGAAGGAAGGTGTAACAGAATGCATATAGTGTTCCTTTTGTGGACCAATAAATGAAGCGTCACTTCCGCTTGAGCGAGAGTTGTGTATTGGTCGATGCTGTTACAGAAATAACTACACTAAAGTCGCTGTCACACCTTGGCGATTTAGCCAACGTATGCCGATTTATGAAAAATTTGTCTAAAACGCTGGCACACGTCGAATACGTTATCGGTATGTTTTGTATACATTAAGACCACGCTGAAAAAACACTGCCATAAGTCGGAGTACGCTGGCTTTAAACGTTGTACTTTTGGGTTGGCCTCAAATTTTTGCATGCTTGAAATTTTACGACGTATGCCGACGTATGCCGGCGTATGACTCACACGTTCCGCTACGCTGGCCATAATTTGTAGGCACGTTATGCGATCGTTGACACACGTCGACACACGTCGACACACGTGACTTGTAAGTTACTCATAAGTCGAAACACGTCGAGGTAATGTTTAGCGTACCCGAAACTTATTTCTAACCTATGAGTAACGTTTTGTAAGCACGCTACACGAACGTTGTTCACACTTCGCAACACGTTACTTGAAAAAGACGTAGACGTATTTGACGTCTTCAGGACGCCAACAGAACTTAATGAACGCGTTTCTAACTTACAGATACCGTATAATGGCGTATTGGCAGCGATTAGGGGAATTGTTATATAAAAAGGGGCTTCGCAGGAGGAACCCGTCTTTTTTTTAGACTTTGTGGTGAGTGCATGTCCATGTCATTCCGAGAGATGGAGGATATGGCAACGCTGAGACGACAATACCTACCTGTCCTCGAACATCAACATGACCTCATCGAGTTGACACTGCACCAGTTGCGTGCCAATAGAGCCGGGAGAAGAAGACGTGAACGGAGGAGAAGGAACTGGGTGAGACCATGGATCGGGAGGTGACGCCATTACGGCATATATGACCAGCTCATGGTGGAACTCCGGAACGAGGACCATGCATCCTTCATCAACTTCCTGCGAATGACCCCAGCCATGTTCGACGAGCTGCTAGCCAGAGTGGATCCAAGGATAACCAAGCATTATTATTAAATCATTTCAATAGTCCAGTGGAAGCGATTTCAATTGCCGAGCACCAGCGTCCCAAAACAAGAGGCGACTGACAGCCATTTATTAAAAGTGAAGTTGCAGCCTATGAATAGAAAACCTCACGTAATCGTCGACGATACGCTGCCACGCTATGCATACGTTAGACCAGGGGTTCCCAACCTGTGGTACACGTACCACAGGTGGTACATTTGGACTTTCTCGGTGGTACGCGGCGTGGTACGTGGCAGCATGCTTTAAAAAATCTTTTTTAACGCAGTTTTTACTTTACTTCTCTCTCATCCAGAATGTGCACGATAATTAAATTTATATCGAAAGCGGCTGTACACTGACAGCTGTTTGTTATCAGCCATTGTGCACAAGTATTATTATTCGTTTTGTCTCTACACGCCACACGGTCATCATTGCTTATTGCCCGGCTTATTGTTATCGTTCACCAGCATCATGTCAATGCGAAAATATTCCGAGTTATCTCATGTTAGGCTTCACTCCCATCCAAAAAGGTGAATTAGAAGCTCCACAGTGTGTGATTTGTGGAAAAGTTCTCGGCAATCAATCTATGAAGCCAAGTCTATTGAAGCGCCATTTTGATTCTGTTCATCCTGAACACAGCGACAAGGACCATGATTTTTTTCGTCGGAAGGAAAATGCCATGAAAAGAGCACGGCTTCGACGGCAGCGGCAGTTTTCAACAGCAGTCCACGGCAGCCGTAAAGACATCCTACTTAGTTGCACTGCGAATTGCAGAACAGAAAAAAACCTCACACCGTCGGTGAAAGCCTCATCCTTCCCGCCACAAAGGATATCGTACGTCTCATGCGGGGAGAACAAAGCGCCAAGAAGCTCAATTCTCTTTCGTTGTCAAACAACACAGTTCAGAGGCGCATTGAAGAAATGTCAACCAATATTCGTGACCAGGTGGTGGCAGAAATCAAGGCATCTCCATGCGGATTTTCTATGCAATTGGATGAGTCAACTGACGTGGCAAATTGTGCCCAACTGTTAGCGTCCGTTCGGTACGTGCATAAAGCCAAGTTTAAGGATGAAATACTATTTTTCCGCCTGCTTAAAACCACAATGAAAGCAAAGGACATTTTTAAAGAGGTGTCTTCAGTCTTTGATCAAGTTGGGCTGTCATGGGTTGATCTGAAAGGCTGTACTACAGATGGTGCTCCAGCTATGTTGGGGTGCAGATCAGGTTTCCAAACGCTTGTGAAGGCAGTTGCTCCTGAAGTGCGCGGCCTACACTGTACGATCCACTGCCACGCACTCGCAGCCAAGAGACGCTCCCCAAGCCATTGACTGATGTTCTCTCAACCATGATCAAAATTGTGAACCTTGTGAAATCCCAGGCTCTCAATTCACGACTTTTCAAGAAACTTTGCGAGGATTTCGACTCCGACCATAAAGTTCTCTTATTCCACACTGAGGTGAGATGGTTATCCCGTGGAAATATGGCGGAGCGCGTGATTGAACTGCGAGCTGAGCTTCGTGAATTCTTCGAAAACGATGGAAAACCAAAGACTGTCGATTTCGTCGCTGCTTTGAACGACCCCGACTGGGCATTGCACCTGGCTTATTTGGTCGACATTTTCTCTCAGTTAAACGTCCTGAACAAGTCTCTTCAGGGGACTGGCGTGACTATCATTGACTTCATAGACAAGGTCAAGGGATTTCAGGAAAAACTCCGTCTGTGGAAGACGAATGTCGAAGCGGGAGTGGTGGTCATGTTTTCTTGCACGGCCGATATTCTTCAGTAGCGTGAAAAGAATCCCCCAAGGGAGTTCATACAACTGGTAAAACATCACCTCGCTTATTTGGATGAGGAATTAAATTCCTATTTTCCAGATCTCAAGGAACTGGATCTGAAAATTCGCAACCCATTTCGCATGAATGCATTGGATTTGCCACCTGGAACAGGACTGCAGGAAAGCGTGATTGATCTCCAGAACGACTCCACAGCCCGAGATCAGTTTGACGAGATGAATCTTGCGGACTTCTGGTGTGGAATGTTGGGGTCTTACCATAAGCTAGCTGCCCTGGCTGTTCATTCGCTCATAGTATTCCCATCTACATGGCTGTGTGAAGGTGGGTTCTCGTCAGTCGTTATTCTAAAAACAAAACAAGATCCCTACTGGATGTTGAACATGATGTTCGGTGTACTTTATCCAAAACAAAGCCTGACATCGACCTGCTTGTGAGCAAGAAGCAGGCTCAACCATCCCATTGACTGGACATTTTACACAATCAAATAGGTTCTTACTGTACAATTCTTTTGTTCAGATCAGATTGCTCAATGTCATAGTTGTGAATTGTTAGTATTGTTTAACTCCCCATTGTCGTATCTGTATCGCAAATAAACACTATTTTAGGTGAATTTTGGTACAGTGGTACTCGGTGGGACCACGAACATGTGAATTGGTACCCCAGTATAAAAAGGTTGGGAACCCCTGCGTTAGACTATCGTTGGGCATAGGTTGTGGATGCCTTAAACACGCTAATCAATCTTTGGTATAACTTATGTATAAGTTATCGAAGCGTTCTGTGTTCATTACTAGTACATTATGCATTTGTCCAAGTCGTTTTGAATACTTTAAAAACTGAAACAAAAAAATAGTTCATCGTGGGAATGAGAAAAAAAAAATTAGCCGAAAAGAACATCGAACAATGGTGCAAAGTAGTCTCCTATTCGTGGAAGCAACGAGGATCCATCATCACCCACACCCTCCCCATCACGCTCACCTACTACTACTGACATGGACCTACTACTACTACCAATACTACTACTACTACTACTACTACTACTACTACTACTACTACTGGTACTACTGACATTGACATCTACTCAACATGGAGTCTGGAACACTGACGGGTTCCTCTTGTGAAGCCCATTTGTATATACCAATTCCCCTAAATGCTGCCAATACGCCATTATACGGTAGATGTAAGTTAGAAACACATTCAGTAAGTTCTGTGGTCGTCCGGAAGACGTCAATCAAATTCGTCTACATACGACAATGTGCGCTTGAGATACCTTACACATAGGTTCAAAGCACGTTACTCATAGGTTCAAAGCACGCTACTCATAGGTTCAAAGCACGCTACTCATAGGTGAAAAATTAAGTTTCGGGTATGCTAAACATTACCTCGACGTGTTTCGACTTTTGAGTAACTTACAAGTAACGTGTGTCCGACGTGTGTCAACGATCGCGGAGCGTGCAGAGAACTTATGCCAGCGTATGCGGAACTTGTGAGCCATACGTCGAGTACGTCGTAAAATTTTCAACATGCTTGAAAATTCACGACGTACTAGACGTACCACGGAATATGACAGCGTACTTCCTCGTTTTTCAGCGTGCTCCTAACGTATACACAACTTACCCATACCGTATTCGACGTGTGCCAGCGTTTTAGACACATTTTTCATAGGTCGGCATATGCTGGCTGAATTGTCAAGGTGTGACTGCGATGTTGACACTTTCAATTTTCAGGCGGTTATGATTTAAATCAGCGTGCGGCAGGTTTTTAACAGGCTACGCCACGAGTTCGTCGGCGATACGTGCAGCGCGCTATGCCTAAGTTAAACTATCGTTGGGCATAGGTTGTGAACGTCAACAACAGGCTAAGCATTCGTTGGTATAAGTTATCTATAACATAACGAAACGTTGTGTGCCCGTTACTAATATGTTATGCATACGACCAACACGTTATGAATACGACCAACACGTTATGAATACGACCAAAACTTTTTGAAAAAACCTCAAAACTTCAGCGTACGCCAACGTTTTACATACATTTTTATACGTTGCCATTGCTGGCTAAAACGTCAAGGTGTGACAGTGCCTTAAAGGACCTACATGTTGTGAGTGCACATTTACAGCAACGGTTTCTCAAAACCGCAACAATATATTTCGTACCACAAATGATACAATGATACCCTTTGTTTTATATGATACAGAAACTCATTATGTTTTCTTTATTTTCAGATCTGGTGGTTTAATATAAAAGAAAATGGCGACTGCACAGGAGAAAGCTCAGTGCATCGAATGGTTCATCAAGATGAGATCCGACATGCAAGTTCAGTGTAATTTCCATACAAGGTATGGAAGGAATCCGCCATCGTGGACTACTATCAGAGAGTGGTACAAGAGGTTTAAGGAGACTGGAAGTTGTGAGAAACAGAAAAGCACCGGCCGACCAAGCACAAGTGCAGTAGACGTGGAACAAGTGTGTGAATCATTTCAATAGAGTCCCAGACAATCAATTTGACGCACATCCAGATAACTGGGACTAACAACCACCACTGTACACAGGATTTTGTATAAAAGACTGAAGCTTTCTGCCTAAAAGGTGCAGATTCTGGAGGAACTCAAACCAAATGACGGATCCAAAACTTAAGGTGTTTGCTTTGGAAATGCTCAGTCGCATAGAGGATGACGAAGATTACCTGAAAAAGGTCATGTTCACAGAGGTAGCTTGCTTTCATGCATCAGGGAAGATCAACCAGCACAACGTGAGGATCTGGGGCTCTGAAAATCCCCACATGGTTCTTGACCACACACGACAGTCCAAAGGTCAATGTTTGGTGTGGCCTTCTCCATGACCGCTTCATGGGTCCGTTTTTCTTTGCGGAGGATACAGTGACCTCAACAATTTACATGAACATGTTTGAAGGATTTGCCTTCCCACAGATTGAAGACCTACAACCTGATATTATTTTCAACAGGATGGTGCTCCCCCTCATTGGGCCTTAGTCGTTCGAGCCGTTGTGAATGAAACATTACCAAGTCACTGGATTGGCCGAGACAGACCAACCGCCTGGCCCCCATGATCACCAGACATAAACCCCCCCCCTTTGATTTTTTTCTGTGGGGGTTTGTCAAAGATGTTGTCTACAACACCAAGGTGGCAAACTTGCAGGATCTTCGTTCTCGGATCACAGCTGCATGCGCACTGATGGACGCAAACAGGCCAAGCCGAACATGGCAAGAACTCGTGTACCAGTTTGATGTCCTGCGTGTGACAAACGGAGCTCACATTAAAGTGTATTGATGGTGTGCACAAATCGTTATGAGTTTCTGTATCATATAAACCAAAAGGTATCGTTGTATCATTTGGGGTTCTAAATATATTAACAACTAAAATCGTCCGGGTCTTTATGGAACACCCAGTATATCAGCGCTGACGCAACCATGAAGTTCAAGGCTCTCACCTGATAAATAAAAAAGGACGGACAGGTATTTAAAAGTTTCTCAAATTATCCAGAGTTGGACTAAAAACCCCCGAGATTAGTTTATAATGAGCGTTTGTCGATGTCAGAGTGTGAAAAGAAGCAGTCTATTTAATATGTATGCAAGTATGGCTGAATTTCACCATTCACCGTATAATCCATAGATACGTTACTCTTCCTCCTTTAAACTATTCAACACTGTACTCGACTACCCCCCCCCCCATCTTATCTCATCTTACCCCCTCATTTTCTCTTTCTCAATTTAAACTTTTCCAATGCAGTCCCTAACTCCCACCCTCAGAGTGTAAGTCATAAAGTGTGACCCAAAAGTCTTCCTTGCAAAAAAAAAAATATTCGTTTTTATTTGAAAAAGACACCTGAAAATGTGGCTCATCTAGTTTTTCGTGTTACATTTTGCGGTCACACAACAAATCAAAAAAGCTCGAATTCATTTGTTCTATGAAACATTATACGCAGTTACCTATGGTGCCGTGGGGTGTCATGTTAAATTATATATATATATATACATTTAAGATACGAACTACAACAGCACTCGGTGGAACGCATACCTCCGCCAGACTGAACAGTTTACGTTTTTTATTCCACCTATAGGTGGAATCTTCACCTATAGGTGGAGGTTCCACCTATTCCACCTATAGGTGGAGGTTGCATCTGAATCTGAATCTTCACCAAAATCGAATCAATTCGTCCTTGTCACACAACCATCCTTTTCACCAGGTTTCGTCTGAATCCTTACATTTTTTTTTTTTTGAGATAGCCTGCTTACAGACAAACAAACAAACATGGGTGAATACTTAACCTCGGTCAACTTTCAGAACCAGTCATATCCCCGTGTGTCTCATTCGATGCATGAGTAGAAGTGCGATTGTCCTTCCATGGGTTTTGTCCAAATCGGCGTCATCGCGGTTGTTCATGATAATCGTACATTTGTAATTGCTCTCCCGTAAAGTTGAGCTTCATCACTAGTCCCATTGACCGGGTCTAAAAGACATGTGGTCGAGGCAGTAAGGAGGGTGAACCATGGAGTACAGAGGGGTATCAGGATATTGCCAGGACTTGGAAGTAGCTTGTGTGTATTGGGTGATGCATGCCAGGGTTAGTGTAGTGCAGGCATGATGGGCGGAATGGCCTCCTCTGGTACCAGGTGTGTGTGTGTGTGTCATTTAATGTAGAATCTTTTTTTAAAGCATGTAACCCCACGCCGAGCACGTACATCGACCCAGATTTACAGATAACGGTGTCATCTATCATACAAATCATTGTTTCTTTTAATGTCGTGCCAATTGGATGAAAATTGAGGATTTTAGAAATACCACCTTAGTTATTCACCTTGGGCCTAAGTTGACCTTTTGGTCCACATTGATCTCAAAAATAATTGACTGGTTGAATTCAGTGACCTGCAATATAAATCCTCTTCAAATTTCAAGTCAATCGGATGAAATTTGAGGATTTTAGAAATGTCACCGAAGTTGTTGACCTTTGGCCGATGTTGACCTTTTGACCTTTGGACCTCAAAAACAATAAGCTTCTTCCTTTTGACAAACTCTGCCATGTGGCGAAGTTTCGTGAAGGTCGGTGTAAAATTGTGACCTGAAGGTGACAGTCAGGCAGAGACAGACAGACCAACAAAATCGACTCACCAATATACTTGAAAAATCTTCGATTTTGCAAGTAATAAACACAGAGAAAGGGGTGAAAACATCACCTCCTTCACCTTCGGTGACAAAGGTAACAATTCAGAGGTGTGTGTGCTCACCCTGTCAGATTTAATAAAGGGAAATACAATTGGAATTTTACCAAAGGAGGGGGCCATTTGGACCATTATATCTGTGCTACATCAACACCACATGAAACCAATCTATTCGTTTATTGACTCCTGGGGAGGGAGGAATGGGGAAGATGAGTGGGAATGTGTGGGATCTTTAAGGATCGATGGTTGTATTATGATGGTTATATTATGGTTGATGGTACAGTGGTACTCAGTTGATGGTTATATTATGTTGTTGATTATGTTGCAATATATTATATTATGTTGATGGTTATATTATGGCTCCCAGAAATGTACTTTACCAGGTGAGCAGGACAGGGACATCACAAAAATTATATACATATACAAGAAAAATAAAAAACCCGGCTCTTCCAACTCTGAATACGACATGACCACAAGGTAAAAGGGCTTACCTTGTGGAGCTTTTCTTGTTTGATTTATGCAGCTTTCTTTGGTGGAGGAGCATGGAGTTTAATTTATGGAAACCCAAGTCACCTGGGTGTCATCAATTAGGTGAGAGCTGATTGGTTAATTCCTCCAATTGTGGTTGAGAGGTGAATGGGTCTTGCGTTATTTTATACTCGCAAATACAAGCCGTCGCTTTGCTGACGGGGGGGGGTTGGGGGGGAGGATGGAGGTGAGGGAGAGAGAGGAAGAGAGAGATAGGAGGCAGGAGGGGAAGCTAGGAAGGGGGTGGGGGATGTGGGGAGAGCTCTGCCTCACCAAACGTTGCAACGCTGCAGGAGGGAGGAGAGAGAGAGAGAGAGAGAGAGAGAGAGAGAGAGAGAGAGAGAGAGAGAGAGAGAGAGAGAGAGAGAGAGAGAGAGAGAGAGAGAGAGAGAGAGAGAGAGAGAGAGAGAGAGAGAGAGAGAGAGAGGGGGAGAGGGGAGGGGGGGGGGGGGGGAGAGAGAGAGGCGAAGAAGAGAGAGAGAGAGAGAGAGAGAGAGAGAGAGAGAGAGAGAGAGAGAGAGAGAGGTGAGGGGTGAGGGGTGAAGGTGTGGTTAGGAAATGAGAATATGTTCTGCTTCATGACCGAACACAAAAAAACTCATGTCAGAACAGCTGTACACATAATGACACAACACAGTTTATAATGTAATCCGCTAGCGCATCTACAAAAACGTTGATGTCCCAGTTCCAGAAAATTTGTGGGAACATGAACCAAAAGTAATCACTGAAAACATGGAAGTACCTTCCGCTCATGTACGAACTAATGATCCCATCAAGCATGATCATCGAAAACAAAGCGTTGCGACCAGATATCATACTTAGGTACAAAAAGAAGAGAAGAAGGCATTGCTGATTGAGGTGATAATACCAGTGATTTTGGACTAAACGATGCAGAAATCAAGAAAATGACCAAACACCAAGACATCAAGAATTAAGTGAGAAGATCCTGGAAGCTGAAGAATGCCAAAGTTGTACCAGTGATAGCTGGACCTCCAGGAATGACAAAGAACTTCACAAGGAATGATGACAAAGAACCTCACAGAGATATTAAACTAAGGGGCAATACCCCTGGGTGCTCATTTGGCAGTGACTATATAAGATAATGAGACAACCACTGGGAGGCATGGATGACCCACAAAATATATAATGGAAAAGAAAGTAAATACCTATGGATGTATTTTTTAATACCATGAACAAACCGAGGTACATCATGGGTGATAAAGGTTGTGGTCAAGTTTCATCTAAATTGTGTGTGTGGTTTCAGAAAAGAAAGCAAGTACATCTTTTGGGGGCAACCCCCCGCCCCTTGTAGAACCCCTTAGATTCCAATTTTCTTTTAATGTCATGAAGAAACTTTGGTACATCACGGGTGGTGAAGGTGGTGGTCAACTTTCACCGGAATTGCGTGTGCAGTTTCTGAGAAGAAAGCAAATGCATATATTGGGGGGAAACCCCCCTTAAAACTCCGTAAACTCCCTCTGTAGACCCCTTTAGACCCCGTTTTTTCAATGCCATCACAGGTGATGAAGATTGTGGTTAAATTTCATTGAAATCTTACGTGTAGTGTCTGAGAAGAAGTTGCAAGTGCAGGGTGTTTCAAAAAGATTGATAGAGCTTTGACTTCCTGCCATTTCTTTGTTTTTTGACCGATACCGTTTTCTTTTTCAGGATTTGGTGGTGTTATCGTGGTATTTTTCCTTGGGATTTCTCGCTCCGTAGCTCAACTATGCCATTGATAATGATGAAGAAGACAAAAGTGGTGGTTCTGTGGTACGAGACACCTTCCAGAAAATTTTATTCTGGTCGTTGATGGCACCATTGTTGTGGTTGAAAAATGTTGTGGTACCACTCCATCCTGTCACTGAGTCAATTGCACATATCAAGTCTCCTTCTCATGTAATCTTGATTCAGTTTATGCCGAATAGAGATGATGTATGGGAAAAGCTTCAGTTCCTTTGTGAGGATACGCCAGACTGATGTTGGTTTGATGCCTAGTTCCTGGGAGCGCCTGAGGTCATATTCCCAGCAGAACATCTCTTCACAGGTGAGAGATGTGGGTGGGTCTTCCTTTATGATTCAAATATTGACTGCTTTTGACATTTGCACATGATACATGCTTGGGAGCCTCATTGGTATTGCTGTCTGTGCTGTCACTGATGATTCGCCAATAAGCGATGAAACTGGTCTGGCAGCTGAGGGTGTGTGTAACATTGGGATTCTCATGTGTGTACCATGTGTGAACGTCTTTATAGCTGTGGAAGAACTCTGGGAAGGGTTTGAAACAGCAAAGCGCTTACCTTGTGTAGGCCTTCTTGGGTTGCTTTATGCAGCTTATTTGGCAAGAGGAGTGTTGGGGGTGTCAGGAATATAAATTGTTGCGGACCCGGGTCGGGGGCGAGAAGACCGCGAGGGGTGAACTGCATTGGGTTCCCACCAGACTCTCCGGAATCGCACATGAATAACTTTGTGACGCGGCAGGTCGCTAATCGACCGTGAATGCCAAAAACTCGACCACGTGACTTAGGGTCTTCTGTCTGATACCTTTTACCTAAAGGTTACGTGATCTAATTACCAGGGGACATGCCCTCGGAACGCACTTTACTTTCTCAAACAGGATCACCTTTCCAGATCAGATGCAGCCGAGCCTAACTGCCAAGAACATACCGGCTATGAAACAGATCGTTGGAGGATAATGTCCCAGCTAAACTTGAGTGCGAACCATGCTGGAGCAATGGAGGAAAAGACAAAAACGAGCTGTGGACATTCCTAGACAAAGCATTTATTTACAATAGTGAGGAAAAGTATTTGGCATATTGAATTGGCTTTATTTGTATGGACAGCAAGGAAAGCAAGGAATTTGTGGGGTGCAGCAAAAGTCAAGCAATCTTACAAAAGCAGACTTATCCCGTGAGAACTTCTACAATGTAAACTTAAACTAGGACAGGCGCCATCACATACACATACACACAAACCCGAGGAAGATTAGATATAGCCCAGAGAGAAAGACAGCAGATGAGGATAAACGGCCTCCAAATACCTGGCGCGGTCGGCGGACCAACGCAATCCAGTACGCTTAGGGAGAGATAGGAGGGAGGAATACTGGTGGTGTCTAAGGTGTGGGAGTGAGAGTTGTGGTGTCGTGCAATGTGGGGGGTGCGGTGCCGTGCCAGAAGAAAATGGGATTGAGAGTCAGTAATGATGCTCTTTGAGTGTCGAAAGAAGATGGAATAGAGAGGTGGATCGCAGAGAGAGGAGATGTGTGAGGCGATAGATCCTTAACATAGCCATGTATAGGTCTGTTTGTGTAGCATGTACCTCCATGGGATGCTCCACCTAAGCATTCCCACCTCGAGATGTGACGAGTTATCTCAGACTTAGCCACTTTGCCGGGGCTCATGGCAACGTGTGCTCTGCACTGGTCCGTCTGTCTGCAAGGGGGGGAGGGTGTAGAACGTTAACAGCCTAGCCGGATGTCTCAGCAGTCACCCTGGACCAGGCCTTCAAGAAGAAGCACGTCCTTGCAATCACACTCCAACTCAACATAGGGTATGCTCCTTGAGCCGGCACCCTGGCCCTGAAGTGCTCCGAGTGCAGTCTGAATGTTGAATAGCAACGGACTTTCCCCGCCACCCACGAGCCCCCTCTCATGAGCCAAAATGCACACCCGGGCCCCGTACCAAACTCCCGGATCGCCCTTCCACGACACCTCCTCGCCGCCCGTCTTGCCATGGTCTCGCGAATATACGAGGGTCGTATCAATTCCGCGTGCTCACCCGGGACATCCCCAGCAGGATGCGGTCGAGCTATTCACGTGTTGCTCGGCCCCACATCGCGCAGTCTGAGGACAGCCCGAGTTGTGCAGCACTCCTCCATATAAAGCGGAAAATTTTAGCGATGCAGAGGTATGAGGTGGTGTGGGAATATTTTCCCCATGTACGGGAGGTATTTGTGGTCGAAGTGGTGAGGTTTGGTGAGCGAGGTGTGAAGTAAGGTGAGATGCCGCTTAGAAATTGGCGCGCAGATTTGAATGAAACAATGGTGCATGATGCCCGTGTGGTATAGTGTGTTGCGGCTTGTGGTGGTTCCAAGCCACAGGAAGCATCGTGGTGTGCTTATTGTTCAATCACATATTGAATGGTGTGTGTGCTTATTTGCTTATTTTGTACCATGGCTAAAAGGAAAGGGTTGGAGTAGAAATCAGAATATGAGATAGAGATAGTTAATACACCTAACTATGAGACCCACACAACGCACTTCGTCCCATGAACTCACTACACATGAGGGGAGGTCTAACTGCATGAAGGCTAATGAAACAATACCCAGAATAGCTGTTAGTCCTACAAACATCGATATATCCGTCTCCCCCAATGCTTTTGGGTACCTAATTCCAGTTTAAACCAATCGACTGTGTCTGTGGCCATTACCTTTCCAGGAAGAGCATCCCATGCTTTAACTGCATGAAACATCACTGCCTTACAACACCAGCCCCTAACTCTCATCTTTACAACATGGCTGGGTTTGTTGTGATTCCCTGTGTCAATAACCAATACTGGACCCTACAGTGTAACACATGGTCCGAGTTTTGATGGGTTACAGGAAGACTTCTTCACCATCCCTCACATGATTAATGATATTAATAACTGGTCAATGATTATACAAGTCCCATTCATAATAATAACAACAACAACAACAACAACAACAATGATTTTTTTTGTTTGTTTTTTTTTGTATCTGGGAGCTTGTTCGCTGTAAGCTCGCTGTGTCCGTTTGCCTGCAGACATTAATGGTTGCCCACTTGGTATATCCCGTAATGTGCCTAAAGCAATTGTTGAATCCTTAAAACCCCTAATTGGCACCTCTTCTTCCCCCAAGCCCCCATCGCACCCTCCTGCCACCTGTTAAAAAAAAACGAAATGAAGTCTGCATTGATGGTAGACAAAAAAGGAGCTTTTGTTATCCTTCACACCCTCGCACCTCGTATGCGTAAATGAGATTTCCACAATACAGAGCTCCATTTCAAGACATTATGGTTTCGTTTCCTAATTTCCGCCCTTGCTTTCCCTCGTTATTTCAACTCGAGCGCGATTTGCCTGGCGGTCACGCGGTTCGGTATTGCGCGGTCACGCGGTTTTGCTTAACCGGACAGGGGCTCGTTTCTCAGGAGAGGAAAGGGACGGGTGGGGTCACGAGCACGCGGTTCGAACCCAAGGCATCAGATTGTCAACTCCAATGGGGGCACCGCTGTGCCCTTCCCGATCCCTGCGGTTTTGGCAAAACCCTCTTATCATCCACCTCGGAAATAATCGCGACGAGCGGAGAAACCCCCCGTTTAAAGCGGCGCTCACACAATGCATAAAATTGCTCATACATAACAAGCGAGGAAACCCCCTTTAACGTGGCGACCCACACGGGATCATCCGGACCTCGGGCCGCTGCGGGTCTACAGCAAGGTCACCTTCGGGGTTGTTTCAACGGTGCTCTCAAATAAGTGGGGTGGTCTGGACATTAAATGAGTCAAATGAAATGTAAACGAGAGATTTGTACAATTGGGTACTACAACAGGGGCCATCGCACAAATGGTTACGAGAGACTGAGAAAACGTTCAAGTTGGACGAGATTCAGTTTTTTGACAGCATCAAGTTTCGGATTTGATTGCCATCCTTCCCCACATTACTGGTACATCACCTCTCATTACTTTTATATAATTTTTTAATTTTTTTAAAACGGTCTTTACTTTTATATAATTATTTTTAAAATAAATAAATGGTCTATGGCTCATGGAGGAACTTTGTGTAATATTACACAAATTGCATCTAGGATAAGGACACAAGGAGACAATGTACAAATCGAACAGGGTGTACGTTACGCCATGTCGGCATCATGAGCGACACAATGAACAGGTAAACAGGGAAACCCAAAACAAACTATTCTTTCCCAACACCCTGGGACCATTTGGACGCACACCAATAAAGGATTTTAATTGCGATGGAATTTCTTGCATTCAACATCATGCTCTACTAAAACATGGACTCTCAACTATCATCTCATAACTCACCTTCTCCTCCCCACATCGCTGTCTCTTTCCCCAAATCTCCTGAGCCCCCACCACCTAACCACCCGGTCCAACACCCACACCATCCAGAGGTTCTTTTACTTGCAGTCGAAGGTCAAACCTGTTAGACCCGAACAGCTCGGTGAATAGAGTGCGCGAGGAACACCTTTCAGATCTCAATCAAACCATCCAGGGCATGACCTCAACATCAAAATGTTGCCAGCATGGAGGACAGACAAGCACGATCTTCATCAGTAGATCCGTCGGTTTCGCCCCACATGTCCGCATCAATGACAGATATGATGGTGTTATACTATAGACCGAATCACGTTCCCTACGATTTGGAATTGACACATTCGATGATCCAACGGGGAACTCAATTTATCGCTACATTGCGAATGCCATCTGTGGCCATACGTCCGCGACGGAAATCATAAATAAAAGGCAGGCTAAATAAATATAGCATTAAAGTAAATAAAACCATCCCAATTAACGGCTCAGCTGAAAGACACCAGAGGATTACAAGGGCGGAGATTGATCTCGAGTCATGTCATCTGGAATTCATTAGGGACGCCTTTGGTGGCACGTAAACGGATTGACTGTGATCCGCGGCACAAATCGGGTGAAAATTGCTCCAATTATCAGGAAAGGCTGCGAGCAAATCCACAGAAAGGGAAACCTTATCACGTCAGCGTCTCCGTGAAAGGTAACATTGGAGTTGAAGAACACATTTGATAATGTCAGTTCCATGTTAAAGCGAAGTTGCGTGCTCGCGGCGACGTCATTTTTCAATCGGCATTTAGTGCAATGATAATTTCTCAAATTTATTTTTCAATAAATATTATGTCCAATTATTTTTCAACCTCATTTGCTTTTCCACCATGCAAATGATGAACAATGATGTCATGGTGACCATATATGCTTGCCTTTTAGAGTGGAGCCTCCATTCTCATATATATCCAATTACTGAGGAACAATCTGATTCCATGTCAGTTATAAATATACAGCAATTTTTTCATCATGATTATTCATAATGCATTGATATATCTACATTGATATCTCCTGTCTTTGCAATTTGTGTAAAATTACATTGACATTGTCCAATATCTGTAAATTATGAAAAATTACATCAATATCAAATAATGCCCCTGCTATTTCCATGAAATTACATTATCTGCTCATGTCCTTGATTATAATGAAACATAACATTGTTATCGAAGGAAAGGGCTCGGCAAACATTTAATATTACCTTTCACATAGCGATAGATTTTTTTTTTCTAATTGCCTAAAATACTCCCCGGCACTCACTGATGAACCTCTCAAAGTATGAGGAAGACCATTCGGTCATCTCTGATAAACATGGTGACAAACAGATAGACAGACAAACATCTCTCTTATAGTATACAGTGCCCATAGAAAGTCTACACCCCTTTCAAATTTTTCACCTTTTCTTGCCTTATGGCCTGGAATTAAATTGCATTAAATCAGACTTTTTCCACCTTTATTTACACATCGTAACCCACAACTTCCAGGTGAAAAACAAATTCTACAAATTTTAGAAAATTAATTTAAAATACAAAACTAGAATATCTCAGTTGGATAAGTGTCCACCCCCTTTATAATCCATCCATTGGGACCATACTCTGTACAGAGTGTCAGTGCTGCTGAAGCAGTCTCCTGGACGATTTGGCACAATCCTGAATGGGTCACCCCTCTGACACAGGATATGTGAATGGCTCAATCATCCCACCAGCTGGTACTCATTTTGCTGACCTTGGAAGGTCCAATGATCGGCCGAGTCAAACCCACCTCGCATTAATTCAATGGTAAAGCAGGATTTGAACTCAGGACCCTCAGATCCCTAGCCCACCACCCTAACCATTAAGCCAACACCAGACATCCCCTTATAATAGCAACTGTAACTCAGGTGCAAACAATCACCTTCAAAATCACACACCAAGTTAATTGGCCTCTACATGTGTTAAATTGAAGTGATTCTGATTATTTCAGAATAAAATCAGCTGTTCCTGTAGGTTTCCACTGCTGGGTAGTGCATTTCACAACAAACCATGGCCACTAAGGAGCTTTGAATAGACCTTCGGGATAAAGTTGTGGAAAGGTACAGATCAGGGGACGGGTATGAAAACATTTCAAAGGCCTTGAAAATCCCTTGGAACACAGTCAAGAGAATCATTAAGTGAAAGATGTATGGTACCACCAAGACCCGGCCAAGATCGGGCTGTCCCTCCAAACTGGATGACCAAGCAAAAAGAGTGATCAAACAGGCTACCAAGAGGCTAATGGCAACTTTGAAAGAGCTACATGTCTTTATGGCAAAGAATGGTCACTGTGTACATGTGACAACAATATCCCAAGCACTCCACAAGTCTGGCCTGAACGGTAGGGTGGCAAGAAGGAAGCCATTACTCAAAAAAGTCCACCTTGAATCCTGTTTGATGTATGCAAAAAAACACTCCAGAGATTCTGAAGCCATGTAAAGTTTTGTGGTCTGACAAAACCAAGATGGAACTTTTTGGCTTAAATGCAAAACGTTAAGTTTGGCACAAACCCAACACAGCACATCACCCAAAGAACACCATCACTACTGTGAAACATGGTGGTGGAAGCATCATGTTATGGGGTGTTTCTCATCAGCAGGCACTGGGGCACTTGTCAGGATAGAAGGGAAAATGGATGGAGCAAAATACAGAAAAATCCCAGCAGAAAACCTGCTGCCCTCTGCAAGAAAGCTGAAATTAGGATGGAAGTTCAACTTTCAGCATGACAATGACACGAAGCACACAGCTAAAGCTACACTGGAATGGTTAAGGAAGAAAAAGATAAATGTCCTTTTGTGGCCTAGTCAGAACCCCGACCTAAATCCAATCAAAAATCTGTGGCACGATTTGAAGATTGCTGTCCATCAATGCTCTCCACGCAACTTGACTGAGCTTGAGCAGTTTTGTGCAGAAGAATGGGCAAATATTTCCCAATCAAAGTGTGCAAAGCAGGTGGAGACCTATCCCAACACTCACAGCTGTAATTGCTGTCAAAGCTGCTTCCACCAAGTATTAACTTGGGGGGGGGGGTGGACACTTATCCAACCATGATATTCTAGATTTGTATTTTTAATTAATTTTCTGAAATTTGTAGAATTTGTTTTTCACTTGGAAGTTGTGGGTTACGTTGTGTATATGAAGGTGGAAAAGGTCTAATTAAATAAATTTAATTCCAGGCAACAAAAGGTGAAAAATTGTGAAGAGGGTGTAGACTTTCTATAGGCACTGTAGATAATATGGATATCTTATTATGCACCTGCTATTTACATAAAATTACATCGACATGTCCACATGTCCCTATTGATTATGAAAAATTAAATTGATATCTGCTAATGTCCTTGCTGATAATGAAAAATAACATTGTTATCTCATATTGTCTCTTAACGATGAAAAATTTAATGTCTGTTAATTATGAAATGTTACATTGATATCTCACAAAGCATGTCAATTATGAAAAGTTACATTCATATCCTATAATATCTGTTAATTATGAAATGTTATTTTCATCTCTTATGATGTTAATTATGAAATGTTACATTCATATCTTATCATGTTTGTTGATTATGAAAGTTACATTGATATCTTAGGTCTGTTAATTATAAAAAATTACATTCATATCTTACATCTGTTAATTATGAAATGTTATATTCAACTCTTATAATGTTTGTTAATTATGAAATATTACATTCGTATCTTATAATGTTTGTTAACTATGAAAAGTTACATTCATATCTTTTCGTGTTTGTTAATTATGAAAAGTTACATTCATATCTTATAACGTCTCTGTTAATTATGAAAAGTTACATTCATATCCTATAATTTGTTATGAAAAATTACATTAATATCTTATAATGTCTGTTAATTATGAAAAATTACTTTGATATTGCATAATGTCTCAGTTCATTATAAAAATAAATTAAATTGATATGTCCTCATGCCCCTATTGTTTATGAAAAATTTAATTGATATCTCATAATGTCCTTGCTAATAATTAAAAACATTGGTGTTTCATAATGCCTCTTAATTATGAAAAATTACATCGATACGTCCCCATGTCCCTGTTCATTATGAAAAATTACATTGATATCTTAATGTCCCTGGTATTCCAATAAATTTGCATGATCTCCTAATGTCCTTGCAATTCAGATAAAATTGCATTGATATCTCTTAATGTCCTTGATATTTATGTCAAATTCTATGTTGTTGTCTTCTGATGCATAAAGTTGTCTTCCATGTAATATACAGAAATATTTACAAGTTCTTCCAATGACTCTTAGTTAATTCATAAATAATAAACCCCAAAAACACATTCCTGTTTTGTACTTTCATGCAATTCACAAAAATCCCATCTCATGTTTTTGTCCATCTCGTATAGAGCCATGAACTTCCCCACCCCACAACTCACCACTCCACGGCCACTCACCCCCCCCCCACCCCCCTCTCTCCATGAACCTCGCATGTCCCTCTCTACATCCATCGCTTCACGTCTGATAATCATCGAACTTCATGGCACCAATTCCAGCGTAATGACCTCCCTGGTTCGAAGCTTCTCGAATCACCACTTCTTTTTCGTACAAAAGCAGAATGTGGGAAAATGCATTCCAGAGGCAAATGCGCGAATTAAATTCCCCACCTTCGTCTTTTCAGCGACAAGCTGATTGACACGGTCTCCATGGCGGCCGAAACAAGGCGCCCACTGGGGCCGATAAAAAGCCCTCAATGACGGGCTACGTGTTGTACGAGCTTTGGCGTTAATACCGTAACGCCGACTGCCCAGAACTCCCATCAACCCCACAACCTCTCACCCACCCCCTCTCACCCACCCCCTCTCATCACCATCCCTCCACTCACCGCCTGCTGCATGCACAACCTCCATTATCCTCACCCTCCGAGCACGTTAATACACTGCAGCCTCCTTTTGCTCTCCCTTGTATCCTCCATCACACTCCAGTCCCAACACGATCTCCACCACCCCCCCATCCTCTCATCCCCACTCCCAAACACCCTCCCGTCCTTCCTTTCCTGCTCTTGCCACGAAGGTAAATATAACCAAAGGCAGATCTTCTCGTCACGAACTGCAGCACTGTATGTCCTTCCCGCACGTTTGGCCATGTGAACACGAATCAAGAGCCGTGATCCCTTTTGGCAGTGAGGCGCACAGTATAAACAGATGGCCGACGCAGGTACTCCAATCGAACCAGCATGGTAACCGCTCAAATCTTGGACGAAAAGCTCAAACAGCTCGGTCATTGATCGCTGAGTTAAGATTGTTGGAGTATTTCTATTGATTACTCAACAATCGTTCAACGGTCTATTCGTTTCGGGGACCAGGATTGCGTGCAGATCCTCCATATCACCAACCCGTGCATCATCCACATAACCTCTCAAGACATTCTACATGCACGATGTTCCACCTGCCGACCCTGAGCTTCAGCCCCGAACAGGTAGCCGGTGTGTGCGAAACGCTGGAGGAGAGCGGAGACGTGGAGCGACTTGCAAGGTTCCTGTGGTCTCTGCCTGCACCTGCCCCAGGGACCATGAGTGAAGTGCTTGCGCGCCACGAGTCAGTTCTTCGTGCACGGGCTATCGTTGCCTTTCACGCGGGTAACTTTGGAGACCTTTATGGTATCCTGGAGAGTCATCGCTTCGCCAAGGCATCACACGGCAAGCTCCAGGTTCTGTGGCTGGAGGCGCGCTACCAGGAGGCTGAACGCCTCCGCGGCCGACCCCTCGGACCCGTGGACAAGTACCGCGTGCGCAAGAAGTTTCCTCTGCCACGCACAATCTGGGACGGCGAGCAGAAGTCCCACTGTTTCAAAGAGCGCACCCGGAGCCTACTGCGGGAGTGGTACTTGCAGGACCCTTATCCAAACCCCGCAAAGAAGCGAGAGCTGGCACAGGCGACAGGGCTCACGACAACTCAGGTCGGAAACTGGTTCAAGAATCGACGGCAACGCGATCGAGCAGCTGCTTCCAAGAACAGGTAATGGTCTCGCGCCGGACAAAAACAAAAATAGTCATTGTGCTGAGCATGTACATGTACAAAAACAAAAATATACATGAAGATCGACCTGAGCCCAAATTGCTCTCCTTGGGAGACTGTCATCCTTAAAATGGTCCACAAGCACCACACTGTTTGGAGATACAGATGCGTCCAACTGGGATGCGGTGCAGTTCTGATGGCAGCTTTATTTGTGGGGCAAAACGAGACGTAAAAACACAATGGGACAATTTTCTTTATGTTGCCCCCCCTGCCCCCCCCCTGAAAAAACAATCTTCTTCAGGAATGACATTTTCACCACTAAAACCATGGATGTCTCATGAATTTGTCATAAGATATATTTTAATATTTTATAGGTCCTATTTGTCATGAGGTGAAAGACCTGATACATGCTCATCATATGCTCCACTTTGCAATATGTAATATAACAATGCAATGTAATGTTCTGTATATATTATATTATACAAAAATAAACAGGTCAAAAATGCACATCTTTTTAACATGTGCTGAAAATATAATATAAGCTTTTTAAACCTTGCACAAAGAAGATCTGTGTATACACATGAATGCATGAGGCATCCATTTGTACAACATACAGAAGGTAGGAAATTATGGTCCAAAACAAACCTTATTGTTATGTTTATACATATTACAGTTAATGTAAGCTTGGTGTTCTGTCCTATACACCAGCGACTGTCATGTTTACATACCCCACTGTCATGTCTAACTCCCAAAACTGTGACTGACCCTGTTGTACATTATGTACCACATTGTCATGTCTCAGACTAGTGTGAATGACCCTTTTGTACATTATGCATCCCATTGTTATGTCACCTGCTTGTGTGAAAGGCCCTCTTGTACATTACATACCCCATTATCGTGTCTCGTGCTATTGTGAATGACCCATTGTACATTACGTACGCCATTGTCATGTCTCCCAGTAATGGTAATGTACATGACCAGGTGCCAAGAAAGGTGGACACGCTTGACCTGTGCTTGGGAAATGTTACATCCACAGCATGTACATTGAATACAAAGCATTACATGCCATGAATTGTAAATGGACAATATTATCCAAACATACTCGACACTGAACTCGCATCACTGTGAGAACCAACAATAGTCCAAGAATTATCGGTGAAAATAAAATAAAATCGTTGGTGTTTCTTGGACAATTGTGAGGACAGCCTACTCGTTCTGAGAACTTTCTGAACAGCCCATGTGTACATATATTTTGAGGACTTTGTTATATCCGTGGACCGATGTATTGGACGATAACGATAAGCAAAACAAAAACACATCACATTGTTGTTAAAATGTAAAGGGAAAAGTTTAAATATATATATATATACATATATATATATATATATATATATATATATATATATATATATATATATATATATATAAACTTCTAATGAAAGGATAGGGACAAAGAAGTGTCTTCGCTCACATAAACAGAACATGTATGTGCACACTGTGGTGTACAGATTGTCTACTATGCTCTGTTCTATTAAGAGGAACGTAAAATGAAAGATAAATAAATCACGCAAATATAGAGCGTTATACATATCATGCGAACATAGTGTTATAAATACACAGATATAGTGTTAAAAACCACACATAGTTATAAATCACATGACTAAATGGCGTTTGAATCATGCAAATGTAGAGTGATAAACCACATGACAAGAGTGTGATCACGTGACTATGTAGCGTTGTAGATTGTGCGCTTCTCGTGCCATGTATCACACAAATATAGAGCGGTACATCCTGCAAGTATAGATTGTTATAAATGACAAATTATATTGTGTTATAAATCACAGAGATAGTGTTATAAATAACACAAATTGAGTGTTATAAAATCACACGAGCATGGAGTGTTATAAAAATCATGTGATTATAGTGTTTTATAACACGCATAAAAAGGGTCCGATTCTGAAAATTGGGTGTTATAAATCACAAAAATATAGAGTGGTATATATCACATGGATATAGAGTGAAATATCACAAGAATATAGTGTTACATGTCTCATGCAAATATAGTGTAATATACCACAGGAACGTAATGTGTTGTACATCATGTGAATTATAGTATTGTTTGTACAAAACGAAGAAAATGTTTCCCCTAAATGGTTTATTATTAGCATGTCGTAGTATTTTTTTCATGGGTGTGCAGTTTGTAAAGTGTTCATTCATCGGAAAAGGCTTCATTTTACAGCTCAATGACACACAGCACAATCGTTGAACAAAGTGAGTTCAGTTTGTAATCACCATGGGGTTTATGTCGTTCATTGCCTGAGGGTTCACGACTGTTAAAGCATAAAGAGGCAAAAAAGTAATAAAAATAATACATGTGGTGTTCTCAGATTTGGCGATTTTCGATTCCATTGCAGGATAAATACAAGAGTAACGAGATCTCGTGTATGTTTGTATATATGTGTGTATAAACTGTATATAATATATATATATATATATATATATATATATATATATATATATATATATATATATATATAACATATATGCAGCAACGTGTCCTTTCATTGGTTCGTAAAGAAATGGCCATAACTTGGAAAGCACTTGTCCGATTAATATCAAACCTTGAAAAGGCAATATACGTGGCAAGTTTCAATGAGATCGGACCAGTGATTGTCGAGAAACAGCGGTCACGCGCACGCACGCGCACGCACGCGCACGCACGCACACGCACGCACGCACGCATGCACACACACACACACACACACACACAGCTGGAATTATAGATAGATGTACAGTTAACTACTTTCTCTGCAGTGTGATGCCATTTTCTGGGAGGGGGGGTACCAAAAAACATCTAAAGGTACCAAAAAAAACACCTGTTGTTTAAATTTTGTCTCCCACTTGCTTATTTTCGATCGTAAGTTATCGAGTGTTTAAAATTGACTTCCTGGTTCGGAGCATTCCAGCTCACTCTGATGTTACCGAAATTTATGCACCGTCTAATATGAAAACGATCATAACTTGGGGCATTGTGTTTATCGATAAATGCGCATAAGAAATCGAGAAATTATTAGAATACACGAAGTCATCACTATCCGGAAGTCCGTACGTTGTAACCCGTATTGGGGAACGTGGCTGAGGTTCTCTTCCCCATCGGCCACGCCAATGCAGCAACGTGTCCTGTCATTGGTTGGTAAATAAATGCCCATAACTTGGGAAGCACTTGTCCAATTAATATCAACCCTTGAAAAGGCACATCCACAGGGCCCCAGCAATATATCTGGCAAGTTTCAATTAGATCGGATCAGTGGTTGTCAAGAAACAGCAAGATATTTCTGTTCGCATGGATCCGTTGTAAGGGTTTTGCCCTTTCGGGTAAAAAGCTCCAGAACGATATCCATCTTGTGGAGTAATGGGCCTCAGACTGGGGTTTTAAGCAATCGGGCAACAAGTCCAAGTTCATCATATTTTCTCGCAAGAAAAGGATTGAGGACATAGCGATGGTAGTTTATGGTACTTCCCTCAAACCATCTTCAGAAGTATCATTCTTTGGAGTCATCTTTGATAAGGGATTAACTTGGACTCCCCATGTTAAGATGCTGACTGGTAAATGTGCTAAAGGCATCAATTTATTACGTTGTCTTTCTGATACTGAGTGGGGAGCACATCGTGATAGTCTTCTCCTGTTATATAAAGCTATTGTTCGTAAACATCTGGATTATGGTGGCCTGGTCCTTGGGGATATGTCCATGAGCAATCGGAAAAAAACTGGAGATTGTCGAGTCTAAAGTCATCTGTATCTATTTAGGGGCTTTTACCAGCACTCCTGTTTCTGCCCTTCTGGTGGAAGCGGGCAAGATGCCCTTGTCTCTCCGCTGGGAATTTTTGAAAATGAAATATTGGGCTAGAACCACCTCATCCGTGGATAACCATCCTGGTAAAGCCTTATTTGCAAACTGCTGGGAATATCTAAATCTTGACGGGAACACCACTTCCCTGCATTTCAGCCTTTCATGTAAAATGACTGCTAAGGAAATGGGGTTAGATTCCCTTCCAATCAACCCCCATCATAAAATTTCTATTTGGACCCCTGGACCCTTGAACCCCCTCACCTCCATGTGGATCTCTGGGGAAAATCAGACACGGTTAATCCTGCGGCCGCATGCAATCAGGCTATTGAGTTTATCAATTCAATTTGGAGTCAATCATTGCACGTATATACAGATGGCTCCAAAGAACCTCCTCATGGAAGGACAGCTGCAGCAATATGCATCCCTGATTTCAGGGTGGTCAGGGGCATTTCGGCTAACGAATCATCTTTCGGTCTTCTCGGCTGAACTATTTGCCATAGTTCTGGCTCTAGAATGGATAATTGAGTTCAATCCCATCAGTGTGGTTATCTTCTCCGATTCACTTTCCGCATTAAAGACATTGGAATCCTTGCAGGTTGGTTGTAGGAATGACTTGGTGCTGGAAGTTTGGCATTTGGTTAATATTGCGAAGTGGAGGGGTCTGGTGGTCGACCTGTGCTGGATCCCTGCTCATGTCGGCATTGGGGGAAATGAGACGTGTGATCTAGCGGCTTAGCATGCCCTTAAACTGGAGATTTTCACCCAAATCCCCCTAGGACCATCGGAAATTATTTGTCTGGCCAAGGACCAGATCGAGAAAAAATGGCAATTTCAGTGGGACTCCAGCATGAATGGAAGATTCTGTCACACGGTGCATCCGGATGTGGTACCTCCACAGTTAAACTTCCCATACTTTCCCGGAGAGACCAGGTGGTTCTTGGCAGGCTAAGAGTTGGGCACTGCCACCTAAATTCATACCTGTATAAAATTGGGTGCCAGCCTATGGGGTTTTGTGAGACGTCCAGGAAACTCGAAGATCTAAATCATTTGTTCCTAAATTGCTCTCTTGATGATGGACCCAGGTAGCATCTTGTGCATAAAGTAGGAGTAATGGGGATCAAGGTGTTGGATCTACCAGGAGTGTTGAGGCTGATTAACCAGAAGCACCACCCTCAACTCTGTAAGCTGGAACTAAAATTCCTGAAGGAGTGTGGGAAATCCATTTAAATTTCTTAACACTTGATGGGCTAATAAACAATTTCGATCATGTTCAGGTGTGTGGCGTGTATAGAGCCTGCCGGCTCTGAAAGCGCCATTTAAATTCTAAAAAGACGAAGAAGAAGAAGATCATTGGTTAGATATTTATTGGTATACCATCCTGATGAGGGCAAAATAAGCCTGATATCCAAAATCGGTGGTTTCGTTTGATACTTAACTGATGATGACCATGTAATCTTTGTCTCTTTAACAGTCACCAGGCCGAACCCTCTGTACTGTGTTGAAGGTGACGCTTCGGTGTGGACTGTGTCCAACGGAGATCAGCGGAGTGCTCGTCATACTCTTTATGTTTTGATGTATGTGTATGTTTGTATGTGTATGTTTGTATGTATGTATATATATATATATATATATATATATATATATATATATATATATATGTATATATATTAGTGGTTTTGCTACCACATTGTGTAAGCATGCGAACCGTGTTTCCTCATTGTCTCGGGTTGCTCACTTGAATTTTCATTTATATATTTTCTTTTTTTTTCATCTATTTATATTTTCATATATGAATGTTGTATGCCAATTCTGTGATTTTCCCAGTGTATTGGCTTCAATGCCCGTTGGCACACAAAATTACCGTGCTTCCCCATTGTCTCGGGTAGCTCACCTGCATTTTTTTTCTTTTTGTTTGTCTTTTCTTTTATTTACTTTTTAAAATATGAATGTTGTACTACGATTCTATGATGTGTTCCGGTGTACCGGTTTTGATATTCATTGGCACGAAAAATTCAGCTTTCCACCTCACCTGGAAGGCCCCCCTCTTTCATATCAGTCAGTCTGTCAATCAGTCAGTGGTTAGGAAGAGCTTTATATATCTATATTAATTAATGTGTGTGTGTGCATGCGTGTTGTTCATAAATAATCTCTCTATCTCTCATCCTTGCTCTACCCCCTCCCAATGCAGTGCAGCACCCTGCTCCCACACCTCCTCTCACTTTTCCCTCCCCTCTCTCTGTCTGTCTGTCTGTCTATGTCTCTGGACATAGCTGAACGGTGGTTATGTCTGAACGGTGTTTGTCTCCGGATGTGTCCAAGTGGTGTTTGTCTCCGAACACGTCTGGGCGGTAATTCATGCTCCACAGCATGTCTGGCTTCCCTTCCTCTCACCTCACACTGTCTTCTGTCTTCTGTCTTCTCTCTTCTTCTCTCTTCTTCTCTCTTCTTCTCTCTTCTTCTCTCTTCTTCTCTCTTCTTCTGTCTTCTTCTCTCTTCTTCTCTCTTCTTCTCTCTTCTTCTCTCTTCTTCTCTCTTCTTCTCTCTTCTTCTCTCTTCCTCTCTCTTCCCCTCTCTCTCTCTCTCTCTCTCTCTCTCTCTCTCTCTCTCTCTCTCTCTCTCTCTCTCTCTCTCTCTTTTTCTCCCTCCCCCCTTCTCCCCCTCTTTTGTATTCTCATCAGCGAAGCGACAGGTGGTATTTGCTAAAAAAAAAAATTCCACGAACGCCATGGACACTATTAAACACTAAAGCAATCATTTTGTTCACTATGCTTTGTGATGTCATAAGAGAACAAACAAGCATTCCTCACGTAAACTTGACGAGCTGTTATAAAGTCTACTCACAGACCATTGTGATGGAGTACAACTGAGCTGCTGTCACTCTGCTGGGAAGAACAGGGAAAGGTGAGCAAGACAATTAGCTTCGAGTGTTGCTGTTCTGCATTCAAAATGCACAACTCAAACTCTCGCACACCACCACACTCAGCCTCATGGTTTATGAACCTCGAAACCTTGCAGACCATGATGCTCAACCTGATGTATTACGAGCCTCGAACACCATGCTCAACCTGAAGATTTATGAACCTCGAACTCTCACATACCATCACTGTCAACCTGATGTATTATAAACCTCAAACACCACACTTAACCTGATTGTTTGTGAACCTCGAACACCACACTCAACCTGACTTATTACGAGCCTCGAACACCATCATGCTCACCTGATGGTTTACGATCCTTGAAACCTCTCATACCACCATGCTTAACCTGATGTATTACGAGCCTCAACCACCACGTTCAACCTGATGTATTATGAGCCTTGAAGACCACCACGCTCAACCTGATGATTTACGAATTGATTGGTGCAAGTGGGAGGAACAATTATTGAATAAAAAGTTTTCTAAGGCTATAATTGAAAGTTATTTGCTATTATTACTATTGTATTATTATTACTGCTATGAGATTTGTTTCTATAAATCAGTATTTTATTTCAGAGACATCTTATTAACACACTGCACTATAGCTCATTATCTTCTCTGAGTTTCTGTTGTGGGTTCGATTTACAACCCAACCGGATCAGGCCAAAATTGCCAAAATTGCCGTTGCCAGCGATGGATGGGGTGGCGGAGGGGCAGGGGGGTCATATTTATTGTAAAATATAGTATTTCCTTGATGAGGGGAAATGACAAAACACCATTCAGCCGAAAGTCTTGGTGGAAAAAGGAAATAGACGAGAATAATGCGCCTGACACGCCATCGGCATGCGCGCGCGCGCACACACACACACACACACCACTCACTCTGAGGTCTCCATCAGGTTTTTAAGCATTATGAATCATGCCTGTATGCTATTGCACAATTGTAGCTTAATGTTACAAGCAGCTTTGATTATATCAATCAGTTCGTTTCTTATTCATTCTGTGGTACCTACTCTTGTAATTTGACCAAATACATGACACAAGCAAAATGCTAAAGGTAAACTGTGTGCTTCTTATTTCAGGGCAGGTGTTCCTTTGAGGCCGAAAGCAGGAAGCTCGGATGATTGACAGGTGTACCTTTAAAGAGTAGAATGATTGTGATATCATTGATACACACAAGGAACTTTAACCCAGGTGGAGGCCATCTGACGCATCATACCTGTACTACAGTACCTCAACTACCTTCTTCGCTCTTATATGAGCCTCGACAATGTATATAAATTTTAATTTTTTTTTTAAACCTCAACACCCCATTTATCCAATCTATAGTTTACCAACTCCTGAGGACAGAGGAGAAGAACAGTGTGAGACAGGAGGAGCATCACTATATGATATTGTTATGGAAATGACTCCTCGGGGTTAACATTGCCTCGTATAGTTTAGTTATCACCATGGTGAATGTGATAGAATAATCGTGAAGTAATTAATCGTGATATTAGATATGCGCCATTTTATGTAATAGAAAACGACATCCACCCTTCCTAATGTGTGTCTAAAAACCACCAACCCTGTGAGCCTATATTTTATGTTCTACTTTTTGTAATCTGTCTTTTATATCTCTTTGAAATATCTAGCAGGCCTTGAGGCGCTAGTTTGGGTGGGAAATGTCATTGTGCCACACCGTCCCCTGGAGCGCCTGGATGACAGGACGCAGGGGGCGGTCCATCCATCGCAAACACTCACGGCATAATGATGAGTGAGAGGGAAGGGGCGCAGTGCGTCATGAGTGAAATGGGGGGGGGGGGGCTCGTGGCTATAAAGGTGGGTGCGCCGGGTGGAATCCAGTAAATGTCCAGGGAACGCTTCACCGGAGGCTGCGTTATTAGCTTGAGCTGCTTCATCAGAGCCATGTCCCCTCTGCTTGAGCCTGGTCATGGGATGCAGCGGACTGTTACCTCCAGCACAGCCAAGACCTGTGGCTTTGCCATTCTGCGGTGTCCTGCTGGTCATCGCTGGGGGTATTTTCTGTCTTGTAAATCCCTCTGTCTTTCTATTATGTTATGAATGGGGACCAATAAGATAGTTATTTAAGGATTTCCCATTCATTCGCTGGTTCATGGGTGCGTATTGGGAGTTGGGAGAGGGCTTGTTTGTTGATTCATTGTTGATTGATCCTTGTATTTCCTTCCCCCATGTACCATTGTTATTGTTCGATATACCAGGACTCAGGGTGAATTTGAACCACGGTGATTGTCATTACAATTTAGGTGAGTACGTGAAGGATTAATTGGGAATCGCAACGAATGCTGTATATCTATACTAGATCGTGCCATGCACCTCACCGGCTTTCTCGGCCGTTAAATAGAGACAAGACGCCCAGCACCAATAGCATAACTCATCAGCTGATTTGACGGTCCCACTGGCACGTTATCAGAGTGGAAAGATCCATTATCAGGTCCAAGATGGCCAAACCAACTGACCATTGCGCCGCAGCAGTTGACGCGACCCACTGAGATTCGTGCAGGGACACCAGGATGACCTGCGGCTACAACAATATACACAGGGTCTCCATAAAGTTCCTTTGCAACTTTGAACTTTGATAACTTTTAGTGTGCACATGATAGAAACAAATTTTCAATGGTGCATGAAAGCATAATTCAAAAAGTTTTTACCCAATCTAGTTAAAAATTCTAGCCTTCAACATAACCAACATCTTTCCAAATTCATCGTTCAATCTGATTATCCAACTTGTTGGGTACCGATCATGGTGGCCTAGTAAAAGCCAAAAAGACGTCTAAATGACAGATTACAGAGGGAAACATGGTGAAAATGGAGTCAGAAGGATTAATAATTTTCTAAACATACATAGGACTGGGTAGACATCATTTAATGATAACATAAGTTATGCATATCTCATATCACAATTAATTACTTTACACTTATGCGAGAGATTCACTTTAAGCAAATAACTACACTATATTAAGTATTTTTCTAACATCAAATATTAAGCATTTTTAACTGATGAGGAGCCATTTTTACAACAATATATAATATACTGTATACTGTGAGAAGTAGCAGGAACTCCACACGATGGGTAGGGTGCCTCATTTGCATAAAGTATATAATGGGAAGAAATTAAATGAGTTACGGATGTAGCTTCTGGACGATCTTTATGGAAATAAGCCTTCTTCTTGGTCTTCCTCAACGAGAACGAACGTACAAGGTAAAGGTCTGTTCACTTTCCTTGTGAACCAACGGCCATCCATATCTAGTGCCCAACTGTGAATGCGAACATCCTCCTCCAGTTTGGTTACCTTTTTTTTTTAAAGGCGGTTAGTGGCAGGAATTGCACTCTGGCCAACGTAAAACACCTCATTCCGCAAAACCTATAAATGCAAAGAAAACTGAAAACCCACTCTGTGGGAGTCCCTCCTGTGCTGCTACCCTTCAAAGGGCAGCTCGCCAGATGACAGGATTGGGGCAAAGCCTTCGGGACCCCCACTCTTTGAAAGGAGGAAAAGGATGGGGATAAACTTCCTGTGTCAGACTGCGGTGGTGTGTGGTGTTGAGGTGCTGAGGTGTCGTTCACCAGACGGCGGTCTCCTTGGGTTAACCTGAGGCGGTCCCTTCGGGTGGGTGCCTGGAATGCCCTATCCCTAAGAGAGGATGATCACCTGTCTTTGTTATCATCTGAGCTCCAGCATTTGAACATCGGTATTGCAACACTCTCCGAGGTACGGAGACCAAATCGTGGTGAGATCATGGCGGGTGGTTTCACCTATTATTTGTCTGGTCACTCTGATGGTTACCGTGCCCAAGAAGGTGCTTAAGCTGTGTCCAATAAGCTGACTCAGATGATAATTGAGGTGACTCAAGGTCAAACTTCTAAAATCATCAATGTCAATCTGAGAAATAATCAATTTTCATCTGATTGATCTGAGCTTTCATTAAGATTGTCAATTTTAAACTTAATGAAATTGACAATTAGATGTATCCATGGCAACCTTTGTAGAGGGCGTGGATTTTTCAAGTATCATGCTCTGCACAACATCTTTTTCTTGTTTGTGTGAATGTTTGTTCATTTATGCATTTACACCCTGCAGGAACCAGTGCAACCAATCTTTGCATGGCCTCTTCTTTCAGGCAGAGGAAGGCGGAGGGATATGTTTGGATAAAAAAAAGAAAATCAGATAATTGGCCTTCAGGCCTCAATTGGGTCTTGTTCTTATACACTGCCTTCACATAACTAGAGAGGGATTCACATAACTGGTACGCAAGTACTCATGCACCGTAAAAAAATAAAAAAACAATCTAAATGCAAACTTTAAAGGTGATCAGAAATCTCAAAAGCGGACTACCACAACAGAGGCTTTTGATGGGAGGTTTTCTGAGCTCGTGTCGGTAAGATTCTTCCATGATAATTCTGATATACAGTACTGTATTGTAATTTCGAAATTTAAGTGCACAAAATTAGGTTTATAAATTACACTGAACAACAAAAAATTTTTACTGGAGATGTGTAAAGTGATTTAGACTAATTTGGGTACGCTGATTTCAAAAATCATAACCGTTTTGCTGTATCACGTCAGGATTTTCAGTAACAGAAATATTCCCATTGCCTAGAAGTCAGGATTTCAATGAAATTTACAAATTTTCATTTATTCATTTATTTCATCATGAATGCTTCAAAATTATAGAAATTACAGAAAAACTCCACTAGAATGTAATTAAAAATGCTTTAGGCATTTGGCTTTGCGTTTGTGCTGCTCTGTGTCAGTTTCACGATGCAGGAACCAGCAGAAATCGCCCATCATGTTCGGGTTGTGCCGCCCTTGGTAACGCGTCTCCATGAGTGAAATCTCTTGGTGGAATCGCTCGCCGTGCTCGTCCGAGACTGCTCCCAAGTTGTCAGGGAAGAAGTTCAGGTGCTGGTGTAGGAAATGGATTTTCAGGGACATCCTGGAGCCAAGTTTCCTGAAGGACTCCAGCAGCTGCTGCCCTATTTCTTCATAGTTGTCCGCGCGCTCGTTCCCCAATAAGTTGTCCGTCACAGCTTTGAAGCTCCTCCACGCTGCCAGCTCTTTGGGGTTTAGAGTTGTCGGAAAAGTTTCGTCCTTCATAATCTGTCAGATTTGCGGTCCAACAAAGACACCAGCCTTGATCTTGGCCTCCGACAAGGTGTTGCCAAACTTTTCCTTGAGGTATAAAAACCCACGCCCATTCAGATCCATTGCCCGTACAAAACTTTTCATCAAGCCGAGCTTTATGTGGAGTGGTGGAAGGAAAACCTTGGCTGGGTCGACAAGGGCGACATGCTTCACGTTGTGTCGACCAGGTACATGCTCTTTTCGCTCTTCCCAATCTTTCTTCGTCCAGTGATTCTTATCGTCCCTGCTATCCCAGAGACAAAGGAAGCACATGTATTTCGTGTAGCCTGACTGCAGCCCTAACAACAGCGCCACCACTTTCAAGTCTCCGCAGATGTGCCAGTTGAAGTCATTGTACTTGATGGAATCAAGCAGCTGCCGCATAGTCTCATAGGTCTCTGTCATGCCGAACGCGTGAGCCAGTGGGACTGATGGGTTCTCGTTGCCATTGTGGAGCAAAACAGCCTTCAAGCTGTTCTTCCCCGAGTCGATGAAGAGGCGCCAGTCTGCAGGATCGTGATCACACCCAAGTTCTTTCAACAGACCGTTGATGTCACTGCAGAATGTCATCGTGTCTTCCATCTCAAAGAACTCAGCCATGTCTCTGTGACGTGCTCTGAACAAGGATATCTTGGTGTTAGGTTCAAGTAGATTCCACTGCTGCAGCCTTGATCCAAGCAGCTCTGCCTTCGCCTTTGACAGCGAGAGATCTCTTACAAGATCATTTAAGTCTCCCTGGTTCAGAAGGTGTGATTCTTGAGTGTCGGGTTCAAAAGGTTCATCATCACCATCCTCTTCACCACTGCTTACAGCTATGTTCTGATCAGCTGGAGGTGTTGGAACGGGGTTCTCGTCATCATGAGGCACAGGTTTACGAGCAGAGACACAGTCAGCGTACTTGATGTGACCTTTATTCTTCTTGTTGAAGCCGGCGATGCTTGTGCAGCAGAAATAACAATCATCATGATGATTCTGCGGCTCACGCCATATCATGGGCACCGCAAATGGCATGCTCGCGCGCTTGCCCACCAACCACTGAGTCAAGGTTGTGTGACAGCTTGTGCAGCAGATGTGTGGTGCTCAGCTCTGTTCTTGGTTCCCCACCTTACACCCGAAGTAGTGAAAGTAGGCGGCCTTCATTTTCACTGCTTTAGATATACTTCGCTGTTGATCTTTTTTGGTATACCGACCACAGACATAACAGAAGTTGTCAGGATGATTGGTACAGGAACGCCTACTCATCTTTATCTGAAAGAAAGAAATATAACACAAGTTAACAACAATTGTACGAAATAGACATGTTAAAGACATATGTAAATTTCATTGAAATCCTGACTTCTAGGCAATGGGAATATTTCTGTTCCTGAAAATCCTGACGTGATACAGCAAAACGGTTATGATTTTTGAAATCAGCGTACCCAAATTAGTCTTAATCACTTTACACATCTCCAGCAAAAATTTTTTTTTGAAATTTGTTGTTCAGTGTTATAACAAGTCTGGAGATGGCAATGGTTCACGAGCAATGTACACGGTTCGCCTTTTTTTATTTTTTGACCTTCGAGGGGACGCCACGGGCAAACTGGCGGGAATCGGGAAAAATGCAAATGATGAAAGTTGTAGTACTCGAAGAGCACGACTTGCATACCAACTTTCATTCGAAACAGTTGAAAACCCCAGGAGCTCGATGCCCAATTTATTGATTTTTTTGACATTTTCTAAGTTCGTGACCTTGTGACCTTGACCTTGGGACGAAAATGAAAAAAAAAAGAGCTCCGTGGGGCTATGCAGGTGCCATTGGGCTAACCAAATACCGAAACCCCTGCGAGATTCGACAAACCCCTCGGAGAAGAAAATTTTTTATGTCAAATTTCGCAATTTTCTAAGTTTGTGACCTTGTGACCTTGACCTTGGGACGAAACTGAAAAATCACGCTCCGTGGGGCTATGCAGGTGCCATTCGGCTAACCAAATACCGAAACCCCTGTCAGATTAGACAAACCCCCCAAGGAGAAGATGCAAATTGAAATCGGCTTCCCCTAAAAACACGTGTTTTTTGGGCGTGGTTCCACCCATAATGGGCGCATCATGCCCATTTTCAGGAAAACACAACTAGATCATGATATAAACCTCCCACCAAAATTTTAACAGGATCGGATCAAAACCCACGGAGCTATGCTTGGGATAGACAGACAGACAGACACACACACACAACAATAACGAATATAGTGGTCACTTATTTTTTTCGTGAACCAAAAGATCAAATGCAGGTGAGCGAGCCGAGACGATGGGGAAGTACGGGTCGTATGCTTACACAATGTGTAAGCACACCCCGCCAATATATATATATATATATATATATATATATATATATATATATATATATATATATATATATATATATATATATATATATACATATATATACTGTGTGTGTCTGTCTGTCTGTGCGTGTCTGTCTGTGCGTGTCTGTCTGTGCGTGTCTGTCTGTGCGTGTCTGTCTGTGCGTGTCTGTCTGTGCGTGTCTGTCTGTGCGTGTCTGTCTGTGCGTGTCTGTCTGTGCGTGTCTGTCTGTGCGTGCGTGCGTGCGTCTGTCTGTCTGTCTGTGCGTGCTTGCGTGTCTGTCCGTGCGTGCGTGCGTGTCTGTCCGTGCGTGCGTGCGTGTCTGTCTGTGCGTGCGTGTCTGCCTGTGCGTGCGTGCGTGTCTGTGCGTGCGTGTGTCTGTCTGTGCGTGCGTGCGTATCTGTGCGTGCGTGTCTGTCTGTGCGTGCGTGTTTGTGCGTGCATGTCTGTCTGTGCGTGCGTGCGTGTGTCTGTCTGTGCGTGCGTGCCTGTGCGTGCGTGCCTGTCTGTGCGTGCGTGCGTGCGTGCGTCTGTCTGTGCGTGCGTGCGTGTCTATCTGTGTGTGCATGCGTCTGTCTGTCTGTGCGTGTCTGTCTGTCTGTCTGTGCGTGCGTGCGTGTCTGTCTGTGCGTACGTGTCTGTCTGTGCGTGCGTGCGTGTCTGTGCGTGCGTGCGTGTCTGTCTGTCTGTGCGTGCGTGGCGTGTCTGTCTGTGCGTCTGTCTGTCTGTGCGTGCGTGTCTGTCTGTCCGTGTGTGTGTGCCTGTCTGTCTGTCTGTGCGTGCCTGTCTGTCTGTCTGTGCGTGCGTGCATGTGTGCATGTCTGTCTGTCTGTCTGTGCGTGCGTGTCTGTCTGTCTGTCTGTGCGTGCGTGCGTGTCTGTCTGTGCGTGCCTGTATGTCTGTCTGTCTGTCTGTGCGTGCGTGCATGTCTGTCTGTGCGTGCATGTCTGTCTGTGCGTGCGTGCCTGTCTGTCTGTCTGTCTGTCTGTGCGTGCGTGCGTGTCTGTCTGTGCGTGCGTGTCTGTCTGTCTGTGCGTGCGTGTCTGTCTGTGCGTGTGTGTCTGTCTGTGCGTGTGTGTGTCTGTCTGTGCGTGTGTGTGTCTGTCTGTGCGTGCGTGTGTCTGTCTGTGCGTGTGTGTGTCTGTCTGTGCGTGTGTGTGTCTGTCTGTGCGTGTGTGTGTCTGTGTGCGTGTGTGTGTCTGTCTCTGTCTGTCTGTCTGTGCGTGTGTGTGTCTGTCTGTCTGTCTGTGCGTGTGTGTCTGTCTGTCTGTGCGTGTGTGTCTGTCTGTCTGTGCGTGTGTGTCTGTCTGTCTGTCTGTCTGTGCGTGTGTGTCTGTCTGTCTGTCTGTCTGTGCGTGTGTGTCTGTCTGTCTGTACGTGTCTGTGTGTGTGCGTGTCTGTGTGTGTGCGCGTGTCTGTGTGTGTGAGTGTCTGTGTGTGTGCGTGTCTGTGTGTGTGCGTGTCTGTGCGTGTGCGTGTCTGTGTGTGTGTCTGTGTGTGTGCGTGTCTGTGTGTGTGTGCGTGTGTGTCTGTCTGTGCGTGTGTGCGTGTGTGTCTGTGCGTGTGCGTGCGTGTGTGTTGGTGTAAACGTGGACCAAAATGCTTTTGCAAAATGACTAACTTTTTATCTCAGATCATGTTTAATGTGCTCACACTAAAACACAAAAGTCTTCATTGCACCAACCCCTCCTCTTCCCCTGCATTGTTTTCTCCAGGCTCCTCCAGTCACAGTCCCCCGTCCCATCTTACCCATCGAGCTGCAGCCCTGCAGCCTCCCCACTCACCCTGTGGAGCCCCGCAGGAAGCGGCTGCAGCAGCGGATCCGAAGCTCGTGCCGCGAGGCCAGGACCGGCATCCATGGCCGAGTCGAGCGACAGTGAATGTGATGTGGGTTTTGGTGACTACTAGGGAGACTACTTCTCTTCTCCTCTCCTCTCCCCTCCCCTCCCCCGACTCAGCGATTCACTCTGCTCAAGGATTAACTAATTCACATTTCATTTAGTCCCACTTTAAATAGGCAGTGGACATTTTGTGACACCTGATCACTGGATGTGAAAGGAAAAGTTTGACGTCAGGACGCATGTTACGTTCTGTTTACCAAAAGTTTCATTCCTCGAGGGTTCGGTCGTCTTTCACATCCCAAGTGGAGCAAGAGACAGCCTGCATTTAAAAAAATTAAATAATAAAAAACCCTTTAATTACTTTCTTCTTCTTCTGCATCTTCTTCTTAGACAATACATCATCTTGACATTGCTGTGTACAAATGTAGAATTTGACTTTTGTCCCCGTTTCATGCTCCGATAAGCAGTTAATACGTTTTATCAATTTATGGCTGGAGAGAGAGAAAGAGAGAAAGAGAGAAAGAGAGAAAGAGAGAAAGAGAGAAAGAGAGAAAGAGAGAAAGAGAGAAAGAGAGAAAGAGAGAAAGAGAGAAAGAGAGAAAGAGAGAAAGAGAGAAAGAGAGAAAGAGAGAAAGAGAGAGAGAGAGAGAGAGAGAGAGAGAGAGAGAGAGAGAGAGAGAGAGAGAGAGAGAGAGAGAGAGAGAGAGAGAGAGAGAGAGAGAGAGAGAGAGAGAGAGAGAGAGAGAGAGAGAGAGAGAGAGAGAGAGAGAGAGAGAGAGAGAGAGAGAGAGAGAGAGAGAGAGAGAGAGAAAAGGGTGAGTTTTAAGGGGGGGGGTCAGTGGGGGGTACGAGAGACTGTTCTTATAATGAAATGCAAGATCTTAATAACATACAGGTAAATCCACTTTGGTCACGTTTTAACCACCTTTGAAAACAAAACTGGCCCTAAAAATGTATTGCATTAGATGGGTGGCCACATGAACAGAGGTTTTACTGTATTTTCCCAGCCATTTGGTAAGTTGTACTATATAAACTCATTGACACGATTGCAATGGAGATGATTCTCTTTTTGCAGATTATGGGATGGAAAGATGGATGGAATGAACAGAATGCGTTGATGGAGGTACACTAACCGCCGTAGGAACCGACAAGCTGATGTTTCAGGCATTAACTATATTTTGCTCCGGCGAAGGTCTTCATTCACAGCTTGATGGAGCACTGCACTCCTCTTTGGGATGGTGCCCCTGCCTCTGACATTGCCCATGGAAAGCAAGGCCCTCAAAATCATTGAGAATTCCTGCGACAAAGCTCAGTGTCTCGGCCAGTTACTCTCACATCATAGACAGGTTGGTGGCCTCTGTATTCCACTGCCTCCTTTTTGTTATTGCAGATATATATATATATATATATATATATATATATATATATATATATATATATATATATATATATATATATATATATATATATATATATATATATATATATATATATATATCTCTCTCTCTGTTCTGTCCCTTACAGGTTTCTGCCGGGAGCACACAGTCAGCCAGTAACGCTCTTCTTGTTGAACTCCAAAAATCTAGGTTCACTGCTCACCTCCATTCATTTGTTCCTCTGTTTTTCTTACCTGTGGAACCAACTTCCCCAATATGTTCCGTCCCATTCTTCCCTTCAGGGCTTTAAGACAGCTGTTCACCATAACCTCAGGTCATCCCCCTTACATACCCATGATCTCTTCCACCCCAAATTACCCCATTCCCAAGCACTACCTTTTTCCAAGTTGTGATTTTTGCCCCCCCCCCGCCTCCCCCACATCTTTTTGATTGTTAGTTTGACACTTGGTTTGTTCCTTTTGTGCTTCATCCCCACTTTCCCCTTGCTCTTCTTGCAGTGTTTCATTCATAAAAAATGTTCACCCACATGTGTCCTTCTCCCCCTTTCATTGATCTAACTCTCACCTCTACTCTGTTGTTGGGGTTTCATTCTTTCCATTTTGTTTCATTCTGCTCGAGCTCTTCCATGAGCCTCAATCATGTATACAAAAGGAGGATTCAAGGACTTCCCATGGTGGTCACCATAACTGGATCAAAGTGATTTTGATTCCCTCCATTGTTCTACCTGTCCACTGATACACAATAAGACAGGTTCTTCGTTCCACTATGGGATGGAAATTCTAACGCAGTGTAACCACAATTCCCCCATTGTTTTTCATTTCCCCCATTGTGGTGGGATTGCTTCCACGTAGCCCTGACTGTGTATGGAATCGAGAGTTCCCCTCATCAACCCTTTAACCAACACTTGTGAGGCTCTTTCAAAGATGCCTAATGTTAAATAAAATATAGTGTTGCAAAAAATGTACTTTTTGATCGAACTTTCCTTTGAAAAAAAAGATATATCTATTGATCAGTGATTGAAAACGAATAATAATGCTGTTCAGTTCTTCCCATGTTGTTGTTCGTCTTTCGGCTGCTCCCGTTAGGGGTCGCCACAGCGGATCATCCGTTATGATCCGCATTCTGATTTGGCACAGGTTTTACGCCGGATGCCCTTCCTCATGCAACCCTGGTCACCTCTTATGACACAGGGATAAAGATTGGGTTTCGCCATGATTCCGGGCTGCTCTACACCCTCTCATAGCGCGTAGCAGAGCTCCCGTCCTCAAGCGATCCTCCAACCCAAGCCTCCGAGTAGCTGGATTACAGGTGCACGCCATTACACCCGGTTCAGTTCTTCCCATGTATGCACCCAATAAGACCCACATTCTTTTAGAGTCAGCAAGGGGAAGGTGTTTTTGCTTCAAGTCTTTCACGAATCAAATCCGATGTTCGACTGAAGGTTATTTGGGCAGGAATTTGTAACTTGTTCAGTGGCTGTAATGACTCGCCCACACTTCTTGAAAGCCATCCGAGGATTTTCAACATGGACCCAACTACTGTAGGCAGATGGGGCACCCACCAGATGGACAGCACACACTGAGGCCTCGCCCTGACTGTGAAACACCAGGATGACAGTTGATAGCTGGGTCGGAATTCAAACCCAGACTTGACATCTGAGAAACGAGTGTGGGAAGCTCTCAAGTCTTACTCAATTAATGTGTGCTTACACGTCGTAATCGAGATATTCCATGAATGCAGTGTTATGTAAACTTCATTGTAAACTTGTGTTAAACTTCCACCAAACCGTATCTGCGACATGTTCACAGAGATTCTTTATCTTATAACCACCTGATACAAACCATGACCACTACACATTTATATCAATTATTTATCTCATAACCACCTTATACAACTAGAAAGAGCAATCAGAGATTGCAGACCCTCGCCAGAACTTATTTTGTAGTGTTTGTGTGCTGGTGTGTTACCTAATTAATAAGAGACATAACTAGAACTGCCACTTTATAACTACTGGCAATGATGACCGGGTACCAAGATGTCCCGCTTTGATGCAAACCCTCTGATTGGACACCTGACCCTGACCCTGACCCATGACATTTATTATTATTATTATTATTATTATTATTCAATTGAATTAAGAATGGGATTAAAATAAACTCAATTCAAATGGAAGGAATCCTGCATTGGAGGAATCAGAAGGAACCTGAATAAGGAAAAAAGCAAAGATGAAGTCATCAGGAGGAACCTGGATATTATTCGCATTTCAGTTGCTACTTCTCCATCCTCAAACTCAAATACTCCATCCAGGCACAGCCAAGTGAGCCTTATTTTAAAAAAAAAAAACCCCCCACTTAAAATTTTTTAATATTTCTGAAGAATTAAACAATTAAAAATCTGAAGTTTCATGCTAATAGTTTCATGTTATAACATGGAAACATCAATATTAATCACTCATTTACCAATGCTTACAACATTGAGCTTCAAACTGATAGCCATGTTGCACTTTTGGTGCCGTGAATCCTTCCGCCATCCTGCTCCCTTCCATGCCGTTTCCTCTTTTAACATTGTTCTTTGTATTCAAATGTTATTTATTATGTTAAACTCATACAACACTTTTAAAATTGTAACCGTTTCAATTAACCCATGAAAAATTGTTTTTGTCTATTTATTATTACCTGTCTCTTTATTATTACCTGTCTAGTTATTTTACCCTCGTCGGAGAAGCGGGTATCACATTTGAGTCCGTTTGTTAATTGCTGGAATCCTTCGGATTTCGGCAATTATGTTGATCGGTTGTGTGTGTCATTCTGTGTGTCTGTCTGTTTGTCTGTTTACCCTGGAGCAGCCACACCGTTTCAGCGATCATGACCAAACTGGGTACAGACGTCGGCCATTGTCCAACTTAGACATTTGTCGTTTTTGGTGAATCTAGGTCAAAGGTCAAGGTCAAGGTTACCGAAATTCTTATTTTCGCAATAACGTCCGCTAAAATGGTCGTATCGACTTCAAACCAAATCCAAAATGTGCATCTTCCAATTCTGCATCCAACCATATGTCTCATTGGGGTGTCACACCAACACCCTTCTTAGTGGTCGGGGGTCGAATGTCGGGGGGGGGGGGTCGGGTCAAAACTTTCAAATTGCGATAAAAAAGCCATTTCAAGTCCGATTGACTTCCAAGTTATGATCATGACCAAACTAAGTGCTATAACTCATTAAACAGTAGCACTATCGACTTGTAAGAACTAAATTGATTACACGGTTTTTGTTTTTTCAGAGATCATGGAGATATGACAAAGTTATTCTGGCAATTCCTTGCTCAACAAGGAATTTCATTTGTTTGTCTGTCTGTTCGTCCGCACAGAACTTTCGTGTTTTTCTCCCCAACCGCTTGTCAGATCGAGTCAAAATTTTCACCAGAGGAGCAACTACTCGTGTATAATGTTTCTTGATAATTATGATGTCATAGGTCACATGGTGTGGCAGCCATGTTGGAAAAATGGAAAAACTTTGGACCTCTGAAACCACACCAAGCAAAAAATTAAAACTTGGCACACGGCAAGTACTCCCTCATGGCGAATAAGTGTGATTTTTATGACATCATAGGTGTCTTCGTTATGATGTCATAATTGCATATGTAGAATGCTGCATCTGATCAGTATGAAAATTTTTGAGGGTCATCTCGGGATAAAATGGTCCACACAAAAAAATTTGATGACATCAGTCACGTGATTTGGTCACCATAATGCTTAAAAAAAAAAACCTTCAAAAATCTTCTTTGAAGTGGCTGAACAGATCAAGGCGAAACTTTACACTCAAAACCACCTGTCCATGAGGAACAAAAAGTTCAGAGATATGATGTCATACTGTAGGTCACATGGTTTGGCAGCAATATTGGATTTACTCGAAAACCTATAAAAAATCTTTTTCTCCAGAACGGCTGGACAGATTGAGGGGAAACTTCATAAACATCTTCGCCAAGCCATGGGTGTACAAATTTGTTCAGGAATAATTGATATGTCACATGGTTTGGCAGCCATATTAAATCAATCGACGTGAAACTTCCAAATTATGATCGAGTCGTGATTGGGAATACATGTTTTAAATTTCAACTTGATTGGGCACATAGTCTGGCAGCCAGAGTTTTTTGTTTTGTTTTTTTTTTATCTGGGTTTTTCATTTTTTGAATAAGGCTGACTTGGCTGTCCCGAGATGGGTTTGAGGGTCGAGGAGTAGCAGCTGAAATGTGAATCCCATCCAGGTTCCTAATGATGACTTCATGTTTGCTTTTGGCTTGTTCAGGTTCCTTCTGATTACTCCAATGCAGGCAGGACTGTACCTATTTAGTCTTCCATTTGATTTGAATTGAATTTATTTTAACCCCATTCTGAATTCAATTGAATAATAAACGTCATAGCTCATGGGTCAGGGTCAGGTGTCAGATCAAGGCGGAGTTGCATTAAAGCGGGACGTCTTGGTACCCTGCCATCACTGCCAGCAGTCATAAATGGCAGTTCTAATTATGTCTCTTAATTACATAACACACCAGTACACAAACGCCACACAAACAACACACAACACAAGTCCTGGTGAGGGTCTGCAATCTCTGATTGCTCATTTTCTTGTCATGATTGTCACTGGCAAGGTGTGGTTGATCCATCAATGATCACCATTGACAATAATGCACTGGAAGTTGTCAAACAAATCTAGTTGCCTTGGCTCCACTGTGACGGACAATTTGTCACTTGATCCTGAGCTGAACATGTGTATTGGAAAGGCATCTACCCCCTTCGGCGTGTTCAGCAGGAGGGTATGTAAAAACACAAACCAAAACAAAAATTAAAGTCTACTCAGCATGTGTCCCTCAACATTCTCCTGCATGGCACATAATCTAGGAATGCACACATCAACCATGAGAAAAGGCTCAATATTCTCCATTTAGGATGCCTTTGGAATATTATTTGCAGCAGCAGGCATGATAAAGTCCGACACACAAGTCCTTGAAGATGCAGGGATACACGGTCTCTTTTTATGCCGCATCAAAGACTCTTCCACAGGTTGCATGATGAATGCATTCCCAAGGATTTACTCTTTGAAAAATTGGCAGGTGCAGCAAAGACCCACCAGGGGTCCACACCTCGACTTCAGAGATGTCTGAAAAAGGGAAATGAAATATTTCAACATGGACATAAACATGTCATTTCTATACACATATATATGAATTGGGCGTGCAAGAAAGGTCGGTGGTCTCTCTGTCTTCTACCACCTTCTTTCTGGTCTTGCACCCTCTGCTCTTTCCCACCCCCCCCCTCCCCCAGGTTTCTGCAGGGCATACAAGGTCCACCATCAACCCCCTTCTGGTGAAACTACCTAAATCCAGGATCACTGCTCACCTCTACTCATTAATTCCTCTTTTTCCACACCTGTTGAACAAACTTCCAGTCTTTTCCTTCTCATTCTTCCCTCCAGGTGTTCAACACAGTTGTTCACCACCATCTCAGATTGTCCCCAATCCAAAACCATGATCCTTTCTACTCTTGTTACCCCCCCCACCCCAAACACCCTACCGCAATCCCTCCTCCTTCCTCGTGAGAGGTTCCTTCGGTATCAATCTTGTCCACTGCATGCGTCCCTTCCTGCCCCCCATTCCTCCCCCCACACCCATTGTTTGTCGAAGTCTACCCCAGATCTTGGCCTTCAACTCTGCTGTTGGTGTTTCCCCCCTCTCTCTACTGTTCCTTTTGTCTTGTTGTGTCCTGATCCATTCAATGTACTGGTGCAAGCTCTTCCATGAGCCTCGACAAGGAGGGGGGGGGGAGTGGAACAAGAGGGGGACATTGTAATCATAAAAATGGCGTGGAGGAGTCGATGTTTACGTTTACAAGTTTACGGAAGTCTTTGTGGCTCTCACTGATAGAATGACATGTGGCCTCACATAGTCACACGTATGGTAACAAAGGCCTGTGCCACCAAGGCGAAGCACACAGAACAAACTCGGCAGCGATTTCTACAACACTTACACCACCGGGGCCCCCCGCCTTTTCCTGTGCACGTAACAATATAGTGCTGGGAGATCAGAGAAAAGCCCCCATTCAAACAAATAAACATTTAGAACACTGAACAGACTGAAATCAAAATTCAAGTTGAAAGTTTTGAAAGTTTGAAAGTATGCAATCTTTTTGGCATTACAAAAGACTCAGTGCAATGTTGTTGAAGGTGGTTCAGATCCTTTTGGATAGACAGATATCCCTCTGACTATCTACACAAAGGAAAAAGGAAGACAGCCATAAAGAGATTCTCGGAGAGTGCAAGGAAGGTGAAGCAAAACGAAAAACAACCGAGAGCATTCTGTTGTCATAATTTAAGGCGAGAGGTCATCTATTTATTAACATACGTCAAAAGGATAAAATTGAGCAGAAATTAAATTTGTTCATGATGCTGGCGATAGCTCACCTACTTTCCGCAAAGGGTGCCATGGGGTCTTTAACATCCACCAACTAAGGCCAGCAGATGGGACGTCAGTTTAGTGAACATTCGAGGGACGGCACACACATATCGATGAATCACCCCACCTGTGAAACACTGGGAATACAGTTTATAGCTGGGTCGAGATTCAAACCCAGGATAGACAGCTTAGAGGTGAGTGTGACCCCTTTTTCCTCCCTTGATTCCTGATGCACACCTCATCCCATTACCCCCCTTATATCCTCCCTCTTGCCAAACTTTTTCTCCCCTTCCCAAATTTCTCTCCATCATCCTCCCTCCTCTACTTTTCCAAAGTTTTCTGCAGCCATCCACCCCACACGCAGCTCACACACCCCAAGAAGACACACGTCCAAGTGAACTTTGTTTACATCGCATGATGAGAGAGAGAAGAGTTCAGGGTTATTTCATTATCCATCTTATACATGGAATGATTGATTCAAGTTGAGCATCTTTGAGCTGCAGGCCTGTCTACGGCTGTAGAATATAAAAAAATGGGACAGAATTCAAACATTTAGAAATGAGGACTTTTCGACATTCAGTCGAAGAAGTTCGGGGAAAGGAGCAGAAACAGAGGGCAACCCAACAGCCCGGTCTATCGGATCACGGTGGCATTTCTTCAAGCATCAGAGTGTCACGATGGATCTTGTCGTGGTCGAGCACGAAGAGCTGCCACTACGGTGCTGGTGAGTTTTTCCCGTGCACACGAAGGAAGAGCACAGCGTTTATATGCGATCTCCGCGTGATGGAGGGGACGGTCGTGTAGCCCCTGCCAAGTCGTGCGGTAACCAGCGGGTGGGAGCCGCGGGTCTGGCCGGGGAGCTTAACACGGGAAACTGCGGAGGAAGTGACCGGGTTTCCAAATAATCTGTGACATGAGAAACAATAGTGGCCTATTTGAGGGCGGCCCATTAGGGCCGAGCCATTAGCGCAGACGCCTCGTTCGTCCTTTGTCCACCATTGTACCACTCCTCAATGGCACCCTGTCCGCGCGTACAGCTGGAGAGGCTTAAGGCTCGGGGTCGGCAGAGCAGGGGGCGTGGGGAGGGGGAGAAGGAGGAGGGGGGGGGGAGTTCCATCATGCTCTCCATGGGGATAAATCAGTTCATTAACGAAGCTTGCTGCAATTACTGTTCGTCGCAATTACTTAATGAGCTCGAGCGGACACCTCGCCTCGAAAAACAACAACGTGGCAGTTTGTTTTTCACGTCGTAAACAATCAGGGCCATTGATGCAATGAGCGTGGACATGGCGCCGAACGATTAAACCTTCATGATCCGTCTCATTCAATCCATGGAAACCCTCTTCCCTCTGACACGGACTCGATGCATTCCACTTCGAGCGAAGCGTATTAGGAGCACCGTTGGGAGGAAAATATAACATCATCTCCACCAATCATATTCGCTGCTCGTACTCGAAGCATTGGGGAATATTGAGATTCAGACAAAATTGTGATCCCATACTCTGGTTGGCAATAGCCCCCAACCCCATTCCAATTATGCTACACAATTATATTTTCAGCATCAACACATTAACAGCATTTTGCAGGCACGAGAGATCAGTGTGTGTGTGTGTGTGTGTGTGTGTGTGTGTGTGTGTGTGTGTGTGTGTGTGTGTGTGTGTGTGTGTGTGTGTGTGTGTGTGTGTGTGTGTGTGTGTGTGTTGCTCAAGTCACTTTGACACCCTGGGGGGGAAACATTCCCATTGATGCCCTGGGGGAGGGGTGGGACGTTCCCGTTGATGCCCTGGGGGAGGGGGGGACGTTCCCGTTGACGCCATGGGGGAATAATTCCCATTGGCACCGTGGGGAGAAACGTTCCCAGACACCCTGAGTGAAAACATCATACTTTGACACCCTGAGAGAAAAGAGCAAACTTTGATGCCCTGGGGGAAAAGTGCAAACTTTGATGCCCTGGGGAAAAAAGAGCAAACTTTGATGCCCTGGGGGAAAAGAGCAAACTTTGATGCCCTGGGGGAATGAGTAAACTTTGATGCCCTGGGGGAAAAGAACAAACTTTGATGCCCTGGGGGAAAAGAGCAAACTTTTATACCTTGGAGGAAAGATAATTCCTATATAATCCCAATGTGCTACCATCTGTCACAGCATACATAAAAACAGAACAACTTCACTCCAATGAGTCCCTGTTTACAGAAAATATTCCAACCTACACAAACACACAGACCACACAAATTTAACATACCAGCTAATTTGTACTCCCCTCAAATGTAAGAATAACTTCAGAAAATTGGGGGACGGTTGGGTAGAGGGGCCAGAAGAGGGAATTAAGGCCGCTCCTTAATTAAAGAAAAACTCCACTCATCTTATGCCAATAATGATCTTTAGGTTTTACTCATTGTGAGATTTTATTTTCTCCTACAGAATTACATGGATTATTCTACAAGTAGGGCATATGATTGGAGTTCAGAAAATAGCTCAGAGGTTGTGAACTTTGAACCGTCTCGGCTGGGTTTGATTCCCGACTCGACGATAAAATACCACCCTGGAGTGTGCCCTGAAGCTCAGTGTCCTATCGACCAGCATTTGATGGTAGATGTGAGAGATTTCATGACGTCTTTCACGAGAGTTGGCCAGAGCGTTCTGGCACCCTGTTCAATCTCCAAATTCCTGCCCTACCACAGGGAAAGGTAACGGCAAACAACCAAGTATATTGGTTGCCAAGAAACTACTCCGCCAGCACTGATGCTCAAAACTCTTAAAGTCCATAGAGTATGGACTCGTCGTCAAGGTTGGTGATTATCACACTGTTGAAGGCAATCATACAGATATTTTTTAAAATTTACCATCAAATTTGGCCAAGCAGTAATTATGAAGATCACTTTTAATAAAGTCTACAATTTCACAATGAAAATATTTCAAATTTATTGAAGTATTTTTCTTACACATTTCAAAACAAAGCCTGAGCAAGGTGCCCCCTAATGGTGGGACATGGAAATGTTTCTTCCTCACTAGCTTCTTCTGGCATTTGGACAAAAACAAAATCAGTTTTATTAACAAGCAGTAAATATAATACATTTGCACTCCTGGATTTGCAGCAATTTATTATTCTTCTTCTTCTTTGCAAGGCTCAAAGAAAAGTGACCATGGAAGAAAAGAGATGAGACTACCAAGAAAAATAAAGAAAAAAAACAAGATACTTCCTGATGAATGGAGGTCACAAAGGTTTCCGGGACCACATGTTACCAAGAAAATAAAAATAGAAAAATCACAAATAAGCGAAAAGAAACATTAAATTAAAAACATTTCATTCATGGTTGTTCTTCGAAACCCAAAACGATCGTTTACATCCGACCCCGTGAATTTGTTTATTGTGCAGGAGCTGCTGCACCCGCACATCATCCAAACTGAGATGATAGGCCGTGTAACCCGTTGTTAAGGGATATACGAGAAGACCACTTTCGACCCGCAGTTTAGGCAGGAATTAGACAACTATACAGGGTACCGGCGATAACTTTCCAACACTTCACAAAAGACACCGTGGGACCTTCAACATCCACCAACGATCAGTTAGCAGACGGGTCGTCAGGCTGAGCATTCATCTGAGGGATGGTAGAATCATATAAACAGAAGAGTAAAGATGGGGGAAGATAAGAGGTAAACAAGTTAAACAGCACAAAAGTGGGAATTGTAGGGCTGGGGAGGGGGTAGGTAGATTTGCATGATGGTGGATGGGGGTTATGGGGGTTATGGGGGTTGAGCTTGGCGGGGGGAGGGGGAGTGGGTCGACTGTATTGTCAACAATGACAACTGTATTGTCAATGATTGTTGAACAAATTAGCTCCTCGAAAAGCAGAACTTCGCTCAAGAGAGACAGCTCGTCAGGGTGATAATCAAAATGGTGATTAACACAACACCAAAATAAAAGTGGACAAATAAAATAAACTTGTTCGGGCTTGTCATGATGACCATTTGTATATTGAAGGTAGTTTACTCATGCAATTCATTCTGTTGTAATTTGTTGAATGATTGCTTGTTATTATGTTTATAAATATCAGCAATTAAAGATGTGTGAGAGTGTATCGCACTTTGCACGCTGCACAAGGCCTGGACTCGGTGGAGGCATGACTTGCATCTGCCATTGTCATAGATTTAGTGGTATTTGTTATCGATACCAAATAATCTTGATATTATTGTGTGATCGACTCCAACAATGCATTTTAACTAGCAAAGAACCCGTTCTTACGGACCGGTCAATTCCCCCTGGGATTACGATATTTTAATATGACTTGTAATGGCATGCCCCCCCTCTCACCCTCACCCCACCTCCCTACCAGGTGAAGCACTATGCCAAACATATTTACACAGAGAGAAATGTGGTCCACACATTTTTCTTTACCACCGTAAAGTACAACCATCAGCGCACCCCACGGGTACAACCATCAGTATTAAACTCATTCTGTCGAGGAGTTTATGAGTGCATAGAGGTCAAACGCACACACACGCACACACCAATTGCTTTACTACACTGAACATAGCTCAAATCTAAAACACACTTATCTGATTCTGCATTCCAAAATTTTTATTGGTCGTAATTCATTGTTCCGTTCTGCCGTTAAAAGGGGCTCTTCGAACAAGTCTACCTGAGGCCTTGCAAACATTAAACCTGGATATGTCTATTGCAGACAATGAAACAGTATATTCTTGTTGAAATACAGGATAAAACACGACATCTGTAAATTCTCAATTACTTTCCCACAATCTGTGATATTTACAGAAGCCTCCAATTACCAAACCACCAAATGCAGGACAGGCCAAGCTCAGTTTTAACCGTGCTCATGTGAAAGGTCTAACCTTGGTAATAAAAGTGACAGGTTCAGAGGAAAGCCTCTGAATCAGTCACCTTGAGGCCGCCGCTCTCAGCCTCGACAGTCCTTCATGTTCCCCCAGCATCACCAGGATGTCTGCAACACTTGGCCCGTCCTGCACAAAGTGAATAGATGAGGGAGAGAGAGGAGTGGGGTGAGACACATTGCTTCAAAGACAAACACAATTAATAACTCATGCTTAAAACCTCACAAAACACCATTTTGGAGATTACACTCGGGAACATGTTTTTAGAAATCATGACAGAAATATTTTAAAATGGAAGCAAGTAATTGTGCCTGGGCCAAATATCGAGGTCATGTTCACCCACGAGGAACACCTTCATTCATAGTATTACACAAATGCATTTCTGGTTGTAATAGCCGCTGTGTTCCCAAGCTCGTGATTTCAAACCTTGCGTGCGGATAACACCAGCCGGAGGCAGCGAGCGGCGATCGGGAATGAAACTCCAGTTTCCTGGTGTCCCAGTGAACGCAAACGTTGCAGAATCTCTTTAGGATTAGTCCAATCGCATCCCTCGAGCAATCTGCATAGAGAACAAAGCTCAGCGCCTGGATTTGTGCAACACTTTGAACAGCACTTAGTGCTACAAAAGCACCACCAGAAAGGATGGCATTCATGGATTTGGCATTACCTCTGTGCCTCCAAGCAAATGACGGCAAAATGTGGTGAAGACCTTTGCAGCTCGGTTGTGTTAATCTCCACGGGACACCAAATGTACGATACGTCATCAGCAACCAGATCACGCAGCCGCTCTATGTGGCCCTAAGCAAGGATGTTCAGTTGGTAGAAGTAAGTAGAAGTAAGTAAAAGAGTAATGGAAACCTCATGATAGATAAAGTACCCACGTCCCACTGAATATTTCTGATCCATCGCATTCCCTCGAGCCATCAAACCTTTCTCAACTGCAGAACTCGATCCACAAGAGCCTCATCAGGCTGGAGGCCAAACTTCTGGTGCACCATGTCCTGTACCTCGTGCACCATGGACTGTCGAGTGCGATCATCGATGATTTGTCTCGCTGTGTGTGTCCTGCGGGGAACGGCACGTGTGTTGAGATTGCAGTTTAAACGTGTGCACGCTCACAAAGGCTTTGACGTTCTAACCCCAAGCATGTGAATCTCACTTGCAAAGATCTGGAAGACGGGCGAGGTCCAGGGAGGCAGCATTCGTGACGATGCGAGACAAGTCAAAATCGGACACCATTTCATCCAGAATGCGCCCGACAGTGGGTCCTACTGGAGAGAAAAGACATCAGCAGTCTCTTCAGCATCCATAGAATAAACTCTTCTCTCCTTAAATAGATTACTTTATTGCATTTCACATGACCAGCACAAATCAATCATTAAAACAAAAAAATTTACACAGCGAACACAAAGGTGTACCATGGAACCCAGCGCCAGAGAGTGTGAGTAGTTCAAGCAAGGCTCCTGGTGGAGTTCCCGACAAGCGGTAGTCCTGCACAGTAACAGCTCCTTGCCGTTTGGATAGTTTAGAGCCGTCTGGGTTGCATAGAAGAGGCAAGTGTGCAAAAACTGGAGGGGCAACACCAAGCACCCTGGATGACAGGAAGTGATGTCATAGTGTTATGAGGTCTTCGTGGGGGGGGGGGGGGTAGTGGGCCATAACATGAGCAAAATGGCTAAACTGCTGATTGCAAAACAGGTAATATGTAGATGTCCGCTAAAGAAGCACACACGCACATACGCCTTCTGTTCATCCAATGTATAACTCACTCATAAATGAAACAATTTAATGTGCAAGTCACCGCTGGGTAAAGATATGGGTTATGGAGCGCTCAGTATTCACTGAAAGCAAGCTGTAATCCATCAAATGTGGTCAACAACGAAGAGGTTTACTCTGAGAAGTGAAAAACGAGGTTGAAAACAGAAAAGGTAAGCCAATGAAAACCCACAGTCGAACTTTCCCACAAGCAAGGTTTGTCGAGGGTAAAGCGAGGTGCCATCTTTGGGCTCACACCCATAAAACAATCTTCACCGCTCTGCATAGAGCCAGTGAAATTGATGCCACATGTAGACAGACATCGCTATGAACAGTGCAGTGTAAACCCGCTATGCCCCCATGGACTGGGTCAGACATACCGGTAAATTTGCAAGTGTTTCGACGTTGACGCAAGCCATTCAGATCCACGTAGCACGTGGGAAATGGCCATCGCCGCATCATCCACCACAGATGCCAGATGGTATGTTGGCGAGCCATCCGTACGCAGTATCACAGGGTCACCCTCGACTGCAGAAACATCATGGCGAGTGGGACCGTGTACTGCGTCGACAAAGCCATCTGCATCGTCTTCCATGAGACGGAGGCGGACAGCAAATGGAGCCCCCATGTCACGGCGTGACCGGGCCTCGGCAACCGACAGGAATCGGCAACGGTTATCATAACTAAATGAAAACATTGTTGAGGGTGGGGAATAGAAGGTGGACATAATGGAGAAGTACAGAAGATCCACAGCATACAACACACTCTCCGATGGATGAACACATTGTTTGAACCGGCAGGTAAATAGATTTTGATTTTTGAATAATGGATACCACTGTTATATGTGAAATACGAGGTAAAAAAAAAACAGGGGAAGAAAGGGGATTTGGGGGTGGGGGGAGGAGAGAGTGAGTAATTGTGAATGCTCTGCATACCGAGGGGTCTCGCCTCGTCGATGGGCTTCATGTCGAAGCAGCTGCAACCGTCGAGGGGAACAAAAGCAGGGGTAGGCCGCTCCACGAGCTACTAGTTCACCGGCCGTTTCCTGGTACTTGGCGATTCTCTCAGATTGACGGTACGGGCCATAAATACCACCCCGACGAGGACCCTCATCAGGGGTGAGGCCTAGGGAAACAGAGAAATCGTAATACCTGGGGTAAAATACTATCCCTGCAACGTCAAGCACTCACCACTTCACCAGACTTCAATGTCTTCTGAAATCCAAGCGCACCAATCAAAAATCAAAAGCGATGCTTGTACCAGCCCATTCAAGTGACTCCTCAATGTCTTGCTCAGATCCTTGAAAGTTCCGGGCTTTGTCTGTGTCCTCCAGGCGCAGCACAAACGTACCACCCAACTTCTTTGCCAACAACCAGTTGTAGAGCGCAGTGCGCAGACCTCCAAGGTGCAAGTAACCTGAAAGAAGCACCGCTTAACATTACGTACAGAGAATACCGCATCTTACCGTAAATCACAACATGCTCTCGTCTAGACTTACCGATTATTTTCCAATCACGATGGAAATATGCCATGGCAATTTGAAGGATAAAGATAGAATGACGAGATCGTGATAAAGTACATCCACGAATCACTTTGTTGTCCTGTTTTCACATTGAACACCAACCATCACAACATTCTCCTTACCTGTCGGGCTGGGGGCGAAGCGAAGGCGTGGTGGCCTGTCAGCTGCAGCCACAGCCAACTGGCTAAGCAGCTGGTGAGTTCTCATAGTGAATGCGTCCGTACCACCTCCCAACAGGCTGAAAATACAATGGCACAGAACTCGTATTTGGTGCAGCGAGAAGCCATGGTTACAGCGAGAAGCCATGTAGTGTTACATGCAAAAGTTGTCCTTTTTCAATCTATACGATACAAGCAGTCGTGTGTGTGTGTGTGCGTGTGCGCGTGTGTGTGTGTGTGTGTGTGTGTGTGTGTGTGTGTGTGTGTGTGTGTGTGTGTGTGTGTGTGTGTGTGTGTGTGTGTGTGTGTGTGTGTGTGTGTGTGTGTGTGTGTGTGTGTGTGTGTGTGTGTGTGTGTGTGTGTGTGTGTGTGTGTGGTGTATGTGTGCATCCATGCATGCGTTCGGGTTCTACCAAATTGGTTGGGCAGTTCACCTGCCTTAACCCACAATTTCTATACTATGGCCACCATCTTGGTGATTACTGCTATGCCAAGTGAAACACATCATATTCACAATCGCCATGCCTTCCCTACAAGTTTTCCATTTGTGTGAAATGACCAAAGCGACAGTTAAAAGGATTCTAATCTGTTAGAACAGAAATGAGATGGTGAATAGAACAGAGAGAGTGTGAGCAAGAGCAGAGGATCATGTTTTTAGGACACGTGGGCTGATGCCGTCTGGCCCGGTTGCAGAATCTGAGTCGAGGTTTGACAGCAAGCGCTCCACCTTGTCAGGAGAAAAGGACACAGAGTCCAGGGACAGTTGGGTGTGACTGGGTAAGGTGGGAAGAGAAAGTGATGGGTTTCGGACACATGATTTTGATGCAAGCACCGAGTTTAGGCATTCAGCCGTTTCACATGCGGTATCAGCAGTGCGGCCATTTAAGGTAAGGGAGGGATGGAGGGGGAACATAGACCAGAAACAGATTTGATTAGATGCCACCAGGATTTTGAGGAGGGAGAGAGGTTTGAGAGTTCAGACTTGAGTTGAGAAAGATGTTGTTTTCTGGCTCTCCTGAGGGTAGATACACACTTGTTCCGAGCTTTATGGAAGGAACTGAGATTACCCTCAGTTGGGTTTGATATCCATGAGGCAAAGGCAAGTTGTTTCAGGACAACTACCTTACCACAAGCTTCAGTGAACCAAGGGCAGGAAGGAGGGTAAGACAACTGAAGACAAGAGGGGATAAATCTGTGCATGAGGGAGAGCGAGTTTCTTTAAAATAATTCCCAGGATGAGTTGATGTTGGAGAAAGTAGCGATGGGAGACCAGTCTAAAAGTTTGATGGCTGCTTCGAGACCCTGCCAGTTGGCTTGAGTGACATGCCAGACTCGACGGCGCTAAGGTAGTTCTCTGATAACACTGAACAACAAAAATTTTTTACTGGAGATGTGTAAAGTGATTTAGACTAATTTGGGTACGCTGATTTCAAAAATCATAACCGTTTTGCTGTATCACGTCAGGATTTTCAGTAACAGAAATATTCCCATTGCCTAGAAGTCAGGATTTCAATGAAATTTACAAAAATTCATTTATTCATTTATTTCATCATGAATGCTTCAAAATTATAGAAATTACAGAAAAACTCCACTAGAATGTAATTAAAAATGCTTTAGGCATTTGGCTTTGCGTTTGTGCTGCTCTGTGTCAGTTTCACGATGCAGGAACCAGCAGAAATCGCCCATCATGTTCGGGTTGTGCCGCCCTTGGTAACGCGTCTCCATGAGTGAAATCTCTTGGTGGAATCGCTCGCCGTGCTCGTCCGAGACTGCTCCCAAGTTGTCAGGGAAGAAGTTCAGGTGCTGGTGTAGGAAATGGATTTTCAGGGACATCCTGGAGCCAAGTTTCCTGAAGGACTCCAGCAGCTGCTGTACTATTTCTTCATAGTTGTCCGCGTGCTCCTTCCCCAAGAAGTTGTCCGTCACAGCTTTGAAGCTCCTCCACGCTGCCAGCTCTTTGGGGTTTAGAGTTGTCGGAAAAGTTTCGTCCTTCATAATCTGTCGGATTTGCGGTCCAACAAAGACACCAGCCTTGATCTTGGCCTCCGAAAAGGTGTTGCCAAACTTTTCCTTGAGGTATATATAAAAATATAAAAACCCACGCCCATTCAGATCCATTGCCCGTACAAAACTTTTCATCAAGCCGAGCTTTATGTGGAGTGGTGGAAGGAAAACCTTGGCTGGGTCGACAAGGGCGACATGCTTCACGTTGTGTCGACCAGGTACATGCTCTTTTCGCTCTTCCCAATCTTTCTTCGTCCAGTGATTCTTGTCGTCTCTGCTATCCCAGAGACAAAGGAAGCACATGTATTTCGTGTAGCCTGACTGCAGCCCTAACAACAGCGCCACCACTTTCAAGTCTCCGCAGATGTGCCAGTTGAAGTCATTGTACTTGATGGAATCAAGCAGCTGCCGCATAGTCTCATAGGTCTCTGTCATGCCGAACGCGTGAGCCAGTGGGACTGATGGTTTCTCGTTGCCATTGCGGAGCAAAACAGCCTTCAAGCTGTTCTTCCCCGAGTCGATGAAGAGGCGCCAGTCTGCAGGATCGTGATCACACCCAAGTTCTTTCAACAGACCGTTGATGTCACTGCAGAATGTCATCGTGTCTTCCATCTCAAAGAACTCAGCCATGTCTCTGTGACGTGCTCTGAACAAGGATATCTTGGTGTTAGGTTCAAGTAGATTCCACTGCTGCAGCCTTGATCCAAGCAGCTCTGCCTTCGCCTTTGACAGCGAGAGATCTCTTACAAGATCATTTAAGTCTCCCTGGTTCAGAAGGTGGGATTCTTGAGTGTCGGGTTCAAAAGGTTCATCATCACCATCCTCTTCACCATTGCTTACAGCTATGTTCTGATCAGCTGGAGGTGTTGGAACGGGGTTCTCGTCATCATGAGGCACAGGTTTATGAGCAGAGACGCAGTCAGCGTACTTGATGTGACCTTTATTCTTCTTGTTGAAGCCGGCGATGCTTGTGCAGCAGAAATAACAATCATCATGATGATTCTGCGGCTCACGCCATATCATGGGCACCGCAAATGGCATGCTCGCGCTTGCCCACCAACCACTGAGTCAAGGTTGTGTGACAACTTGTGCAGCAGATGTGTGGTGCCCAGCTCTGTTCTTGGTCCCCCACCTTACACCCGAAGTAGTGAAAGTAGGCGGCCTTCATTTTCACTGCTGTAGATATACTTCGCTGTTGATCTTTTTTGGTATACCGACCACAGACATAACAGAAGTTGTCAGGATGATTGGTACAGGAACGCCTACTCATCTTTATCTGAAAGAAAGAAATATAACACAAGTTAACAACAATTGTACGAAATAGACATGTTAAAGACAAATGTAAATTTCATTGAAATCCTGACTTCTAGGCAATGGGAATATTTCTGTTCCTGAAAATCCTGACGTGATACAGCAAAACGGTTATGATTTTTGAAATCAGCGTACCCAAATTAGTCTTAATCACTTTACACATCTCCAGTAAAAAAAAAATTTTGAAATTTGTTGTTCAGTGTAATAGCTGGAGAGATTTCCACTTTGACAAGCACGTGGTCAGAAGAACCGATTGGAGCAAAGGAAGAACAGCAGATATTTTCAGGGAAATTTGTCAAAATCAGATCCAAAAGAGATAGAGTACCATTGCTTGCGATCCAGGTCGGGAAATTGACGGATTGAGTCAGTCCCAATGAGTCGCAGAAAGCTTTTGGTGAGGTGCCATGACAGGTGAGAGAGGTACCCACACCAAGTAGACCGGGAGCCCGCGGGGCTTAGCTCAACCGAAGAGGGGAACAATTGCCGTCCTCATGGTAAGATGCCAGATGATATTCTCACCTCAGAACTCTGCGTCTGCCGGGACACTGCTGCTGGGTTGACATTCTGTGGTCAATATCCGTATCGCATAATCGGCGCTAGCTCAACCTGGCAGCGGAACGGCCCCAAGTAGGTTTCTGATATTATTCGTATAGCTTGTAACACGGTATAAACAATGACAGACGATTTCGCCGCTGGAATACCGGTGACAGACGCTAATTAGATGCCACAAAAATCACGCCAGCTCAACCGAACAGCAGAACGGCTAAAACCAACGCAGAATGGTAGTACCAGGTCCCCTGAATACAAAACGAGTACTGACAGACAACTTGGTCGCTGGGCCCCCCAGGACAGACGCTCCCTAATTCGGGATCCTTTGGTTCGCTTGCTCAACCGAACAGCGGAACGGCTAAAACCAATGCAGAATGGTAGTACCAGGTTCCCTGAGTACAAAAGGAGCACTGACAGACAACTTGGTCGCTGGGCCCCCAGGACAGACGCTCCTGAGTGGGGCGCTCCATGTCAAGTGCACACATTTTCCAGCGAAATTTTGACACATCGTCTTAGATTTCACTCTTTTTTTTGTGCAAGTGTTTGTATCCACGGTAAAACATTGTGTCAATTTTCAGACCTGGGGGCCAATCGGGGCCCATTTTAGCCCACCACCCCCAAATTTGGGCGCCGCTGGTTGACCCACATTCTTCCAGTGGCCATATCACAGGTTGTAGTGGTCCGATTTGGATAATCTTGGTATCAGAATGCTCGTAAAAGCGAGATCTTTCGAATCGCGTAAAGTAAAATCACTCCGAAACAGTAATTCAAAAAGTTATAGTTTGGGGTGCCTTTTGACCTTGGGCCCCCTCTCCCCAACCAAACCGATGGTCCCAATTTTTTTGTGTGAGAATACCCCTTCATATACTCCATCACCTCAGCATAAATGAAAATGGGATCTCAATGGGTTCAAGTGTGATGATGCTTTTATTGTTCGGGGTCCACATATCACTAATTCTTGATTCGACATTGGGCGACGTTTGCAGTCATCGTACCAATGACGTCACCTGCAGGCAGGTGACTTTTTGTCTGAAATTGACAATCATCATCTCTGGACATATATATATATATATATATATATATATATATATATATATATATATATATATATATATATATTTATATATATTGCATCATTTGTGAAAATTCTTCTGCCTATTGTGTCTATTGATTTTTAAGTGTACATTTTTTGTATCACCATCATCGAATTAAGTTATAAATGGGATAATCTCAGTTTTGCATATTTTTCAGTAAGCATGGCGACTGAAAAAGGAGTTCCGAAAATACTGTTGCGATCCATTCAGCTGCCATAAAATGAATCAACAAAAGATCTTCGCAATGTGTCAAATGATATGTTGATGAAATTTTCTTCAAAGGTGAAAAAAGATGACAGACTTTGTACTTCGTGCAGAAAAAAAAAAAACTCAGTTGTCACCAGTACGTATTGAAGAATCATCTTCGACCAGTTCGAAATTATCATCAGAAAGTACTATCGAAGGCATTGCAGAATCTATTGCGACAGATGAGGACGAGGAGGTTTTTGAGCGAGAAGCAGAAGTTGACCTATTAAACCAGTCATTATCGATGATAGGCGAAAGCCCATTCGACAAACGAAAGGTGGAAAGGAACCCAGGGTACGTTCCTAAAAAGCGAAGTAAAGTGGAAGATTCTGTGCGAAAGAAATTACAACGAGTTGTTGGACCAAGCACTGCGGAGAAAACACAAAATACAGCGTCAAAATGTGATGAAAACTGCATGCCAGCGGTGATCAACAGCCTGAAAGAAAAATACTGTTACGCTTGAGGGGGGGGGGTATGCATTCAAAGGGTAATTAGGATGTTTAATTCGGTATGCCATGCTGTTCGAGTTTACCAGGATCTCGATGTAATAAGTAGCAATTCAGTGGTGATAAGTTGTCAAGTAAATGTCCATTTCTTTAAGGGGGAAATGATAATTGTCACGTAATTAGATAGGGAAACGGGATAGGGTAAGTGTGTCTGCGTAAACCCCTTTTAGTATTCCCTGGAGGCTTGCCGTGACATCACAGGACAGTGCTGCGGATGGCTCCGCCCCGTGATTACGATTGGCGGAAGGCGATGGCGGTGGGCCAATAAAACGGCTCGATTGGAAGTGACGAGGACAGGAGGATAAAAAGGTTCTGTTCGGGGAAAAGAGAGAAGAGGAAGAAGATCGGGACAGAAAAACTGTTCTGGTGGAGGCTGTTGTGCTGGGAGCGTGCTGTGTTGTTGCGCTGATTCGATCCTGGTTTTCGTCGTGTCTCGAGGCCTTGCTGTTCTTCGTGCCTCAGCTCGGTTGGCTCTGGGGTTCTGCTGGCTCGGAGCACGGGGTCGAACGGCGGGCGGACCTGCCTCCCTCTCCTGCTCGCAACTTGGTGCCAGAACTGGTTCCCTGGCGGCTGTGAGCGGACTTGGGCCGACACCAGGAGGTCGACAGTACCACGGTGTCTCCTGCCCCTGACGAGCGCAACGCCAGCTCGTCCAACGCCAATCCAGGGACTGTTGCGTCCGCACCACGGGCCAGCCTGACCACCAGGACCAGCTACGTTTTGTGTGTGTGTGTACCTGGCGCCTTAGAGGGTTTGAGATTTGTATATTCATTGGAATTGTCTGTGTTTTCCCCACGCCCGAACCTACACCACCATCCCGTCGAATGGCCCCGGATCTCTCCTCTTGCCGAGTCTTATTATTTCTGGTTAGAGAAATAAACATCATTAACTCAGTGAAAAGCGACTCGTGCCACCTTCCTCGTCCCGTTTGCGGTAGAGCGATTAGAACCGCCATCTTTGGGTTATAGAAATAAACCGCCTCCATTGTTTCGGCTCATTCTACGTTAGCGGGACTGTTCAAGTCCCGTGGACGTCACATTGGTGTCAGGGTGTTGGATGTTCGAACCCCTCTAAATTATATACCAGGATTAAAATCTCGCCACGAATTGGAATATAAAATTACTACAGAAAAGCGCGGGAAAATTTTGGCGGTATTTTTCAAATTAAATTTAATTGGCGGCAAACGGGACTTCTGCACCATGGCGGATGTGCAGATGTTTGAGGAGGAAGGCCACGTGTCTGGCAGCGAGTCGGGGGAAGAAGTGAGAGACGGGGTCGGGTTGGAACCTCCCCCATTCCGAGCGTGGATCGTGCTTCATCGCCCGTAACAGAGCCGGCAGCGCCGGAAACCGGCACGATGACGATCTGGACAATGTTGGAACGTTTAATGAGTGCAATTACAGCACAGGGGGCAAAAATGACGGCACAGGGGGCACAAATGGCAGAAATGACGGCACAAATGGAAAATCAATTCGTGACACAGAGGGCAGACATGACGGCACAGAGGGCAGAAATGACAGATCAATTGGGGGTAATGGGGCAACAGTTGGGTGCACGGATTGATTTAATGAGGGATGAATTGGGGGAAAAGATGGAGAAAATGAAAACTGAGATGCAGGAGTGTGTGGATGTTAAATTGGGAGAAATACAAAGTAAATTCGAGGATAGATTGGAGGAAACAAAGGTAGAAATTACATTGGAGGGGGAAAATATACGGAAAAAATTGATGCAACGAACATTCGGGTTGATAAAGTGGATGAAAGCCTGGAACGTCATCGTGCCTGTGTGGATGCTCGTATGCAGCTGCAAGTTGAAGAGTGGGGAGAGCTGTGGAAGCAAGGGATGAATTTGGCAGAGGAGGTAAAAGGATTGGAGGCTCGTTTGGACGAACAAGATAAAATTATGAGCCAAGATGAAATCTTGGATAAAGGCCTGGTAGAGCCGTCTTTTGAAAGTAGAGTGTCCGGGTTGGTTGAGGAGCAGCTACAAACTCGCGACGGAGCCTTGGAGGAGGTTGTGCGGGCCCAGAAGATCCTGCGGGAAGAGGTGAATCGGTCCATTCAACGTTTGGAACAGGAGGCAAAATTGACCCATGAGACCCTCACCACAAAACATCTTTGGCCACAGTGGGCTCCGAAATTGGATACGCAGCCACAAGGGTGTTTGATCCCTCGGCTGGATTCGGACAAGGGAGAAACTGGGAAGCGAGCCACCGTAAAAGTGATCCCCCTGGTAAATTTTGACGGGTCGGGGAGCCTTGAAGCTTTTCTGACGCAATTTGAGTGTATTTCCCGACTAAACGGGTGGAATGAGCGGGAACGTACAGGGAATTTGGTGGCAACGTTGCGGGGACCAGCCGCAGATGTGTTAAACGTGATCGCGGAGGGGATGTTGACCAGCTCCCACATTTGCGAGGCGTTGAGCCGTCGGTTTGGGTTCGCGGCAAACTGTGATCTGGTGCGGGCCCAGCTCCAGCACCGCAGATTAAAGCCGGGTGAGACAGTGCAGGAGCTGGCACAGGACATTTACCAATCAGTCAGGATCACGTATCGGGACCTAACAGTGGAGGCATGGGACAGACTGGCACTCGAGAAATTTTTAGCTGCTCTTCCTGACCCTGAGGTCCGAGCGCTGGTTGAGTTACAGGATCCACCCACAGTGCACGGAGCGGCCGAGTGCGCGGCCAGGCTGGCCTCGTGGAGTCGGCTGGGTCGGGTGCCCGAGAGGCCATCGGTGACGATCCAACAGGCGGAGATTCAGGATCAGGGAGGGGGGCTGGGAGAAATAGGCATTACCCAAATGTTTCAGGAAATTTGCCAGAAACTGTCAAGTTTGATAAGGGGTAATTCGGTAGTTGGTGCGCCAAAGCGGCGGGGTCCAGCCCAGCTAATAGAGCAATTCGATTATGGCCGAGGGGGTCCGGAATCGGAAGAGACATTACACAGATATCCACAGGGGCCTTTTATGGGGAGTTGTTTTCCGGTGCGGGCGAAGAGGACACATGCAACGATATTGCCGGTACCCGGCGATGGAGGGACCCTCCAATAGACTTTTAGACTCGGAGAGGATGAATCCTCCTGCTGAACCGCCAGGTCTATCCGAGATGCCCTTTCATAGGTCGGGTCTGGAGATCACTGTCGGGGGTCGGGGAGACTAGATCGGGCTGAGCATATAGGGCCATGCTCTGCTGCTGAGATTGTGGCGAAGTGCCTCCTTTGATGGAAAAAAGTGAATTGTGGGAAAATTGGCATGGGTTTGTAAGTTCTGCTGGGTTTTAGAGTGACAATAGGGACAGTGGGTAATTGGTAACAAAGCGGGCACAAGTGGCTGTCCAATGGCTGGTGCGTGGATCGGGTGAGAAGTGCTGTGTGAGTTGTTTTAAGTGAAGAAGTGAAATGTATGGTGCACACATTGATTTTTTATTGGATATGGTGTGGTAACGGGGAAGGTCATGGTCAGTGAAGTGTTAGAAATGCAGGTGTCACATGTAAGGCCGATGGGGTGGGGGAGTCATGTGGGTTTTGTGGGTGGGGATGATGTGCTTGTCCACAGGGATTGCTGAAGTTCACGGTGAGCGGGAATTGCGACCCCCTTCAAGGAGATTCACCCCTGGTGGCTAACGGTGACAGTGTCTGGAGGCAACTGGGAGAGTGTCTGGTTGGGCAACCAAGGCGGGTAGGACCTTGGCGACCCAGGAAGGCCAGAGGAGCCAGTGAGACCCCTTCCAGTGTGTTGTATGGGGTGAGAGCTGATGGCTACCAGGGGGGTGGGAATCAAAGGGAGCGAGGCAGAGAAACGTCTGGGTTGGACTAAAGCTTACCTGTGGGCATGGTTGCACCTGAGATGCCCCCATTATCTTGTGGTAACCCACCCCACGGCCATGACGGGGTTCAGCCTGCATCATTAAAATGGGGACCATGACCTAGAAATGTGATGATGACCATGGTGTGAATGTTGTGAAGATGTGCGAGTCCCACTCGATCCTGCACAACTTGACATGTGCAGCAAGGGCATGATGTCCACATAATTTTGGGGCAAGCAAATTTGAAAATTGGCTCCCCAGGTAACGCTGGGTCTATTAGCATCCACTGGGGGACACGGTCAAGTGTACATATCCCATGAATAGTGTCGTTAAGGCTTAGAGTAGGAATGTAAAGTATAAGTGTTGTGTTTTTGTGGAACCTTTTGTTTCCCCTCGCCAGATCACTGGAAGAGTGTTGGGCAAGAGCGATGATCCAGAGGATGGAGTGCAACTTCGCTCAGTGCTCTCATGTGATAAAATAAAAAAATAATAAAAAAATGAATGATTGTTTAGGCGAGGATAAGGCCATAAGGGGGTAGTACATTAAGCAGGATAGGTAAGTTAGCTGTGGCTCGCTGCCCTTTGCCCCTCCTACTTTATTTCGTTAGGTTAAATAGGTGTGAGTCAGTAAGTGTTAAGGCTGGTACGGTAGCGCCTGTGATATACCTTGCAGGAGCTGCGGTACCAGAGGAGGGGGCAGTGTTACGTTTGAGGGGGGGTATGCATTCAAAGGGTAATTAGGATGTTTAATTAGGTATGCCATGCTGTTCGAGTTTACCAGGATCTCGATGTAATAAGTAGCAATTCAGTGGTGATAAGTTGTCTAGTAAATGTCCATTTCTTTAAGGGGGAAATGATAATTGTCACGTAATTAGATAGGGATACGGGATAGGGTAAGTGTGTCTGCGTAAACCCCTTTTAGTATTCCCTGGAGGCTTGCCGTGACGTCACAGGACAGTGCTGCGGATGGCTCCGCCCCGTGATCACGATTGGCGGAAGGCGACGGCGGTGGGCCAATAAAACGGCTCGATTGGAAGTGACGAGGACAGGAGGATAAAAAGGTTCTGTTTGGGGGAAAGAGAGAAGAGGAAGAAGATCGGGACAGAAAAACTGTTCTGGTGGAGGCTGTTGTGCTGGGAGCATGCTGTGTTGTTGTGCTGATTCGATCCTGGTTTTCATCGTGTCTCGAGGCCTTGCTGTGCTTCGTGCCTCAGCTCGGTTGGCTCTGTGGTTTTGCTGGCTCGGAGCACGGGGTCGAACGGCGGGTGGACCTGCATCCCTCTCCTGCTCGCAACTTGGCGCCAGAACTGGTTCCCTGGCGGCTGTGAGCAGACTTGGGCCGACACCAGGAGGTCGACAGTACCACGGTGTCTCCTGCCCCTGACGAGCGCAACGCCAGCTCGTCCGACGCCAATCCAGGGACTGTTGCGTCCGCACCACGGGCCAGCCTGACCACCAGGACCAGCTACGTTTTGTGTGTGTGTGTGTACCTGGCGCCTTAGAGGGTTTGCGATTTGTATATTCATTGGAATTGTCTGTGTTTTCCCCACGCCCGAACCCACACCATCATCCCGTCGAATGGCCCCGGATCCCTCCTCTTGCCGAGTCTTATTATTTCTGGTTAGAGAAATAAACATCATTAACTCAGTGAAAAGCGACTCGTGCCACCTTCCTCGTCCCGTTTGCGGTAGAGCGATTAGAACCGCCATCTTTGGGTTATAGAAATAAACCGCCTCCATCGTTTCGGCTCATTCTACGTTGGCGGGACTGTTCAAGTCCCGTGGACGTCACAATACGTTGTTTCGAGCCGTTCAGAGCAAATACGTATACTGACAATATTTTCTAGGACTATGAGCATCAGAGGGATGAGTGAATTCAGTTGCTCCCAAAGAATGGCTGTGTAAGCCAAAAATTTAGAGAAAGAAAAAGGTATGCTATAGTCTCCAAATCCCAAACAGAGTAAAATATTGCCTGACGAAGTGAAATCCGCCATAACCGAATTTTACCGAAGTGATGAAGTCAGCCGAATAATGCTGGGAAAAAAAGGACTGTGTGGTGGTCAGGAATGAACATGGAAAAGACAAAATTCAAAAGCGCCTGGTACTAAACAATCTCAAGGGACTGTTTCAGAAATTCAAAGAGAAGAACCCTGGCTTGAAAGTTGGATTCGCGAAGTTCGCCATGCTCCGTCCCTCGGAGTGTGTCCTGGCCGGTTCAGGCGGTACACACAGTGTATGTGTATGTACGATACATCAAAATGTGAAACTCATGATGTTTGGTTCCAAAATGCCACAAATAGCCGAACTTCCTAGCTATCATCATAGTTTGTAACCCAGCATAACCGTCATGGTATTTCAGAACTTGTGAAAGTTGCCCATCAATTGAAGACTTCAAAACCGAGCTACTGAGTGCTTATGAACGAGAGGATATTGATGAAATTCAGTTTAAACGGTGGAAATCCACCGACAGATCTGAACTGAGCTCCATGGTCCTGCCTTTGGAAGAATTCATTTATCAATTCTGTGAACGCGCGGTGAAATCAGTGAGACAGGACTTCATTGCCAAGGCCCAATCTCAGTTTCTGAAAAATAAGAAAGACGAAATCGGTGAAGGAGAATGTCATTATTGGAGACTTCTCAGATAACCATTCGTTTGTCGTACGGGATGCGGCCCAAGGATTCCATTGGAACTGTTCTCAAGCGACAATTCACCCCTGGGTTTACTATTTTAAACCAGACGATGGTAAATTAAACCACAATTAGTTCACGATTATATCAGAATGCAATACTCACAACGTTGTCTCAGTCCACCTCTTCCAAAGAATGCTCATTGAACACTTGAAATCTAGCTTTGGAAATGTCAAGAAACTTTACTATTTCTCAGACGGTTGCGCTGGCCAATATAAGAATTGCAAAGCCTTCATAAACCTATGTCGTCACAAATCAGAGTATGGTATTGACGCAGAATGGCATTTTTTTGCTACAAGTCATGACAAGGGCCCTTCAGATGGCGTGGGAGGTACAGTCAAACAAGAAGCAACACGTGAGAGCCTGCGTAGACCTTACGACAGTCAAATTATTTCTCCAAAAAATCTTTTCGCCTTTGCTGAAAATGGTTTGAATGAAATGAAGTTCGGTTACGGGATCCAAGAGGCGTATGACGAGGAAGAACGAAATCTGGAAGAAAGGTTAAAAGCGGCTAAAACCATAGCTGGAACTCAAAAACTTCATGCTTTCATTCCTATTTCTGAAACTGCTCTTCAAGTACGTGAATTCAGCCTTAGCGAGGAACACCGTATCGAGTCAGCTATTTCAAAATCTACCCCAACTTTTAACGGGAAACTCTCAGGTTATGTCACAGTGCACTATGATGGAAAATGGTGGCTTGCCTGCATCATGGAAGCCTTTCAGGACACTCATGAAGTGAAAGTGAATTTTCTTCATCCAAACGGGCCCACAAATAGTTTATTTTTTCCTGACATTGAAGATCACTGCATTTTAAACATTTCTGATGTACTTCTTTCCGAAGAACCAAAAACTGCTACAGGTAGAACCTACACAATCAGTAAAAAAAGAAACACAGCTGTCAAATAAAACATTGGTTGGCAAAAAATCTTGACTATAATATGGTAGGAAAAACTCTTACTCATACTCGTATCGCTTCCAGTTCCTGCATGTGCATGTGGAAAATTTATGTACAATATACTGATATAGTGGATTGGAAATCTTGTGTTCAAATATTGTGCTCTGTATTGTGGCGTATTGTGTGTCCAGAACCCGAGTCCCCGAACAATAAAACCATCATCACACTTGAACCCAATGAGATTCCATTTTCATTTATGCTGAGGTGTTGGAGTATATGAAGTGGTATTCTCACACGAAAAAAAAAAAAAAAATCGGGACCATCGGTTTGGCTGGGGAGCGGGGGCACAAGGTCAAAGGGTGCCCCAAACTATAACTTTTTGAATTACTGTCTCAGAGTGATTTTACTTTCTTTTATCTCGCTTTTACGCTTTTACGAAGCATTTTGATACCAAGATCATCCAAATCGGACCACTACAACCTATGATATGGCCACTGGAAGATTGCGGGTCAACCGGAGGCACCCAAATTTAGGGGGGCCCTCACATGGGCCCTGATTGGACCCCAGGTCTGAAAATTGACACAATGTTTTACCGTGGAAACAAACACTTGCACAAAAAAAGAGTGAAATCTAAGACGATGTGTCAAAAATTTTGCTGAAAAATGTATACACTCGACATGGAACGCCCCACTAGGGAGCGTCTGTCCTGGGGGTCCAGCGACCAAGTTGTCTGTCAGTGCTCCTTTTGTACTCAGGGGACCTGGTACTATCATTCTGCGTTGGTTTTAGCCGTTCCGCTGTTCGGTTGAGCTAGCGCAACCAAAGGGTCCCAAATTAGGGAGCTTCTGTCCTGGGGGGGCCAAGTGACAAAGTTGTCTGACAGTGCTCCTTTTGTACTCAGGGGACCCCTTACTAGCATTCTGCATTGGTTTTAGCCGTTCCGCTGTTCAGTTGAGCTGGCGATATTTTCGCGGCATCTAATTAGCGTCTGTCACCGGTATTCCAGTGGCGAAATCGTCTGTCATTGTTTATACCGTGTTACAAGCGATACGAATAATATCAGAAACCTACTTGGGGCCGTTCTGCTGACAGGTTGAGCTAGCGCCGATTATGCGATACGGATATTGACCACAGAACGTCAACCCAGCAGCAGTGTCCCGGCAGACACTGAGTTCTGAGGTGAGAATATCATCTGGCATCTTACCATGAGGACAGCAATTGTTCCCCTCTTCAGTTGAGCTAACCCCCGTGGGCTCCCGGTATAAAGCCAACTGGCATGATGACAACTGAAGTCACGACATATGAGGAAGAGAGAGTTCAGATGAGAAGATAGAAGTTGGTCCATGTTTTCGGATAGTGAGGTGTCGATGGACTCATCACTGTTTGGTGGACAGTACAGTACACATATAAAAACATGAGGTGGGAGTGGAGGGAAGCCATAGCCAGAGGTATTCTTGGGGGTGTGGGGGAGTGAGGGCAGTGCATGGGGAGTGAGGAAGGGTGTCTTTAAACTATCCTTGTCCTCGTCACATACCCAACCTGTCCACCAGGTTTCGTCCGAATCCATCCTTAATATTTAGAGATATCCTATTCACAGACAGAACAGACAGACAGGGGTGAAAACATAGCCTCCATCCTCCTTCAGTGGCGGAGGTAATAATAGATGGTGCAGTCTACCGTCTCCCACCTTCAAATTGACCACAAATGGTTTGTGGTACTTTCCGCGTTACAACATCCAACACTTTAGTTAGACCACTCTCTAAAACTTGTCAAAGTTGACATCTCTCTGGCTGTTAATAGAGAACCACCTCACCGCCGTCGAGTCTGGCATTTCACTCAAGCCAACAGACAGGGTCTCCAAGCAGACATCAAAGTTCTAGACTGGTCTCCAATCGCTACTTTCTCTGACATCAACTGGTCCTGGGAATTCTTTCAAAGAAACTTGCTCTCTCTCTCTCTCTCTCTCATGCACAGATTTATCCCCTCTCATCTTCAGTTGTCCTACCCTTCCTCCCACCCATGGTTCACTGAATCTTGTGGTGAGGCAGTTGTCCTGAAACAACTTGCCTTTGCCTCATGGAAAGCAAACCCAACTGAAGGCAATCTCAGTTCCTTCCATAAAGCTTGGAACAACTGTGTGTATCTGCCCTCAGGAGAGCCAGCAAACAACATCTTTCCAATCTGAAGTCTGAATTCTCAAACCTCTCTCCCTCCTCCAAATCCTGATGGCATCTAATCAAATCTGTTTATGGTGTATGTTCCCCCTCAATGCCCCCCATTACCACAAATACTGACACTGCACGGGAAAAGGCTGAATGCCTAAACTCAGCGTTTGCATCGAAATCATGTGTCCGAAACCCATCGCTTTCTCTTCACACATTACCCAGTCACACCCAACTGTCCCTGGACTCTGTGCCCTTTTCTTCTGACAAAGTGGAGAGCTTGGTGTCAAACCTCGACTCAGATTCTGCAACCAGTCCAGACGGCATCAGTTCACATGTCCTAAAAATTTTCTCTTCTGCTCTTGCTCACACTCTCTCTGTTCTATTCACCCTCTCATTTGCTCAAGGTCATCTGCCATCTGCTTGGAAATCAGCAAACATGACTGCCTTGCATAAAAAAGGTGCAAAAACAGATCCCTGAAACAACAGACCAATCAGCCTTCTCCCAATCATCAGCAAGGTTATGGAATCCATCAACGCTTCAGAGACATTAAATCCTTGGTCTTCTCCAATGGCTTGATTTCAGATCATCAATTTGGTTTCAGACCAGCTCACTCTACCCTGAATATTCTGCTTCTGCTCTCCAAAGAATGGATGGAGGTACTCAATGCCAGACATGAAATCAGAGCTGTATCCCTGGACATATCACGTGGTTTTGACACGGTCTGGCACCCTGTCCTGCTCACCAAACTATCTTCCTATGGTATCCAAAAGCCATCTCCATTCATGGCTCGCAGACTTCGTCTCCTGTCGCAGCCAAAGTGTGGCCCTAAATGGAGTTCTCTCATCCCCTCTTTCTGTCCAGGCTGGAGTTCCTCAAGGCAGCGTTTTTGGGCCCTCTTCTTGTTCTGGTTTTCATCAATGATCTCTCCGACTCTCTGGAAAATCCTCATCTTTTTGCTGATGACTCCATCCTCTGTCGTACCATCGGTCATCCCTCAGACCGGCAAGCAACAGCTTCTTTGTGGATAAAAATCACAAACTGGTCCAACACGTGGAACATGTTTTTTAATCCGGACAAATCTCAGACTCTCACTTTGTCCCCCCCCCCCCTCTTCATTCTCGACAATCCTCTGGAAGAAGTCCTTTTTTCAAGCTTCTGGGTCTCACTATCTGCCATAACCTTTCCTGGGAAAGCCACATTTCCAACCTGGCCTCCAAAGCCAGTCGCCGACTGGAAATCCTCTGTTGAGCAAATTCTTACCTCGGCCCACCTGAGCTCCTGACCACATACAAATCTTTCGTCCGCAGCCTGATGGAGTACTGCTCTTCCTTCTGGGCTGGTACTCCTGCCTCTCACTTTTCTCAGCTTCATGCTGTGGAAACCAAGGCATTTGGGATCATTGGCATCTCCTGCGGTGAGGCTGAGTCTTTGGGCCTCTCACACTCTCACCGCAGGGAGGCCGGTGGGCTTTCTATCTTCTACCATCTCCTCTCCGGTCTCACCTCCCCTGCTCTGTTTGCGATATGTTCCCCCCACATTTCCGCAGGGCGCTCTCGGTCCGCCAGCAACCCCCTTCTGGTAAAACTACCAAAATCACGAATCACTGCTCACCTTCACTCTTTCATTCATCTATTTTCCCACCTTTGGAATAAACTCTCTTCACACTCTCTTCAATCTCATTATTCCCTCCAGGCCTTCAAAACAGCTGTTCACCACCACCTCTTATGTTCCCCCATCCAAAACCACAATCTTTTCTACCCCCATTAATCCACCTTCTTCAAATTTCCTGCTTTCCTTCCTGAAAGTCCCTGTAATGTCCATCTTGTATACCACATGCTCCCCACCACATCCCTCTCCCTTGCACAGATCTCCTAATGTCTCTGTTCTCCACTGCTTTGTCCTTCCCTCTCCCACCACTCTTGTCTCCTGCCCCCCCCCCCTTGCTGTGCGTTGTGTGTTAGCTCTCATACGAGCCTCGACAAGGAATACAATTTTTTTTTTAAAAGGACGAATTGATTAAATTTTCGTGCAGACCAGAATCCAGATCTGAGAATTATTGAATGATTCTTCACCATTAAGTGATAGAGCCAAAAACGACATTTCAAAAAGTTGTGGATGAGTTGGTTCGGTGACAAGAAGAAGCAGATGAGATTTTGGTTCAGATCAGGATCCAGATCCGGCCTATCAGTGGGATACAAAACATAAACTCTTCAGCCTGGTGGAGGTACACACTCCATGGAGTGCAGTCCTCGATTTAAATCTATTCCTCCCCTACGAAGAAAACCTCAACCCCCTAGTGAGCTGTCTGGCACTGCACTGTCTGCTCACACTCTCCTCCCCCTCCCATCAATACCACCCCAGACCCTTCTCCTGTGTCAGACACTCCATGACTGCCTGTTGCATCATGTCATTCATATTTTCATCATTTTTAGACCCATTCCCAGCATCTTACATTTCCTAGACTAAAATCTGCCAATCTTCTGCCCAAACCATCGAAGTTTCTAAACACTTATCAAACTACTGACGCCCCCCCCCCAATCATATCAGCCACTCTTTGCTGCCCATCATCAAAACACTCTCCTCCTCCTCCACAAAGCCCTCCCTCACCTCAGCATTCAATGTGATCCCTTCAATCAAAAGATTTTTTTTTTGATCCTACATTATAAACATCAAATGCACTTCCCTCATTCACCAAGCCAGAAAGGGCCTGGAAGGCCATAGAAGTCCCAATAAAATTTACTAAACACCAGCTGACTTCCCTTTGGTAAACCAGGCTGACTAAACAGTTGAAATGATTTAAAAAGTCTAATACACCTTTAACACAACGGAAAATAAAGCCAACAGATGTGCAGTCCCCCCCCCCCCCAATTCTTCACGACGTCCATTATTACCTCCCGGTACCCGTCCTGACTCCAACAAGCTGTTAAAGATATTCCGCCGACACCACGCTGACCTGCTCCGCATATCGTCCACTCTTGGAGCTTTCTCATCGCTTGGCTCCCCGTCTGCTTCTTCACTTCCTCACTTCCTCTCCGATCACCTCAGACACTTGGATCTTCCAACCTTCGTTTTGCAAAATAAATGTTACATCGTGTTTAATTCCAAAATACTGCCCCTTTTTTCACCATGAGATGGTATATACAAGAAGAAAAAGAAAAAAAAAAAAGAACTTCTTTGTTCATACACCGCCTTCCGTGCGTACATGCGTCATTCTTTGTGACACATTTTTTTTTTATGTTCGAGTTTATATCAAATTCATTCACATCACGGATTTAACTGTAAAAAGAAAAAAAATTACGACAAAAAAAAAGACCATGGAATTCATCGTGAGTAACGAGAGCTGCTGAAGATAAACAAAAGCAGGTCGTCCACCGCCGATGAAGTCGCCATCAGCTCCACCGCAAAAGCACCGTCACGACAAAAAAAATCTGTCAAATCTCGCGAACGAGTAAATAAATAACCGTTTCCTCTGGATCCGGATAGGAGATTTTTAAAAATCCTGAAACAGTGATTCTTCAATATTGAGAGATTGGGGGGGGGGGTGGCAAAAACGATTTATAGCATGACATTTCAAAAAGTTGTGCCAAAACTTGGTGGATCAGTTGGTTAGGTGGTTGACCAAGGTCCTTCTTGTCCGGTTGCCCAGATTGGTAGGACGGCCGGCTCATGGAAGAGTCTGGGTAGCTCCATATTCTTTCCGTTTCCTAATGATGGAGCTCACTGTGCTCTTGGGAACTTTCAACACTCCAGAAATTGTTTTATAGCCTTCCCCAGATCTACTCCACCTCACAATTATATACCGGAGTCCCACAGACACTACAACATGTACTTTCAACTGTGGGACCTTATGTAGAACAGGGCCGGATTTAGACATGTGGTGGCCCCTGGGCAGCCTTCAGTAGTGGAGGCCCACCCTACCTTAGAATACTAAAAAGGTGACAAGACATATTTACAGTCATCCACAAGGTATATTTTTCAAGAACAAAGAATCTGAACTTCTATATAAAATAGAGAATAAGATAAGATGAATATCTTACATCTGTTATAGATCAATATCTTTTATCTGTTCCACTAACTACCAACTACCATTCAGGCACTCACAAATACATTTTTACTTACAATTTTTTTTTCATGAAATATGTGGAGGCCCCCTGGTTGTGGAGGCCCTCTGGTTGTGGAGGCCCTGGGCAACTGCCCAGCTTGCCCATGCCAAAATCCGGCCCTGATCTAGAAAGGTGTGCTTCTTTCCCAACCATGTCTAATCAATTGAATTGGTCACAGTTAGGCAGGCTCCATTCGAGTTGTGGAGACATCTCAAGGATGATCAATGACCTGGAAATTTATAAAACCCAAGGTCTTCAAAATAATTGGAATCTCCCATGATGAAGCTGAGTCTACGGGTCGATCACTTCGCCATCACAGACAGGTCACTGGTTTCTCTGTCTTCCACCATGTCCTTTCTGGTCTTGGATCCTGTGCTCTTTTTACGTTCTTCCCCCCCTCCCCAGGTAACTGCAGGGTGGATGGGGTCCAACATCAATCCCCTTGTGGTGAAACTCCCAAAATCCAGGATCGCTGCTTATCTCCACTCATTTGTTCCTCTTTATTACTTACGAAATCTAAAGATTCTATCTTGTATATCTAATACAATCTAAAATATAAAGATTTAGTAAGTATATTGATCAGTTCCGTTTCTGTTTGCTTGTTTGTGTGTTTGTTTGTGTGTTTGTTACTTACGAAATCTAAAGATTTCGTAAGTATATTGATGCCTTCCGTTTCTGTTTGTTTGTTTGTTTGTTTGTAGGCACGATAACTCGAGAACGGAAGAAGCTACCAATGTCAAATTACACCACGTGATTCAGGAGGGTGATGGCTAGTGCTGATTAAATTTTGGTCGAAATCGGTCAAAGGTCAAGGTCACAGTGAGGTCAAACATCCAAAACATTCGATTTTCGATAGTTTGGTGCAGAATCATCGTAGAAACTTCTGGTTTGCGTCGCTACCTTATCTCGAGACAGCTTTTATTAGACAAGGTCAGAGGTCAAGTTGACGATTTCGTAAGTAACAGTCTATGACTGCTTGTTTATTGATTTATTTTTTAATCAAAAGTTGCTATGTCTTTATAAAGGGTTCCTGCTATCCTAGAATACTTGGAATAAGTCTTTCAATCTTGACAAATCTCACACTCTTTCTCTCTGAAAGGACCATTTAGCAACCTGACAAATTGATACTTTCTTTCCTTTGAGTGCAGCCTTATGGCTGCTGGTTGCATCATTGGTTGGGACACGGCTATGCCGCTGATGAAGTGTCCCTATTACCAGTACACTGGTACTCATTTTGCCGACCTCAGAAGGATGACAGGCTGAGACAACCCCACCTGGTATTAATTCAGCGGAAAACGGGGCTCGAACTCAGGACCCTAGGATCCCAAGTCAACCCCCCTAACCGCTAAACCAACACCAGGCTTACAAGTTGATACTATAGATCAATCAACGGCATCCACATAAGACTTGCTGACTTTTGAATAAAGGTTATTGAATCAACGGCTAAAATAAAGCAAAGTTTGATTGCAAAACATGCTACAGGAGGTGCGACTGCAGTGATTACTAGCAAATGGAAGAAAGAAAAAAAAAAAAAACACAACAAAAAACCTGTTCCTATGAAGAACTGTGTTCTAACTCGTGATTCTGAGACACGACACCATACCAGCAGTCAGCCAGAGTAGGAATTTGGAATTTGTTCATGGTGCCGGCTATAGCTCACTTACTCTTTGCAAAGGACTCCATGTGATCATGTTACCAAATAATGTTGGCAGACAGGACGCCCGGTTCAACGTCCGTCTGAGGGACAACACACACATTTATGGCTGACCCTGCATGCGAGACACCAGGATGACAGCAAGCTGGGGCCAAGATTTGAACCAGACTGAACGGCTCTGATGTGAATGTGCATACACGTAAGATATTCTACCACCCGAAAAATTAGTGTTGGTTCGCTTTATATGTATATATATATATTTTTTTTTCAAAACACAGGATGATGCAAAACTGGACACCATGGACTTACTTTCTGAATGGAGAGCAGCCAGCCAATCACATGGAGCAAGGTGGATACTGCTGTATGGATAGTCAGAGCTGGGTTTTTTCTCCCCCCAGAGATCCTAAACTTTCTCTTGAGTTTTTAAAGTGACAACCAAAATTGTCTAAAACTGAATTACTGCGTGCTCTGATGATGTCGTCTCAGTTTGTATTAATAAAAAAAAATAAAAAGGCTGAAGTCCTGTGGCTCTCTGAAAGAAGCTTGTGCATCAAGCAATTCCATAATGCCATTGCTGGAAGCTCTCACGAACTAAAGAATCAATTCCACAAGAAAGTGAAGCACTGAAAATCCTGTGAGGGTGGAAAGACCTCTTCACACATCGCGATGAAGTTATACGAGTGCAAATTTGGGAAGAACACCGATGTCCTTTACACGATGCGATCAAACTACAGCAATTTCTTGAATCCGCACAATGATGTTGCGCGCAGACCGTAGAGGCTCAGTGCTGAACGTGCTTTCGTGCTGCAGTGTCCCGTGCTGGCACTGCACCATACAAGTTTTGCTTGTAACCTATTCCATTTGGAATATAATCCATGAGTAGAAAGGTCAGAGGATAACTCCCGAGTGCAGAGTGTTTCTGGCCGTGTTATATTACTTGTATCCACAAAACAAAAATATGACAATTACCCCCATAAACCGCTTTTTATTTGGAAATATGTGGCAGCACTAAACCTGTACCAATATGAAAGCTGCAAAATTCTATCATCTTCTGGCATGGCACTAAAAAATTCCTGGGAGACAAAAAGTACATCACCCCATTACTGTTGCTCCAGTTTTATTGCTCCAGCTTCTTCCCTCAACTGCTCTGTTCTAGGATTCTTTACTTCCCCACAATTTAAGGGGGTTTTTTGTTCACATCGTCAAGGCTAGTATCAGAGCTGACACACAGAAACGTACAATAAAGGGAGCAGGAAATAAGAGGGGTGGGAAAGACAGGCACAAACCAGTAGGGAGCAGAGACATTAGGAGATCTGTAGAAGGGAGAGGGATGGGGTGGGGAACACGGGGTAAACAAGATGGACACTACAGGGACTTTCAGGAAGGAAAACAGGGAATTTGAAGGAAGTGGGTCTGGGGTGGATCAATGGGGATAGAAAAGATCAAGGTTTTGATGGGGGAATATATGAGATGGTGGTGAACAGCTGTTTTGAAGACAAGGAGGGAGGAGTGGGATTGAAGAGCGTGTGGGAGTTTGTTCGAGAGGCGGGAAAGAAGAGGAATGAAAGAGTGAAGGTGAACCGTGATTCTTTATTTTTGTAGTTTCACCAGGAGGGAGTTGCTGATGGACCTTGAGCGCCCTGTGGAAATATGGGGGGGGGGAGGAATCACAGACCGGGGAGGCGAGGCCAGAGAGGAGAAGGTATAAGACAGAAAGACCACCAACCTGCCTGCGGTGAGAAAGTGAGAGACCCAAAGACTCAGCTTCATCATGGGGATACCAATGATCCTAAAAGCCTTGGTTCCCACAGCATGAAGCTGAGAAAGGTATGAGGCGAGAGCACCAGCCCAGAGGGGAGACAACGTACTCCAGGCTGTGGAAGACAACTTTGTATGTTGTCAGGAGCTCAGGTGTGTCAAGGAACGAGGTCCTTTGATAAACCTGAATAGGTTCCTTCTCCTTCTTTGGAGCCTGTGCAAGTTCATCTTATAACCTTTTCTGGGATGGGCTTTCAGGTGGTTGTAATCCCCTTCAGCAGGGGTGTCAAAAAGTGGAGTGGAGCCCTCCCACTTCATAAAGTATCCCTTTTTTTGTTTACATTGTCGAGGTTTGTGTAAGAGCTAACACACAGAACATATAACAAAGGGAGCAGGAGCCAAAAAGGGGGGGGGGGGTGAGGGAAATACAAAACAGACTGGGAACAGAGACATTAGGAGATCTGTGGAAGGGAGAGCGATGGGGCGAGGTACACAAGATAGACTCTTATTCTTTTAACCAAGTTGTGATGTTTATCACCTTGGCTCCTGTTCTCGTCCCTTTGTTTCAAAAGCACTCTTTTAAGGACTGTAACTGAACCCTGGACAACATCCGAATGGAGTTCCATCCATCCAAAGGGACCATACTCTGTGCAGAGCATTGGTGCTGCCGAAGCAGTATCCTTGACTATTGGGCACAATCCTGGACAGGTCACCACTCCGACACAGGGAATGGAGTTGTTTGTCGCAATATTTCCAGTTATCGCTTTTAAGGCTTTTGAGGGGTAAAATCCATTTAAAATTGCTTTGTTAGAGTAAGTTGCTTTTCTTCAAGTTTCAATCGCCACTGGATTGGGAACAGAGGGGTCAATTGGCCATTTTATTGCATAGTACAAACTCAACAAGGTACATTGTTATGGAATTATACATACTTGTACCAAGTTTGATTTCAAGAGCAGGTTTTGGGTCGCTGATGACTTCGCGTGATTCGAAGGTTGTAAGCACATTAATAAAATCGTTGGGCAATTATTTTGTTACATTTGAAACTCAAAATATGCGAAAATTAACTTTGAGTCAAAACTTTTGTCAGTGATCGAAAAACAGACCAGAATTTACCGAAGATGCTATGACGTCACGTTCTCCGAAAACTTCGTGAACATTTGGAAACAGCGTGTGAACAATGGCGAGATGCGAATCAGAGAGTGATTTCAGCGGCGATGAAATTGAGTGTTTTCATTCCGATATTGCCGAGGACGAGTCGGAGGATGATGGGAATTTATACTATGGAGTTTCTGGCCCTGAGCCATATAAATTTGAGCCATTTGCAAGTGCCAGAAAACGGCCTATTTCGTGTACAATTGGCAGGATTGACTGCCCGGCAGTTCACAATGACAGACTCCACCAGACAGATTGGTTTGTAGATTTTCATTTTCTTGTTTGATGCATGAAATAATGTAAAGTTTGATTCGTCTGTGACTTGATATAATAATTTTTAACTTGATATAATAATAAGAATGAATCAATAATGGACCCAAATATAATGGACCCTTGGTGTTGAAGTCTTTCTGACAGCTGAGCTTGACCCCAGCGAAAGTGATGATGGGGAAGAGATTCTCAGCCGCGTTCCCCATTACGGGTTACAACGTACGGACTTCCGGATAGTGATGACTTACTGTATTCTAATAATTTCTCGATTTCTTATGCGCATTTATAGATAAACACAATGCCCCAATCCTTGAGAGGTGACAGTGTGAGAAGACGAAGCAGGAGCCAGCTGAGGAGGAGAAGGCTGAATGGTGGGCACAGTGTCATGCTTCAATCTCACTTGAGCAGCTGTTTTGAAACCGAGCTCACTAATTGCGTTGCCTTCGTAATCCTCGGCTGTGAAATGGTCACCACAAATGACAAGTCCATCCAAAGGGTCCTCTTTACCCGTTTTCTTTGGGGGAAAATTCGCCCGTTTTGTTTGTACAAATCTTATCCACTGCCGGCGAATGTTTGATTCCTTTGGGAATCGGTGGGAGCGATTACCCGTTTTCCAGCCATTTTCGCAAAACATGACACACGTACGAGGCATGATGTACAAATATCCAAATAACTTTGTTCTACAATAATTCAAAATAAAAAAGGATAATATAGACAGTTGCAAGCTCAAAAAAAAGCGAAAGAACGGCCCGCTGAACTGGACACTTCTTCAATGAGCGAGTGAGCTTCCGCTTTGTTTTGGAGAACGTGACGTCACCATCCATATATGGGCACGCGGCTGTTTTTTTCAACAGCCTCGAGAAATAACAACTTCAGAGTTAAATTTCATTAATTGTCCCAATAGTTTGGCAGCCACAATAGTTTGCATCGAACTATTTAATGCACATATAATCATATTGATAAATTTTCAGAACATGTTTGTTGACCCACAACCTGCTCTTTAAATCCCTTCAGCTGTTCTCAAATATCACATTTTTACCTGATATGATCTTTGACCTACTGACCCCCATAATCTCATCAGTTTATGTATACATCATTACACATCTGGTCTCCAGATGGAGTCGTAGGTTCATATCCCACTTCAGACACGGATTGTCAGGTCAGGCCAGATTAGATCTGTGACTTGCTACAGGTACCATGTAAACCTGCATTAACCTGTTTCATGGTCGGGTTGTCAGCAACTAGACCCCCTCCCCCACCAGGTTTCCTGGTGAGGAGGATGTATGGATATGCACATCCATTAAGATTAAAAACAAAACCTGTCAAAGGGCGGAGGAGCTCCTTGTGAGCCAACGCCCATCCATATCTAGTGCCGAACTGTGTCTGCGGACACCCTCCTGCAGTTGGGTTACTTTTTTGTTCGGAGGTTTGTAGCAGGATTTGCACTCTGGCCACCATAAAACACTTCATGCCGCAAAACCCACAAATGCAAGGAAAACTGAAAGCCCACTCTGTGGGAGTACCTCCTGTGCTGCTGTTCTTCGCAGGGCAGCTCACCAGATGACGGGATTGGGGCAAAGCCTTCGGGACCCCCACTCTTTGATCATAGGAGGAAAAGCATGGACGAAACTTCCTGGATCAGATTGCGGTGGTGTGTGGCGGAGTGGTGCTGAGGTGTCCGCCACCAGACGGCGATCTCCTTGGGTTAACCTGAGGCAGTCCCTTCAGGTGGGTGCCTGGAATGTCCTATCCCTAAGAGAGGATGATCACTTGTCTCTGTTGTCATCTGAGCTCAAGCGTTTGAACATCGGTATTGCAGCTCTCTCTGAGGTACGGAGACCGGATAGTGGTGAGATGATGATAGGTGGTTCCCCCTTCTATTGGTCTGGTTGCTTTGATGGCAACCATGCCCAAGGAGTTGCTTTAGCTGTGTCCAATAAGCCGACTTCAATGATAATTGAGGTAACACGGGTCAACGAGCATATGAGACCAAGAATTCATCACTCCTCAGGTGTTGTTTCCCTGGTCTCTGTATATGTTCCGACTGAGGTGAGTGATCTCACCGTGAAGGACGCATTCTATACCGCACTCGAGTCTGGGTGATCAGTGCTCCAGGCGAGATATTCTTCTAGTCTTGGGGGATTTCCATGGGGGACTGGCATTGATAGGGATGGTTATCCGACATGCGTTGGTCCCCATGGATCTGGAACTGTGAACCAGAATAGCAATAAGTTCCTTGACTTTGCAAGAAGTCATGGACTTCAGGTGGCTGGTTCATGGCTTCATCGCCAACAGGCTCATCGTTGGAGTTGGTATTCCAACGCTGGTGGTGTGGCAAAGGAGATTCACCATGTTCTCACTGATGGGTGCTGGAGGATGATCCAGTTCTGCAGGGTCGACCAGAGTGCTCAGTTCCTCAATACAGACCACAAGCTTGTTGCAGCAACTCTGAAGTTGCAGCTGAAATCCAGAAGAATGGTACCATCCCAGCCTCGGCTGGATGTTGGCAAGCTCAAGGATGAAAGGGTAGTTGAGGAGTTTGCAAACAGGCTGAGTGGGGATTTGGGGGGTCTGGGTGCTTTGGGGAATCCTAAAGAATTGTGGAGTACCTTCAACACCACCATCCTTGATGTTGCCGGTGCATGTCTTGGAACTCAACGTTGGGCGAAGAAGAATTTTGTCCTCTCTAGGGACGCCAGATACCATTGATCAGAGTCACAGGGCCAGGCTTAATGGCAGAGCTGACCTGTTCATGGAGTTGAGGCGAAAAACTGTACGTGCACTGAGGGTGGACAAGGAGGCCTATGTGCGAGGAATCTGTGAGGGGGTAGAGCACCACCTGTGGTGAAGTGATTCGCGTCCTGTTTACATGAGAATTCGCACATTGTGTTCCTCCAAACCCATCCCTTGGTGTACTGCAGTTGGAGCGGAGGGTAGTGGGCTCTTGACAGAGGAGTCAAAAGTGGTTACTTTGAGCGTCTGTACCAGACTGACCCTTCAGCTGTCAAGTTGGATGTCAGGGGTGTTACAATCCCAATTCCTGCCCCTCCAATCAACTGTGATCCACCTTTGTTTGTGGAAACAAGCTGCGGTGAACCAGTTGAAATGCGGTGATGCTCCTGGTCTCTGTGGCATCCATGCTGAGCTTCTCACGGCTGGTGGAAATGCTGTACTCATGTCGGTGCATTCAGTTCTGTGCTTTGCATGGAACACAGGCATCATCCCAACTGACTGGAAGAGGGGCCTGGTTATCCCTCTCTGCAAAGGGAAGTGTGATCACTGGGACTGCAACACCTACCAAGAGGTAACGCTGCTCTCAGTGCCGGGCAAGGTCTTTTCCCGGATAATTCTTGATAGGGTTCACCACCATCTGTTTGAGCACCAGCGCCCAGAGTAGTCAGGCTTTACACCAAAGAGGTCGATTGACCATATCCTTGCTCTTTGGGTCCTCACTGAACGCAGACGAGAGTTCCGGCAGGGGCTGCTTGCAGCAGATGTTGATCTCTGCAAATCATTAGATTCAGTGAATCGGGATGCCCTCTGGAGGATTCTTGGTCTTCGTGGGGTGCCACTAAAACTGATCAATATGAAGACTAAACTGTACTCTGGGACTGAGAGTGCTGTGAGATGTGGTGATACCATGTCTGACTTATTTCCAGTTGCTACTGGAGTTAATCAGGGGTATGTACTGGCCCCCACACTTTTCAGCCCTTGTATAGACTGAATTCTGGGGAGGATGTCAGAGAGATCAAGATGCGGTGCATCATTTGGGAATATCAAGATCTCTGACCTTGATTTCGCAGATGATGCAGCCATCTTTGCGGAGATTCTGAATATCCTTTTGGTGGACCTCGAGGTGCTTAATGAGGAATCAGAGCCACTGGCTTTGCGGGTTTCCTGGGTTAAAACTAAGATCCAGGCTTTCAGTGACATATTGGATACTGCTGTCTTGTCTGTACCCGTTTGTGGTGAGGATGTTAAGTCACGGAGAGATTCACTTACCTTGGCAGTGATATTCGTGCCTCTGCTGGCTGTGAGCCAGAGGTCAATAGATGTCTGAGTCGGGCCTGGGGATTCATTGGATCATGGGGTGTGGCGCTGTCGGCACCTGTGCAGGATGACGAAAGTCTGAGAATTCAGGTCCTTGGTGCTTCCTGTCTTGCTCTATGGATCTGACACTTGGACTCTGACTCGGGATCTGAGATGGAGACTTAATTCTTTGGTACAAGGTCTCTGAGGAGAATCCTTGGCTATCGCTGGTTGGACTTTGTGTCAAACGAGTGGTTGCTGAGAGAGACTCAAATGAGATTTGTTACCTGCATTGTCCATGAGTGTCAGCTGCAGCTGTATGGACATGTGGCTCGTTTTCCTGATGCTGATCCTGCTCACCAAATTTTCTCAGGGAGGGAGCCTCATGAGTGGAGGAGGTCAATGGGCCAACCACGTGCCTTCTGGTTGCAGCACGTTGATCGGCATCTCAAGGAGATGGGGATGGACCAGGCATCTGCCTGGGGGATGGCCAGACGGAGGCCTCTTGAGCGGAAAGTAGACGCAGCAACGTGGTTCTGCGACGCATGCTCCCATACTTGACCTGACCTGATGATACATACTTGTACCAACTTTGACGTAGATCCCTTCAGCCGTTCTTAAGTTATTGTGGAAACAAAAACTTATCATGGACCTTATCCTTTGATCTCTTGATGCCGCCATGTAATCAGTTCATCTTTGTATCATGCTGTATACTTATACCAAGTTTGGACAAAATCCCATCGCTGGTTCACAATTTAGCACGGTAACGTAATTTTTCGCTAACATGACCTCTGACCTTTTAAAAACAATGTGGCTGCCGAACCACATGACCAATGAAGTCATCAATTTTTCCCCCCATAAAATTTAGCCCAAGATGATCTTGAAAAATTTTCACACTGATCGGATAAAGCGTTCAATGTCTGCAATTATGATGTCATAACTAAGCCATCTATGACATCATCAAAGAGTCACACAAGTTTCCCAAGAGGAATACTTCACATGTGCCAAGTTTCAATTTTTACCATGAAGCGGTTTTGGAGATAAAGAAGTCCAAAGTTTTTTTTCCCATTTTTCCAACATGGCTGCCACCCCACATGACAGATGACGTCGTAATTATCATTTAAACATTCTACATGAGTAGTCGCACGTGTGGTGAAAATTTTGTGTCAATTGGATAAGCAGTTGCAGAGAAAACAGCAAAAATTAGCATGCACTGACTACACGCACGGACAACCTGAAAACATCATGTCTCCAGCGACTTCGTCAGCAGAGGCATAAAAATAAATAAATAAAACAGAAAAATCACTGACAACCCGAAAATATTCCTCCGGGTTTCGACGACAGAGGCATCAAAAAAAAACAAATCCCAGATCTAATCTCCACTTGTTATAAATGGACGAGTCAAAACAAACCAGAACTCATAATGTGGTCGATGAACACATTTACTGAGCCATTGCAGAAGAAATGTGAACAGAATGGCACATTTTGTCCTGGAAAGGAAAAGCACATTCATTGGTTGCTCAAAAACTGAGAACGCATTGTTGCGGCCTCCACGGCATTAATGACCGTAGCACGGAAACAACCCTTCTCCAGCTGGTGGAGTCCGTGTGAGGTCGTGCCTCCAGGAGACACGACGTTGTCCTTCAGCAAACCCACGTGTTGCCCACTTTCAAGCAGCATCATCCCCGCTCCCTGTTGGTGTTTCAGGTGATGGTTTTAAAACGTTAGTAAAACCTTCTTAATCCACAATGATACGTACAAGTTGCCTGATATGCAACAACGCATTGGTCGTCACAAATTTGTTCCGAGTCACTGACTGTAGATGGTGTAGTATCGGTTCAGTGTGATGTTAAGTTAAGCTTGTATGCCGATGATTCGATATGGAACAAATTGTTCAAAAAAATATATATATATATATATATATATATATATATATATATATATATATATATATATATATATATATATATATATATATATATATATATATGACTGTGTAATGGTTGTTGAAGTGAGATTTTTATTCTAAAAGTAAAGGAGAGTGAAAGCAATTGCAGTGAAAAGTGAAAAGGTGAAAAGTTATAATTTGTTGTCGTTACGCCTTTCAGCAGTGTGGAAAGATCGTCAAAGTTCGGGGAACTTCCCGGTTACTTCCAGATATAGAATCATCGAGCACTTACAAGCAGTTTGTCGACGGAAGGGCTTTCACGAATATTCTTGCTCGAGTTTATAAAAATGGAAAAAGCAGAGTGAAAGGGGAAAGGAAAGCCAGTCATCAGTTGCTTTGCTGTGTACAACGTCGATCCAGAGTGCCATGTATATTGCTTGTGCTTTATTTAATATCACCTTTCACGTTTCACATTACCTTTCACGTCGCTACGGAGGCTTAGGCACGAAAGAGCGATTAAAACAAATAAATAAATAAAAATGCAAAAAAAAAAAAATTCAACCTTTTGTTTTCACAATTTTCAAAATATTTTTCTTTTGCCGAAAACACTCCTCGGCACTCACTGATGAACCTCTGAAAGTTTGACGAAGATCCATTTGGCCATCTATGAGAAAAATGGTGACTGACAGACAGACTGCAAACCATCTCGTATGGTATAGATTTTGCTATGGAAATGACTCCTCGTGGGTTGAAGATGCCGAGTATAGTACAGTTATTTCCTTCATGAATATCTCAGCATAAGTGTTAAGGAATTCAATGTAATAGTAGATATGTGCGCTTAAATGTATAGTTAGACACCGTCGAGCTTCCCAGTCGTGTGTGTCTGAACTTACCATCCCTTCTGACCTTATATTTAATGTCCTGTCCTCTGTTGTCTGTCGTTTACGTTCCCTTTAAGTGTGCGTCGGCCTTGAGCACGAGTTTGGCGTGAAAGCGGCTTCAGTATAGTCCGAGAGGAAAACGGAGGAGCCGCCTAAGTAACAAGTAGGAGATGGGTGGTCCGTCACCAAGGAAACGGAACTTGGGGCAATGGTGAGTGCAGCTGTTGTTTATGCAAGTTGTGTTTTGACTTCCTGTGGCGTTTGGGCACCGTATTCGCATTCTTGCACTTCCGCCTTCTTCCCGCCGTACTGTTTTGCCTGTGACGAACGAAAGAACTGATCGGCTCCATTTTCGATGTTTTTCTCGATAATACACAACCCTTGGATCGAGGTAAGCTGAATCTCAATTTATTGCTGAACCTCTTGAAGTGACTTGAGGCAAATTATTGGATTGTTTGGATGCAAAACGTTTCATAGTAGGTTTTTGTAAAGCACGTAGCAAGTTCGGGATGCCACCATAAGTAACGGCATGTTCTGAATGGCTGTATTTTTCCTTTTTTAGTTTTCACATGAATTAAAGACGCGCTTTTGAAACCAGGACAAGTCCTGTGACCTCTGAGGATTATCGACATAAAGTGTGACAACTGCCACAGTGAGAGAGAGGGGTGGTGCGCAGTGTGTCATTAATGACGTATGTGCCTGAAGTGATAAAGGCATACGCGGCGTTTGGTGATGTGAAAAGATGCCCGGGACTGACAGTGGAGAGGCTGCGTGAGATCAGCCAAGCTGCGGCACGACGCCACATCTCCACCCAGCCAGCCACACATCCCCCCTTTTCACTCCTCAAGTCAGGCTCCTGCACATGGAAGCCGCTGCTCTGCTCTAACGGACTCTGTTTTGCCACCCATCATCATATTGTGTCTTAAGTGCCAGGCCAGGCGTGTCCTGCCAGACACGGCTCCCGGTATTTCAATCCTGTGACCCCTTTCTGTTGTCTATCTCCTGTGGTGTGTCTGATTTGGCCCCAAGGACTTCGATAATTAAGGAGACCTGAAGACCTGAAGAAGTTAAGGGATTTTTCCTGTTTCAGTGTGGCCATAAACGAGTTATCCACCACAACAAGTCATGGATAAGCCGTCCTCACTTTGACCTTCACGCATAATCTTTGTCTTGCTTCCACTTCCCTCGTCACACAACTTTGCCTTTGAAATTTTAAGTGCTCCGCAAAAGTCTTTGGATTGGGCAATTACTACAGGTATGAGAGCGTCCACTGTATTTATATGAAACAGAGTTTGCTTGCTTGATTGATGTGAGCTCCGCCCCTCTCAGCAAGAGCAAATTTTGTGCAAACTTGTATGCGCAGTCCAAGCTCAGCAAGACTATCAAGTACGTAGTACAATGTGTGTACGTCTAAATATGCAGTGAAATGTGATTACATCTATCAAGTATGTAGTAGAATGCAGTTTTTAAAAATTGCTATCGACATACGACGCAATCTGCTATCGGCAAAGAAGTTGAACTCCACGTTAAATTCACATTCTATACCCAAAGGTTGGGCAGGTAAATAGCTAGTGAACAAATAAGTAAACAAAAGAAAGGTAATCGTAAAGTTAGCCTAAAAATAGAAAGCACTTTTACTCACAATCAAAGTCTGTGCCGCGATCTTGTTTGCCAAGTCTCTTGTCATTCCCATTTTCACTGCTCCATCTGCCAATGCTTCCGCGAATACTAACCCCTGCAGGTGAAGAACAGCGCCGAAGTCTGCTGGCAGATCTCAGATTGATCCTCCCATCCTGGTCTTTCCTTGCTTACTGACAAAATCCCAACCAATCCCCAAATCCAGTCCATTTAAATCACAATGAGCTGCACATACAGCGCTGGTTTGTAATAATTCGAGGTTAACATGAGACAAACTGGAAGGACACTCGGTAGAGTGCATACATCCGCCAGGCTGAACAGTTTACGTTTTGTATCCCACTGATAGGCCGGATCTGGCTCCGGACCTGAAGCAAAATCTAATTGGCTTGTTCTTGTCACATAACCAATTAATCCGAATCGTTTTGTCATAACACGTCCACAAGGTTTTGAAACATCATGCTACGTATCGTTTTTGGCCCCATATCTCAATGGTGAAGAAGCACTCAAAAAATTCTCGTATCTGCATCCAGATCTTCACCAAAAGCAAATGGATTCATCCTTCTCACACACCTAACCTGTCCATGAAGTTTCGTCCGAATCGGTCAATACCTGTTCGAGATATCACGCTATATATCAGTTTTAGTCGCATTACTCAATGGTAAGGAATCGGTTAAGAAAAATTCTCGGATCCAGATCCGGCTTGGGATCTTCATCAAAATCTGATTGTTTCGTCCTAGTCACAAACACAACCTGTTCACCAAGATTTGTCCGAATCTGTCCGTATATTTTTTGAGACATCCTTTTCACAGACAGACAAACAGACAGGAGTGAAAACATAACCTCCGCCCACATTCGATGGCAGAGCTAATAACAGTCATGTCGGGTTTTTTTTGGTTTTTTTGCATCCTAATGCTCTATCGTTGCTATCGATGCACAAAGCCTTACATAGGCAACACCACTGCCGCTCATGCCCGTATGGACATCGATGCAGCTTTCTGGAACCTCCGCCACGAAACCACATGGTGTCAGCAGTTTCTGCAACAGCAATGCATCTCCCTGCAAACATTTTTTGAGAGATTAACGTGAGATTTTCGTGAGATTAATAGGTGCTCGTGAAAAAAAAAAAATGACCGTTTTTACAGCCATTTTTCCCTGCTATGCAGGGGTTGGGCTTTTTCTTGAGGCAATGTTTTATGGCCGGATGCCCTTCCTGACGCCAACCCTGGTCGCCTCTTACGACACACAGGGATATGGTACACCTATTCTAACCGGGGCATACACCGGGACCAGTACACTGGTACTCATTTCGTCGACCTCGGAAGGATGACAGGCTGAGTCAACCCCCTGGTGTTAATTCAGCAGCCAACAGGGCTTGAACTCAGGAGCCTTGGATCCCAAGCCGCCACCCTAACCACTAAGCCAACACCAGGCTTGAATAGGTGCTCGTGAGAGAAAAACAAAATGTCGTCGGGCGACTACGAATGTAATCTATGTGTTGTTATTTCATACAGCTGATAAAGCCAGTGAAGAGTATTTTTTTTTTTTTTTAAAAAGCTTGTGAATGCGAGCGCTTGCCTGTTTGCACCACATGCCGAGGCTGAACACCGTGGCTCCCTTTTGAACGCTGCACGCAGTGTTTGGCATCATTCGAATCACCCTGGGTTGGTGAAGTAAATCCTGCATGGGAAAATGTACGACTAAAGCAGGTTTGTTTATCAGGTGGAGTAAAATAACTCATTCGCTTGTTGGAGGTCATGAAATGTGTACCGACGAAACGCACGTGCGTACGCACACAGGATGCGGATACTTTCAGACCGAGAAGGTCTCGGTCACATCTCCTGAAACCCATCCACGTGTGGAGATAGCAGCCATCAACAGCAACTTTCACGCGCACACACTTGCATGCATATATCCACACGTACAAACACGAGGTGGATGCGTCGAGATCGGGGAGGGCTCCGTTCCACCTTCTGAAACCCACACATGGAGATAACAACCAACAACAACACACACACACACACACACACACACACACACACACACACCCACCCACACACACACACACACACACACACACACACACACACACACACACACACACACACACACACACTTGTTTTCACGTTTCCATTTTACCAGAATAAACAGTCATGGTAATCGGTTGAGATGCAACATTGACAGCAATCAACAAGATTCCTGCGGTGAGTGACACCACCAAAATGCAAGAAGAACCCCACATCTAGCTCACCTTCTCCAGCGAAGAAATCTTTATTCCAGCAGCGACAGACACGATGAGGTGATCGGCAGTAACATGTTGGGATATCTCTTGTAACACGCTTTGAACGACGGCTGGCTTTGTGGCTATGAAGACCACTTTGCAGCGCTCCACAACGTCTATATTCCTTTTTGTGACGTGCGCACCTGCCACCTTGTGGTCAAAACACAATCATTGAATCAATCGGTCACCCGTTCAAATTATCCATCGGAAGCACGAACAAATAAAATGGGCAAACTGGCTTCATCCAATCAGGAAAGGATATACAGCACAAAGAAACTTGGTCGTCGACTGAAAAAGATCCTTCGGCCCATGATTTCTGCACCATATCCACACCCAATGAACATATTCACACACTATGTCCGACGATGTTTTCAAAAGCATCGCGGGATCTTCAACATCCACAGCTTAAATACAGACGTGACGATCAGCTTTGCTTCACCATCCACAGGATGGCATAATCCAAGATGCAGTACCTCCAGCTGGCACTGCACCGGGTCAGCAGTTTCCATCAGATTCTCTTGCACACGGCACTAAATTCGTCACGAGACGGCTCAAGGTTGATAATGTTAACAACTGAATGATCCTTCCTGTCCCTCAAACCACAACAAACGGTCTTCCATTAAAATGTGAATTGAAACCATCTCTGCTTGGTTTCCGGGATTTGAAGGAATGGCGCACATTCAAGCCGATTAAAAACTGTAAGCTGATGTTGTGCTGCACTGAACATCTTGCATAAAATGCATCGCTGTTACCTCAATGTCAAAGATGTTCCTTGAGCCATGAAGCTTTCGCATATTCAGTCAAATAAGCAAACGCCACATTGGCCTGTGTTTCCAGCTGAACCCATGGTTTGTGATGCAGGTGCACCAGGTTCAAATTCCATATACTGTGTTTGTCCATTATCTACTCATGTGTGTATATATATTTTTTGGAGTTGAGGCTCATGTTGAGACTTGTGGAGGAGCTGGAACACAAAATGGAACAGGACATAAGATCACGAAAATGACACTGGAAATGGAGTGGGGTGGGGGGAGCCCACCAACAACAGGTAAGAGGGATAAAATAAGCGATCTGGAGAAAGAAAGGACATGGGGATGAGTGAAAACAAGGAGAAGGGGAGGAGGACATGAGGAGAGTAGGACATTATTAGCAAAGACATTATAGAGAGGGTGAGGAGGACATTTGAATAAACTGAATCCAAGCACAAAGTCTCAATGCTCTCAGTGTGGGTTTCAATGTCGACCCACCTGTAAACTGTCACCCCGGTGTTTCGCAGGCAAGGCGATTCATAAATGTGTGTACCTTCCCTGAGACGGACGTCAAACTGGGTATCCTGTCTGCTAGCATTCGTTGGTGGACATTAAAGACCACACAGTGTCATTCACAAAGAGTGGGGAAGTTATGAACAAATTACAAATTCCTGCTTGTACTGTGGGGAGTAAGTGCTCTGTTATTCTTGTTGGTACCTTGATACCAGGTTATAATGCTTACTGTCTTCGAATGTGGTTGCTGCCTGGGCAGCAGCTTCTGCACTATAGACAAGTTGGCGAGGTCGTACGAACGCTTTCCAAGCCAACATGGATCTTACACAAAAATTATTTTTCCAACATTACCTTGAATTTTACAATGTTTCGATCAGAAGGAGCAGAAGCCCAGATGTGTCCAGAATTCACGACTCCTGCAAGGTATCGGCAAAGCATGGGGGACATAACAAATTAATAATGCATCCACAGAGTATCAACGACTCACCAACATGCTGAAAGAGGGTCACTAAGGCTTTGACTGCGTGGCTATTCCAATGAAATCCCGTCGGGTCAACGGCAAACAACTGTGCACAAACTTCTTAAAGTTCATCAGACTGTGCTTTCAAATGGACACAGTTCAATTGCTCTTTCTATTTAACAATGCTGTTCATCCAAGGCTCAATGAGGAACTAGAACAGCTATCACATGCAGGACAAGAACATTCGGAGGCAATGGACAAGTCAACACAGGATATTGGATTTGAACCTGTAATTCCAAACTTCATGAGTCAAGTGCAGGATGGGAACACCAAAGAGGCCAAACTGATGATCTTACAAGATTTAAAGTTCAAGTCCTTGCTTTGTCACGCCCTCCCCTGAAGGTATCTGCAGGGTGCATATGTTTCAGCAGCCCCTTGTAGTAAAACTCTGAAAATCCAGAATTTCTGCTCAACCTCCATCCATTCATTCCTCTTTTCAGCTTCTCTGTTGGAATTTAAATTCCAGGTAAGGGTAATGTCATCGTGCACCGTCCGTCCGTCCGTCCGTCTCCTATTTCGACTTCTCCGGCAAACTGCTGGGCCCATCCGGCTGAAAATTTGCAGCAACGTTCCTCTCCTGACTGGTAACAGGAATTGCGAAGCTTGTTCTGGTCACATAATTGTAGGTCAAAATGGCCGACTTAGAAAATGTCTTCAAAAATCTTCTTCTCTGTAGTGTAGTAGACAGTAGAAAAATCGTGCAAATTATGATACAAGCATCAAATTTGGCATTTCTGTTCTGCAGGGCTTTCTGATCAAATCTGCCCGATTGGCCATTTGAAAATCCAAATTTTGAAAACTTTGATTAAAAAAAAAAATTAATGCAAAAAAATTTGAAGTCACAGCTGGCTGAAATTGTTGAAGCGCAAGTGAACATCCCAGACAGAGAACCAAGGGGAGATGCAGTCATCATTGATGGCTCAGCACTTATCAATGCCCTACCTCCACGCACTTCAAAGATATTTGATGACTATGCTAAAGAAGACATCATCCCAAAGGTGGAATCCTATGGTGCCAGGTACGAGAGGGTAGACGTAGTGTTTGATGTGTACAAGAAGTCAAGTCTGAAGTCCGAGGCAAGGTCGAAAAGGGGGCAAGGAATCAGAAGAAGAGTGACAGGAACCAGTAAGACCCCAAGTAACTGGAGAAGCTTTCTTTGAGATGACAGCAACAAGACTGAGCTGTTTCACTTCCTTGCGGAAAAGATGTGTGAAGCACAGACGACAAGCACAGTCATTGTCACAAAAGGAGAAGATGCCATTAGCAACACGAGGAAGTCACTGGATGCTGTGTCTCCATGTTGTCATGAAGAAGCTGACACTCAAATATTTGTACACGCCAGGGATGCAACGACGGATGGTAGCAAGTCCATTATCATTAAGGCTAATGACACGGACGTACTAGTCATAGCAACATCTGTACTGCCATCCTTACAGGAACTAGGTCTTGAGAACATGTGGATTGCCTTTGGCCAAGGAGCCAAGGCATGATGGATTCCAGTCCATGAGGTAGTTTCTGCAATAGGGCCCGAGAAAGCTCGAGGGATCCCATACTTCCATGCGTTCACTGAATGTGACGTCGTGTCTGCCTTCCGCTGTAAATGGAAGAAAACTGCATGGCAGACTTGGAACGTCTTTGATGATGCTTCTGAAACATTCACCAATCTCAGCCAGCATCCAACAATGATTCGTGATCTTGACTTTTTTGAAGTTTTTTTTTTTTTTCAAATTGTTCAAAATTTGGATTTTCAAATGGCCAATCAGGCAGATTTGATTAGAATCCCCTGGAGAACAAATGTGCCAAATGTGATGCTTGTATCATCATTTGCACGATTCCTCTCAAAAATTGCTGTTATCTGTCCCACTACTGGACACACCAGTCAGAATGCTACAAAATTTGTGTTCCAACATTAGGCCAGGGTAAAGATGTTAAATTGTCGAGGCCATGCTGATCACTTGACTGGAAGTGCATCAAAATGGCGCACTTAGTAAATGTTTGTGAAAATGGTGTAAATTCCTTCAAAAACCTTCCTCTCCAGACACACCAGTCAGAATGCTATGAAATTTGGGTAACAACATTAGGCCAAGGCCCAAATAAGCTACAGGTCCAGTGGTCCTATTGTTTTTCCTGCTTGTGGAACGATCTTCCACATTCCCTTCAATAACATTCTTCCCTCCAGGTCTTCAAGACAGCTGTTCACCACTATCGCAGATCATCCTCCATCCAAAATCATGATATTTCATACCCCCGTAACCTCCCCATCCCACCCCCAAATCTTGTTCCTGTACACATCTTCTCCACGCCCAGCATTCTTCCCGGAATTGGGAAGAAATAAGTAAATTAATCCCAGAATTTACTGCCGTTGACGCAGTGTCCATTACACCTCCCTAACACGTTACATTAGTTCTTCGTGCCTGTAGTTTGTGTCCTTTATGACGTCCTTAAAAACAGAAAGTTTCCCATTTGGAATTATCTTCAATTTTTGTTTTACTGCCAGACAGGGAGACAGAGTAAAAAAAAAATTATCTCACTCCCCTCTGTGCATATGCAATCAGGACAAATTCAGTGACAAAGTACTGCTAAACGACAGGTTCATTGTCAGATTCATGTTCAATTTAAATCAAGTTTTCCTCGATCATAAACTAACGTTTGTGGACAGACAGACAGACAAATCGACAGGCAGTGAACCAATTGCTTAATCTCACTTTTCGCTTCGTGTGCACGGGGTAATAAGGAGCGTTCCTTGCACGTGAACCTTGAAGCGCCGACATGCTGGTGCTCAAGTCCGGTATATACCATCCGTGTTTGTCCATTGTCTACCAAAGTCATTGTAATTCATGTCCATCGATGTATTTGTCCTGCGTGTGTGATTACATGTAGAAGCTCTTTCATAAGTCTGTTACTGTAAAAAAAAAAAACTTAAAAAAACAATTAAAACGAGTTTAAGACTGTGGTATAAAGTGAAACACGTTAACAAACTTCAAAAGAACTGCTGTGTCACCAAAGCCATCTGACGTAGACTCCGTAATGCAGTTTCTTAACGGTTTTCTAACCAATCGGCCAAAACGATCCATCAGTCTCGTATGATGACCGAGTGCAATACCCCACATGACATAGGTCGACCCGACCCTGTGAATGAACATCATCCGACCGGGCCAAGGCCCACCTGAGATAGACTCGACCGGGGTGTCTGCGTGTCGCCGTGCTCTTCCCAACCATGATAATCTCATAGCATGAGCTGCAAGTGAATCAAACCATGTTCCATAACAGTCCATCATGACTTTCAACTTCGCAAAGATGTCGCACTGAGTTTTATATGGTGTCGTTTGAGTGGTAGGCATTTAGGCTCGGCGATAGACTTTTCATTATAAGAACTAATCTTATTCGTGAAGGTCGGCATCTAGATTTTTATTCAGCAACAACAGGATGGAAGAAGATCAGTTGATGATCAGCAAAAGGCCGGTATCACATCACTCTTGCAGAGAGACAAACACCATTAAAAGTTTTTTTCGAGACACATTTTTTGAAACTGACCAACATTGTCGATTATGTTACATCCTTGTGAGAAAGTAGAATTTCCGTAGTTGGTAAACTTATTGCACGATTCTACCTTAAAAAAAAGACTTGGCCTCCGAGTTTGTTTGCAAGAGGTGATTGGCAACGCGAAAGGAGACGTCAAATGCGCTTCACATTGTCCCCAAAACATACATTTTTGTTTTTCAATGTTAATTCAGGTTTACCGGAGGAGTTTGCAGATAACAGCTCGGACACAGACATGAGAAGACAATGGGCAAACCGATCAGGCTTTGTACAATCAGAACCTGGGGTCACATGCTTGGGTGACGCATGATCAGGAGACAAAGCCCAAGTTCAATTTTGAGTTATTGAGATAACTAGAGCGAAGTCGATGGTGCATCGTCGCAAATTCCCACACTTCACACCTAAAGCAAAGATGAAATATGGCAAATGGTTCCACTAGAAATGACCCAGCATCAAATTTTGAGTTAAAAATTTTTTTTTCAATTACTGCTCTTGTACATTCTTGCTACGTGGTGATCATAACAACTAAGTTTGGTGAATTTCTGCCCAACCGTGTGTTTGTTATCTTGCCAAAACGAAGTTTTGCAAGATATGTTAGTCAGCTTGTATGTTTTGTTTTTTTTTGTTGGTCTGTAATCACGTATAAAAAATTCTGCAGAGCACAGTTATCATTGGAAATTTTTGTAACTTCGCATATCAGAGGCCTATAGAGGTCCCTTTCAGCACATAATTTTGAAGGTCAAGGTCACTTTGGCGCAAATCAGGGGAGTCGACGAAACCCTTATTTTTTGAGTAATTTTGATCGGATCGTCTTCAAACTTCATGGGAATATAGTCCATGGTCTGGCGCTCAGCTGATTAATTTTTGGTGGCGATTGGCCTTGACCTTCATATGTTTATTTTTTTTTTTTTTTTTTTTGGTCTGTAATCACGTATAAAAAATTCTGCAGAGCACAGTTATCATTGGAAATTTTTGTAACTTCGCATATCAGAGGCCTATAGAGGTCCCTTTCAGCACATAAAAATTTGAAGGTCAAGGTCAAAGGTCAAGGTTACTTTGTCGCAAATCAGGGGAGTCGACTAAACCCTTATTTTTTTAGTAATTTTGATCGGATCGTCTTCAAACTTCATGGGAATATAGTTCATGGTCTGGCGCTCAGCTGATTAATTTTTGGTGGCGATTGGCCTTGACCTTCATGGTTAGCGCCTGCGGTCAAACATATTTGACCCCAAGGTCAAATTTTCAAGTTTTAGGAACCATATCGTGTAGTACCTCAAATTGAACACCTCGATGAGTGCTTTCTAGATATGTCAATCTTGAGACATTATGACGTCATTTGGTGACGTTATTAGGCAAAAGCATATTTTTCATGGTTACTCGGTAGAACGATTCTCATCAGAATCTCTCGTAGGCAGATATTCCTCAAGGAGTCGCTCCTGGTGGATAGCAGCTCTGTTCACCTCGGTGTGACCTTAAAGAAGTCACACGTGGTCACCTTTTGGCAAGATACGGGTCACCCTGCGGGTGACATTGGTTTATTTTTTTCTCTCTCAAAACGTGTGGGATAGTATTACACATGGAGGAGTTTCACCGCACATGCACGTGGATACTTCTTTACCAGAACGAATCATTCCTGTTGCCAGTGCCAGGGCCATTTTCCCAGCACCGATGAATCCCACACTTCGGTTCGCGGAGTCCATAGTCTCCATCATTCCTGCAAAAGACGGACTCCATTCACTGGAAAGGTAACGTGCACATTGAACAACTACAGAGGCCTGGAAAGATCACATCAAATCAATCGGGTTATACAAAATGTAAGGCTATGGTCACATACCGGGAAAAAAATATATCACGAAACAAGAGATTGTTGAGAGGTAAAAAGAGAAATGTTAAGTCAGAGAATCAAAAATAAACAGGATACAACCAAGCACCTCCAGAATGACCTTCTGCAGATAAAAAGTGGTTGCAGAATCCAAGGTGTATGGAGGGGAAACACTGGGTTCCTCAGCTGTCCCTAATGCCGTCATATAGTCCAAAGTGCACAAAAACAAGTGATCAATACTGACTGGGAAGTGACGGGTAATGGAAACAGCTGTTGCTGAAGTAAGGTGAAAATTCAAACAATGACCCAGGTATAACGGATTCATGAGAATGTCTCATGTCCTCCACAAGGTCATGAGAGGGTGGAGGTGATACACCTGGAAATAGTTATAAAGTTGAAGAGAAAAAAAAAAAAACCTCGGAAGTGTGAAATTCACTGAAATCGGGTCATGCCAGGAAGAAAAAAAAATCTGAAAATGCTTTGATTGGAGAGAAATCAATGAGTGGATTGGAACAAGCCTGTTTAGCAAGGCTCTCAATCTCATTTCCCAATAATATTCAAATTGATGCGAGAAGATCCACATAAAAGTGACCTCTGAACACAATCCTCTGCTGCTGATCGAGGGAAACTAGTCGAGGCCCACCAGACAGGGCCGGATTTAGACATGTGGTGGCCCCTGGGCAGCCTTCAGTCGTGGAGGCCCACCCTAACTTAGAATACTAAAAAGGTGACAAGACATATTTACAGTCATCCACAAAGTATATTTTTCAAGAACAAAGAATCTGAACTTCTATATGAAATAGAGAATGAGATAAGATGAATATCTTATATCTGTTATAGATGAATATCTTATATCTGTTCCACTAACTACCAACTACCATTCAGGCACTCACAAATACATTTTTCCTGACAATTTTTTTTCCATGAAATATGTGGAGGCCCCCTGGTTGTGGAGCCCCCTGGGCAACTGCCCAGCTTGCCCATGCCTAAATCCGACCCTACCACCAGACACCAAGCTGTTTATACATGAGCTGAATGGCACCTTCTCTCATGGTAGAAAAGAAAGAGAAAGAACTGGGATGTCAGAAGGGGGAGACCCCCGCCAAGCTTATCAATACACCTCCCACTGTGCATCTTGGGGGGAGGGGGAGGGGTTTCGCATGTTTTTAGATTTTAAATAATTCAGATGAAAAGTAGAGGTGACAATGACGTATGAACTGCACGTTTCAACGTCGTCCTCAGTGACAGTACATTTGAAGAAATAGGCACCAACCGTTTTGAACCCGACTGCGGCGGCCATTTTACTTACAGAAGAGGGCGCGTTCCGTTAGCATGCGGCTTGCGAAGCGGTTTATACAGAACGTCTGGCTTGGCAAGCGATAGCAAGCCGCTTGCTCACGGAACTCACCCGATGAGCGCATTCAATTACCAGGCACAGCGAGTTAGCGCTTGCCAAGCCATACGTTCCTTTCAACGGTTTTGAATGGAGTGCTTGAGCGCTCCACAACAGACTTGGCAAATAAACACTCCTGATGGGGGCTCGACCGAGTGCCGTTCAAATTATTATTATTATTATTATTACGAGTGCGTTGCCCGTACGTGCAAATTTTTTTTTTTTGTGACGTCAATTGTGATGGGCAAAAAAAAACAAAAAACATTTGTGACGTCACAAATCAATGAAATGATCACAAATCAACCGGAGTGCTTCGTACGCACCGTGTCCTGTCATTGGTTTGGTAAATAAATGGCCATAACTTGGGAACCAGTTGTCCGATTAATAGGAAACCTTGAAAAGGCATCCTCAGGTCCCCAGCAATATACCTGGCAAGTTTCAATTAGATCGGACCAGTGGTTGTCGAGAAACAGCGGTCACAGACAGACAGACAGATAGACACAGAGATTGCTGGAATTATATAGATTATTACAAATTCTTATTTGTATTACGGTATTATTGTTAATATTACGATTCATGTTGTTATTTTGTAAAAATAGTAATATTGTTCTACAATCATTATATTGTAAGCGGTTTTAGAGAAGCGCCACGAGAAGGTGAAACGACACTCCAAGCTGTTTCCTATACACCATAACATGGCGTTTCCCCAAGGCGGACAAAGGCAACAAAACATGTGAATTCCAACGATTTTTTTTTTGCAATTCCAACGACCGGGAACGGCGCACTCAGAGGATTTGGAGGGAGGGGGGGTTAATATATTACTCGTCTATTCACCGCTCAAACTGTGTTGTGTCATAAAATAAGCGAACACGGAGGTCCTTTGCCTCTCACCTCCACTCGCTTGACAACCCGCTGACGTCACTCTCCGTTCTCTCTCGTCAGTTCCGGTTCCGGTTCATCATGCCTCATTAATATTCATGTGCCTCCAAATCCCACGCCGTGCTGCGGCGTTTCCTCTCAGAAAGAAGAACCTTTAAAACAACCGTCAAAAGCATTAAATAATTAGAGGTCATCTTTAAAAAATTTATTATTATTATTATTTTTTTAACGACTTTTTTCACTCTCATTCCGTGAGACCCGATCCGTGTGGAGATGGCGGGGTATTTGTATTGATTCACACTGGAATCAACACTCAAACGAGCGTCTCCTGCCCCGTTCGATGGCGGCTCTTCGTGCTTGTGGATTCATCGTGTTCCGGCGTCTGGAACAAAACATCCAGTTCCTGCTGCTTCAGACTTCGTACGGAGACCATCACTGGACCCCCCCCAAGGGTGAGGTTAAAATGGCGCGTCAATGAGTGCGGAGATAATTACGTACGTTCGTATGTGTGTGGTGTGTGTGTGTGTGTGTGTGTGTGTGTGTGTGTGTGTGTGTGTGTGTGTGTGGTGTGTGTGTGTGTGTGTGTGTGTGTGTGTGTGTGTGGTGTTGGTGTGTCAAGGAATACCACACTATCACAGTCTTGCCGTGGTATAGATAGATGTGAGAATAAACGATCTATATGAAAGTAGATCTGCGTGCACACTCTCACACTCAGATTGCGATGACCTCTCCCCTCGTTTCGAGAACGGACGACACATTACTGGGTTCAATACGTCATATGGAGGCTTACGTTCCGCTGTGTTCCATCACCAATCGGCTTGCTATCACTTGCCAAGCCGGCCGTTCCTTTTGTACCGGAGTGCTTAAGCCACTTGAGCTCTCCACAAGCTTATTGATAATGGAACACACCCCTGGTGTTGGCTTGGGTCTTGTATTCGAGGCCCCTGTCATCCCGTTCGGTCTTGACTTTGAGCCTCTGTCGTGCTGTTGCATAACACCAGGTGGGTTGACTCAGCCTGTCATCTTTCCAAGTTTGGCAAAATGAGTACAAGCTTACTGGTAACGGGCACTGCATCAGAGACGCTGCCACATTTCAAGAAATGATGCAACCAGCAGCCACAAGTTACGTGGGAAACAAGATTGAGAATTGCTTTGCAATATACTGCATAGGATGTTCCAAAAAGACCTGGACAACTTTGGTTAATATTGTTGCGGTTCGAGGAACCGTATGCATACAAACATACAGTTGTCCCAAAGTCAGTTATTCTGTGAAGATGTGTAGATAGAACCCCTCCTTGTGTGTAGTGGGAAGACACTGGGGGTGCATTGTGATGTTTTTTTTTTAGTTTGATTAATAAATCATTATATCCCATCCACGACGACCCACGGTACCCTCTGCCTGCTCGCACCTTCATCTCGCTTGCTACTCGCGCATGGGCTGAACAAGCGTGTGTTTGCCTACTCGCCTAACCGGCGACTCGCTTTCCGGGGCAGAATTTTTGTGTCGTTCCTTTTTGGCGAGTCCAGACACACCGAGTGGGCGGGCTTCCCGGTATGGCCGAAACCCCGCCCAGAATGGGCGGCCCCATGGAAGCCCCGTCCAATCAGGGCGAACAGTGACGTCGGCTTCACCAAGGCCCCTCCCAGCTGAGGGAGATCTATAAATTACGATACCATTCGTTCAGAGTAGTCGGGTGAGCTGGAAAGTGAGTCGTCTTGAGCGTGAGTCGTCGTTGGAGTGAGACAGTTCATCGGCTGATAGCGAAAGAAAGGACGAAGGTCATGGAGTGGTTGCGCTCTTTGGGGGTCATTCGTTTCAAGTGTGAGAGAGCTGGGAAGACCTCGACCCGACCTTGACCGGGTCTCGCGTAGGGTCCTGTCTGCAGTACTGATCCCTGCCTCGGACTCTGCTCTACTCGACCCGGGCTCCTTCGCAGACACTGTCTCCACGCGGACGGCCGTGGACCGAGCCACACGACCATTGACAGGTGCCGATCCACAGAGCACCCCTTCCCTCCAACGTTCAGGTACCCGGAAGAACTGCAATCTCAGCTCACCTCCCTCTCTGGCTGCAAAAGGTCCTTTGCCGTACACCTGGGTTTATTTTCGTCTGAGTGTGTGGCGCAGTCTCTAAGTAGAATTGCATAAGTGTTTTTATTTGATCATTGTAAATCTTGCCTGTTTTATTCGCACAACAAGTCTGCTCTGTGTCTCCTTTGTAAGTTGCTGTAAAATTGTCGCACTACATATTTCCCTCATCTTTCCCTGTATAACATCCCCAATAAACCTGTTTCCTGTGCCACATATTTTTCCTCGCTTTCGTGTAAATAAATTATTGTGAAATGTTCCCAGTTCGTTTTCGTCTTTTCCTTCATTGGTCCAGCATGGTTCGGATCTGAGTTTTAGCCGGGTCTTTATTCCCGATATTCTGTTCATTCTAGCCAGTACGTCCTTGGTAGTTCCGCTCGGCTGCATCCAATCCGGAAAGGTGGTTGGTAGTTGGCAGAGTGATCCGGATCGGGCAAGCCATACCGAGGGGCGTGGTTCCCCGGTAGATGACACCGCATGGTTAATTAGGTAAATTGGTTCTAGACAAAAAGACCCTATGCTACGCGGTGGAGGTATTTGCGTCCACGGTCGGTAAAGCGACCCGCCGCCTCACGGAATTATTCGTGAGCGACGGCCTACAATTCCGGGAGTCTGGTGGGAGACGACGTAACTTCCCCCACCTAGCGGTCACTCTCGCCACCGGTACCCGGCCCGCAACAATATATTTAGTACCTCAAATGATGCCACGGTACCCTTTGTTTCATATGATACGAGTATAAAAGTCCGTCAAAAATGACGGGTTGGAATTTATTTTATTCGAAATGTTCAGAGACTGGAAGATATGATGTTTTGTAGCAAGAAAATGCGTTATTTTAAAACACTGCATGTACAAATGTAACCCTATTTTCTTTATCTTCTGGGACCTTTCATTTTGAAGGTACAGCCAGAAGCCTCGGCCTAGCGTCAGATTTGCTTATATGTTCTTCATTTATTAGACATCGCATGTATGTAAATGAACACTCGTTTTACTCTGCGCACGTTACACATCAGGTGCAGCGAATTTCACCTCCCTGCACCTTGTATTTATTGGTTTTTTTTAATGCTTCTGTGCACCGCTATTGAGTTCCAGTTGCAAGTCACCGTCTACATTTCCAAAATAAGACGTAATTACTCTTTCATGGAAAATGTTTTTCGAGTTCTTTTTTTTTAGCCTGAGAAAATAGACCAGAGTGAATGCACAGTTGGGTAAAGAGATTGGCCTTTAAAACCCTTCTTAAATTGTCCTTTTGAAGGGGGACAGACATCACACAAACAAACATTGTGTTTTATATGGTAGATAGAAAAATCATAAAGCTTTCTTTATTTTCAGGTCAGGTGGTGTAATGTGAAAGAAAATGGTGACTCCACAGGAGAAAGCTCAGTGCGTCGAATGGTTCATCGAGACGAGATCTGACACGCAACTTCAGCGTAATTTCCATACAAGGTGTGGAAGGAATCCGCCATCACGGACTAGTATCAGAGTGGTACAGGAGGTTTAAAGAGATTGGCAGTTGTAGGAACAGAAAATCCATTTGGCATGCATCCAGAGAACTGAGACTACCAACCACCTCTATACACAGGATTTTCCATTAAAAAAAAAAAACTGAAGCTTTCTGCCTATAAGGTGTAGATTCTGCAGGAACTCAAACCAAATGATGGATCCAAGTGGAAGGCGATTACCTTGGAAATGCTCAGTCGCATTGAGGATGATGAAAAAGAGACAGACAAACCGCCTGCCCCCCCACGATCACCAGACATAACCCTCCTTGATGTTTTTTTTCTCTGGGGGTTTGTCAAAGATGTCTGCAACACCAAGGTGGCAAACTTGCAGGATCTTCGTTCTCGGATCACAGCTGCATGCGCACTGGTGGACGCAAACGTTGAGCCGAACAGGGCAAGAACACGTGTATCGCCTTGATGTCCTGCGCGCGACAAACGGAGCTCACATTGAAGTGTATTGATGGTGTGAACAAAACTTCACAAGTTTCTGTATTATATAAACCAAAGGGTATCGTCGTATCATGTGTGATTCTAAATATATTAACGACCAAAGTTGTCCGGGTCTTTTTTGGGACACCCTGTATGTCCCCTACCAATGTGATATTTTCTAAGTCCAAAGAGGGCATAACTAAAAAATTGACGAAATCCCCTGGAAACGCAAACTTGTTCTGTAACCTATCATAATAAAGTCATGTACCAAGTTTCAGTTGAATATGTTGAAAGGTTTGGGAAAAATGTCTGAAAAACCACAGGTAGGATGGATGGACGGACACCAATAGTCCCCTGCGGTGAAACTGGGTTTGCTGCATGTATGAGGCAACTCATAAAGTGTGGTATTAAATAGTGGACAAAATATCCGTATGAACTGAGTGCAGCGGAGGTGGTTTATAACACCGCAGAGATGTTGGGATGGTAAATCGATTGCCCCCAAGTCAGTGTTTGCTTTGAAGTACACTACCAATGTCTGATCAGTTCGACAGGATAGTGCAGTGGTAATTCCTGACCCAGCTACTGTATTAACTTGGATTGATGTTTCACAAGTAGGGCATTGCATCAGAAAGAGTGCCCTCATTTGGATGTTAAGCTGGGTGTCCTATCTGCTAGCATTAGTTGGTGGACCTTTAAATATCCTATAATATTTCGTTAAGATGAGGTGACTTATCGCTGTGCCCCTAAACCAATTGCAAAGTCTTGTCCTAACCAGTTCATGTCGAACGTCAGGCCTAGTCAGGTGGTTCATGAAAGACTTGGGCCAATCTTACAGGCTGTCTGTCTTAGCCACTGACCCCACATTATGGGACATGGTGTATAAATTGGAAGAAGAACAAGAGCTGTCTGTTCTCGCAGAATAACTGGGAGAGAATGGATATTTTGAACAAAGTATGGAGAATTGTGCTTACAAACCTTGATGGTGCTAATTGAGCACAGCTCAATATTTTATATTAATTCAGTCGATGAATGCCCTTGTTGTATTTCATGTAATAAACTGTATCTACAAATTCCTCCATTTAAATATAATAGACGCAACAACAAAAAAAAATTAGAGCCAAGTTGATGGCAAGTCCCCACGCTTCCTGCTGAAAGCAAGGTTGAAAGATGGCAAAAAGTTCCACCAGGAATGACCCAATATCAAACTTGGAGTTACATTTTTTTTTCCCCTCCATTTTGACCTGAAGTCCCCACCACCTGGGGCATGAAATCCAAAAACTCATTCCTCATTTCTATGTCTGCCAATGTTGATTGCTTGTCCAAAGTTTCATTTCAAAATGTGCCTGGAATGGCACTTTTTGGCATTTGACCTTTTGACCCCACCTCAAAAATGACACTGCTCTTGCACCGTCTTGCCCTGTGGTGATTGTAACTTCAGAGTTTGAATTCCTGCCCAACTGTTTGAAGAGATAGCGTGACCGACAGACGGAGCCAATTACGACATCCTCCCCCCTTTTGCGTGGGGATAATAACGCATTGGCACAGCCATGTGGAGCAGTTCGTTTGATGCGACTTTCTTGCTCGGGATTTTGCGTGCAGCACGTGGTTAACAGGTTGCATCGTCGCTTGAAGCTCAGCTATGTTGTTTATGCAGTGCCCCTTGTAAGTGAGCACAGGAATTTGTAATTTGGTCAGGGGGCCCACAATAGCTCGCCTACTCTTCGCAAAAGACAGAGTGGGATCTTTTAACGTCCACCAACTAATGCTGGTAGATGGGGAACCCAGTTTAACGTCCATCTGATGGACGGCACACTTCTTATGAAACACCAGAGTTGCAGTCTCAAAGGTAGACCGGGATTCAAACCCAGGTGTGACGGCTCAAAAGTGATTGCGCATACCTTTAGCCTATCTTAGCAGTCCTATGTCCTCTAGGAAATGAAACAAAGTACTTGAGACTTCCAACTGTCTTTCCCTTTTCTTAGCTATAATTTTTGAAACAAATTTATTCTACGTGACACATCAGCTGATCTTGAGACACCTGTGGGTGGTCAGATTTGGGTTAATGTCTTCATGGGCACTGCACCAAATGTAAAGTTGGAAGGAAGTGGCGTGCATAGCATGTATAAAACGTTTTCTTTTCTTGTCTGGACGATCAGGGCATGTGGATCCTGGAGAAAACGACTTGGACACAGCCTTCCGTGAAACGGAGGAGGAAGCAGGCCTGAAACCGGATCGACTTCAGGTCGTGGAGGGGTTCTGCCACGAGCTGCGGTACACTGTAAGAGACAGGCCCAAGACCACCGTGTATTGGTTAGCAGAGCTAAGCATCCCAGAGCCGAAAGTCACGCTATCCCATGAACACCAGGATAGTTGCTGGGTGGAGGTGGATAAGGCTTGCAGCTTGGTGCGGTATCCTGACATGCAGGGTGCTTTGAGAGGTGCAAAAGCTTTCCTTGACGCAGCTACACACTGACCCCAAATTTTAAAAATGGCATTGTGTATACTGTATAACATAACATATTCATGTGTATTTGAATGTGGTGAGAACGGTGTCGTATGACTTGGAATGTCAAGGCAATACTTGAACCGGCAACATTTGCTCAGCTGCTTGTATATTTCCATATAAAAAGAAGAAAAAAAATTAAAGATCACAGATCGCACATCATTTGACATTCCATTTTTTTTAAGCTTAAAAGCAAATAGTCTGTACTTATTCTCCAGGTACTATTAATTGTCATAGGAGAGGGAGGGCTGGAGGGATAACCTGGGATTGCGATTATGTATATTATGGTCACGTGTTTCCCCAATAACCTTGAGAGTACTTTACTTCTGGCACACAGTCCAGGATGAAGACCACGCGGTGGTCAAAATGTTGAACATGAGCATTACCTGTTGGGAAGCTGCAGTAGCTGGTGGTGCCTTTGTGTTTGAATTTAGATCATTTAGACTACTGTCCAGGTATGTTAGTGAATATTGAATCTGTAGTTTTTTTTAATCCCCACGTTTTTTTTTAAAAAAAAGGGTGGGATGTTGTAATCGGCTCCGTCTGGCTGTCCATCCGTCCGTCATGCTATCTCCTCATGGCAAGGTGCAAGAGGAGGGTCATTTTTGGCCCTGCCCCCTTCGGGTAGGGTCAAAAACCAAAAAATACCATTACGGGCACATTTTTCAATGAAACTTTGTATATGCAATAAACATTTGAGGGATGCATAAAATGTCACCATTTTTTAATTTGCTTCATGCCCCAGGCAGATTTTGCCTTGGAGGGCAAAATAATTTTAAACTAAATTTATTGAGTCATTGCTGGTGGAACCTTTTGCCATCTTTCAACTCTGCTTTTGGTGGGAAGCCTGTGCATTTGTAATGGCATGCCACCATTGACTTCACTCTAGTTCTTGTTTATCTAATGATATTCATCCATCATATGCATGTCCTCCTATGATACGTCATCATGCAGTCTCATGGAGAAATCCTTTTTGCTCATGGTCCCCAGTCCTCTCTAACAAGTGTGTTGAGTTACGACAGGAATGTGTTCAGAGTGCCAGCGATAAATTGGCTATTTTTTTGAAACACCAGCAAAACGCGGGATGCCCTGCCCTGGGAAATTTACCATCCAGCAGAAAATGCCAACACAAGAGACATATCTAGCATATGACACTTGAAACGATGTCACCCTTATGCATTGATGCAGTGCTCTGCCTGAAGAGCAGCGGTCTGAGTTTGTCGGGTCTGGAATCAAACTCGGAATAGACCCATCAGTGCCGTCATGGAGCGTGCCTGCATCAGGACCTGTCACAAATCATGTGCATCACTATCCTATCACAATACCGCTCAAAAACATGTCGAACATTTTGCGATGGTACCAACTCGACGCGAGCAGAATAGCATATCGGTAACTTGCCTTTAAGCTATGTAATCCACATTTGATTCCTGATCGGATGATAAACTGTTACACATGAATGAAGATGCCCAAATGTCATTTCTTTGAAATATACCATGGGATCTGCTACCACACAGGAAATGACAAACACAGCCAGCTTAATATGCTTCATGATGAAGCACTCCTTGCTGATACCCAATAAGATAAATCCGGAGTTGGATCTTATTTTTTGCAAAATGGAACCACGCATGACGACTTGTTACCTTCGCATTCTGCGAAAGGTTATGTTTTGGTCGGCGTGTATTTATTTATTTATTTATTTGTAATCTTGTGATTCGTATAACTCAAAAAGTATTAAACCGAATTGCATGAAATTTGGTGGGATGATTGGTTATTAGCCAGGAAGCATTCAATTAGATTTTGGGATCGTTCGGGTCAAAGGTCAAGGTCACGAAAAGGTCAAAATCGTCTTTTTACGATAACACGGTCAATTTTTATTCAATTTGCATGCAACTAACGCCAAAATGTTCAGAATTCAACGCCTCATCTTGTGATATGCAATATGACACAATGACGCCCATACTCTTGTTACCGGTTAGGGGTCAAAGGCCAGGGGGGTCACGACCTTGAAAAATATGCGGTTTTTGTCATAACGCGGTCAATTCTTGTCCGCTTTACATGAACCCAGCACCAAAATGTTCAGAATTTAATGCCCAATCTTGTGACACAATGACGTCAAAAGACATGTCACCGGTTGGGGTAAAATGTCGGGGGGGGGGGGGTCACGCCCTTGAAAAATATGCGGTTTTCGGCATAACTCAGTCAATTCTTATTCGATTTACATGAAACCAGCATCAAACCAGTTCCCCACACTCATACCAAGAACAAAAAAAGTAGTGGCGGCGAAGGTATGCGCTCTATGAGTGCCTGTTCTAGTTAGTTATTTTGCGAGTCAGACACCTTCCAGAACCCCAAAGTCAAATGAAGCCATTCTTCTTCTTCGTTAGTAAGCAGCACAAGGCTGCATACGAATGTTCGTTTGCAGCACAACCAACAAACTAGTCGCATCATCGGCCGAGGGGGTGGCTGTGTCACTGATGGTTACGGCAGGAATTTGGAATTTGTTCAGCGTGCCCGGCGATAGCTCACCGACTCTTTGCGAATGACACCATGGGATCTTTAACATCCACCTATGAATGCTGCCAGAGAGGACACCCGTTTATCATCGCTCCAAGGGACAGCACACACACTGATGAATCACCCTGCCTCTGAAACACAGGGATGACATTTTATAGCTGGGTCAGGATTCAAACCCAGGCTAGACAGCAGAGGGAAGTGTGAATACTTACAGGCCAGCCTATCAGCCAAATGAAGCCGTAGGAGTGTTATATCTTTTATCCTGTGTAATGTTCTCCCCATCCCCCAGCCCCCCCCCCAAAAAAAAATTTAATTAAAAGGTGTTTATCGTTCTTGACGATAAAAAAGAGAGTGGAAAGAAAAGTGAATTAATGCAAGGAGAGAGAGAAATTCAAACTCCATCATTCCTAATGTCACACTGTACTTGCATTGATGCCCCCTAAAACATGATTGTTTGACAACTCGAACCTTTAACCTTTTTACAATCCAAATATTGACCCAAAATTGGAGACGAGTTATTCGGCCTTGGAAGGGCAGGAAGTACATGAGCATGAGATTAAATGTTTTCCTGTAGGAAGTTTCATGGTTGCCCTTCGTAGCTGCGATAAACCACAATGGCGATCCACGTGATGCTTGAACACCGGGAGGGCAACCATGTTTAATGTGTGGGAACTGCTTCCGCAGAGCTACCACACCGAGATAGCAACTGCGTTCCCTGCCTCATACATTACACGGTGACGAAGATGGGATTCTGGTGAGCACATGGAAAGTAAGCTGAGCTATTGCAGTTAGCCTACCAACTCGTAATTGAGGTGTATCCCGGTGTCAAGAAACCTCCGAGAAGACCAGACCACTTGCTGTCTCCAGCTCAGGGCAGGAACTTGGACTTCGACCAGGTACCGGCCATACCTTATACTCTTCATCTTGTAGGAAGTCAAGCTAAACATTGCTGATGCCACATTTGAAATGACAAGAGGCAGGGCACAACGGTTTATTTGAGGGCAGAGATGGTGTATTTACACAGTACTCCACAATGCAGTGTGCCATGTTTATTAAAACTTGACACTCATGTCTGGACTCATATCATCAAATAGCATCCTCATTAATTGGGACGTGTGTTTCACCAAGAAGCAGAAAACACTGGCCCCAGACCATAGCAAGTCAACACCACCGTAGTAAAATGGCTACCATTGGGAAAAGTTGCCTTAAACTTGAAGACAAGAAAACATCTCAGAAGTAACAACAAAATATATATATATATATATTTTTTAAAAACAAAAAAACAAATAAACAAAAACAAGCTTTTAAAACTTTAGATAATTCAAGTAACACAAATCGATAGCAAAGGTTAATAATGAAAGTTTAAATCAATGAGTTCTCCATGGCGACAGAAGCTATGATCTAGCATCGCCAGCTGGAGCAACGAGCACAGAACAAATCAAAGCATTCTGCAAAAAAAAATAAAAAAGGGGTCAGTGACAGGAGGTCAGTCAGTGTTTCAACAAAGAGTTGTTCATATTGCAGTGTATGAAATTAACAAGACGTTGATTGAGGTATGTCTGCTAACCATGGTGGGAAGCGAGGAGCAGCGGACGTTTTGGATGTTTACCCTTCATCGGAGCAAAATATAAGGGTTCATGTCTGGAACACCAGCTTCTCCTTACTTCCCACAACGGTGAGCATACCTTGATCATCGCCCTGTCCATTCCATCCAGTGACTGGTCTACCTGTCCACCGACGTGGATCGACACTACACTCAACCAGCAAGACGTTCTTCATTCTTGTTTATATTACAATTGGGCTACGAACTGCACTACGTGCCGATTCATTGAAAAATAAATAAATTTTAAAAACAACAATGACGTCTAACAATACTAAAGCTGCTAACAGCCTTTCATCAAATCATGTTACTCCATCTTAACTTTACATGTTGTTTACATCACAAAAACAGGTCGATAAAACAAGTCCCAAAACGAGGATGTACCATATCCAGAGGAACAAAGCACAGAAAACTTGATTTCCTCTCACGTCAGTAATCTCTCAAGGTTCAGCAAAACAGGTTCTGTAATTTCACCGGGTTCTGCTTCCATTTTTGGTTTGGAAACTGCAAACAACAGCTCAATTACAATGTCTCATTAAAAAAAAATTTCATGCAAACATTATTATGATAAACTACAATCACAAAGTCAATGATAATAAATAATGGACTGGTTGGGTAGTAATGGGAGATAGCATTCGATGGTGATCTAGTAAAGAGCGGTGATCGAACCGATGGCACAACGACAATGTAGATTTAAATGAAAGATCACTCATCAGAACTCCTCCCACCCCCCCAAAAAAGCAAAACTTATGAACATTTTATGTTAATAAAAACCAAAGTAGCTTGCCTACCCTGTGTCGGTGTCTCACAACCACCATCTACAATGCAGCTTGGTTCAGCTTTGAAGGCTGGTGTCTTAACAGAATCATCTTTGCACAAATACATCACATAGGGATGTGCAGGATCCAGATCCTGAAGAGATATTGGGTTGGCAATTAGTTGGACACACACACACACACACCTTGTGCAATTTTGAAATTTTATAACTTTTGATGTACATGATATAGACAAACTGTCAATGGTTCATGAAAAACATAATTCATCAAGTTTTGTTAATGTTATCGAGCCAAGTTTAATTGTAAAAGCTTTAATTACAGTTCATATATATATATATATATATATATATATATATATATATATATATATATATATATATATATATATATATATATATATATATATATATATATATATATATATATATATATATATATATATATATATATATATATATATATATATATATATATATATATATATATATATATATATATATATATATATATATATATATATATATATATATATATATATATATATATATATATATATATATATAACCGGGCGTCGTGGCGTGCGCCTGTAATCCGGCTACTCGGAGGCTTGGTTGGAGGATCGCTTGAGGACGGGAGCTCTGCGCTGGGCCGCACGATGAGAGTGTGTAGGGCAGCCCAGAATAATGGCGAAACCCAATCCTTATCCCTGTGTCGTAAGAGGCGACCAGGGTTGTGTCAGGAAGGGCATCCGGCATAAAACCTGTGCCAAATCAGTATGCGGATCATAATGGATGATCCGCTGTGGTGACCCCTAACGGGAGCAGCCGAAAGATGAACAACAACATATATATATATATATATATATATATATATATATATATATATATATATATATATATATATATATATATATATATATATATATATATATATATATATATATATATATATATATATTGTTACGGCTGTGGAAAATCGCAATACACCATAAAGGGTCCTAAGATCAGTTATGACGATAAGTAATTGTGTAGTTAGATTTCCCCACCGTTGTTTAGAGGGAATTTCCGTGTTCACCGGGCTGCGATCCTTTGAGATAGCAGTTTTTCTTTTCTCTATCATTATTTTGGACCAATCATCCCCAACAACCAAATCGCCACCACCAACGCCCCCAAACGATTACAACACAACAACCACCTTAACCACAACGCCAACCATCGCCACCAACTACAACCACGCTCAAACCTTCACCACAACAACCACCACCATCTTCGCCACTATCCGCGTTTACGAACGCAGTCCTCCACGGACCACGCGGCGACGATTTCCGCGGTAAAAACCGTCCAAGAACGCACGCAGGATTGCCAGAATAAAAGCTCTTGCGGAGCCTGCACGGACTTTTCCCGCCTGTTTCTCCCGCCTAAATTCTCCGCGCTCGGTGTGGTGGAAGTGTGATCCAAGCCGGGGGTTCAAAGGTGAGAAAAGGTGGGGGCCTCCTTTTGGGGGAATAATTCCCTGGCCCTGAGCCAAAACTGACTCCCCCGGCCTCCGCACGGGGCGGGGTGGAGGGAGAGCGAGAGGGCACGCTCCCCCCCCCCTTCGAGAGGCTTCTCCAAGAAGCTCGAAGGGAGGCGGGGGCAGTGCGAAGGGCGGAGCCCCACGCTACAAAAGGTGGACAGCATGGACCTTAAGTAGTCTTCCTGTCTCCTCGTCTTCGAGAGTTCCTGTGTTCTGTTTTTTTGAGCTTCTGGGCTGGTCGTCGTCTTCTTCTTAGCGCTGGTTGTCTTGTCGGTGGAAGGGGTCTTGTCGTGTCGGTGGAAGAGGTCCTGCGCTCGCAGCTTGGCGAGCGGCCTGTCAACGGAGGCATGGACGGGAGACGCGGCAGTGCCGGTTGTGTGGTGGACCTGCACGTCCGGACAAGGAGTGCCGGAGAGGGTTCGCCGGCCGCGAGAGAGGTCGGGGCCAGGCGCGACCACGCTGACATTCATGGGAGAGGGACTCACTGGCCACAAAAAGGGAAGTCCTTTCTCTTCCACTTATTTCTCTGGGTTTTTGTATGCATGCTGTAGCGCCGTGTCCAACAAGTTAGAACTGCCTAAGTGACTATGCATGTATGTACATTGCTTTAGTCGGTAGTAATTCTTTCTTTGCATTCCTACTGTATGGCTGTGAATACGTGTTTGCCTGCATACGTGTGGTTTCAATAAATGTACTTGGCGAACTGTTCCACGTTTCGTTGCGTCCTTTCCTTTGTTTGAAAGTTCCATCTTGCATCACGGAAAGAATTGGTAGAAGGGTGTAATCACCCGGTAAATAATCACATCCGTCGGGGCCGGCGATAACGCCGCTCGATCAATGAAGCACGGAACGGACCGCTTCAGCGGTTCGTGTCCTCGGCCGGCCAGCGGCGAGGTACGATCGCCCGGTTAACTACCCGCGCAGGTACTTAGGTAGGTCGAGTTTGGCGAACAACCCTATCCTGCGCGGGTGGCCGATTGTGGTGTGGTCAAAAGACCCACCCGTGACTAGCTCCTGGCGGTAGTTCCAGGACTGAATTGTCCGTTCCGGTGGGCGACGCGGTCGCGATTTGAGTTGCGTGGCCGATCGCACGCCGGGCGGACCAAAATTCGAAACAATATACATACACACACACACACACACACACACACACACACACACACACACACACACAATCTTCTTCTAATTCCAAAACTATTTAACGTACCGGTAAGTCATCTTCCGTAAAGTCCACAAAGACCTCATCTTCTGTGTCGCTGTGAAACAGCTGAAGCAGCTCAGAGTTAGCAAGTGACAGTGTACTCAGTTTCCAAGTTTCTTGTGGAGAACTCACCAAGTAACTTAAGCACTCAAGCAAGAACTCCAATTGAATCCATTAAGGTATGGCTGGTTTGGCAAGCACGAGCTAGCTGCTTCGTAACTGAACACATTCCAGGTGTGATGGAATACATGTCATCACTCTTGTCCTCTTCTCCCTCTCCAGAAATCAGCCCACTTCTTCGTCAACTTTCAGTTTGAATTCGGCCATGAATCTTTTACGTTTTCTCTTACTTGTACTGACAGCAAACTTGGAATGGTATGGACGATTGAGGAATGATGTAAAATGGCCCCCAAAGACAGTCGCCGACTGGGAATCCTCTGTCGTGCAAAGTCCTTCCTCGGCCCACCTGAGCTCCTGACCACGTACAAAGCTTTCATCTGCAACCTGATGGAGTACTGCTCTCCACTCTGGGCTGGTGCGCCTGCCTCTCACCTTTCTCGGCTTCATGCTGTGGAAACAAAGGCATTAAGGATCGTTGGCATCTACCATGATGAGGCTGAGTATTTGGGCCTCTCACTCTCTCACTGCAGGCAGGTCGGTGGTCTTTGTCTTCTACTGTCTGTCCGGTCCCCACCCCCCCCCCCCACTGCTCTATCTGCGATCTGTCCCCACCATATTTCCGCAAGACACTCAAGGTCCGCCAACAACCCCCTTCCAGTAAAACAACCAAAAATCACGAATCACTGCTCACCTTCACTCTTTTATTCCTCTTTTTTCCAGCCTTTGGAATAAACTCCCTCACTCTATTCAATCCCATTCTTCCCTCCAGGCCTTCAAAACAGCTGTTCACCACACCCTCTTACCGTCCCCCATCTAAAACCTCGATCTTTTCTACCCCCGTTAATCCACCCCAAACACCTTTCAAATTCCCTGCTTTCCTTCCTGAAAGTCCCTGTAGTGTCCATCTTGTTTACGCCATGTTCCCTACCCCAGACCTCATAATGTCTCTGTTCCCCACTGTTTTGTGCTTCCTTCTCCCACCCCTCTTGTTGTGCATTGTGTTAGCTCTC
>NC_140973.1:21574844-21689844 GCF_056783735.1 Eptatretus burgeri
CTTTTGAGTTGCAAATCAAAGTAATTCTGTTACTCACTCCATATCATCCATGAGGTCATCCAGCAAATCAGCCGTCGAAGAGCCATAAACCTGCACAAAGAAAAGTGCAGGGCTACACACGGCGGAAACGTACATCGGCATGAAGGTAAGCTGGGAAAAATCTGAACTCAGCTTCTGAAAGCGGCTTCCTGGCATTGCCACATCAAGCGGTACTGTGCACGTCATCTCATATCCATAACTGAGCGGCTCAACAGTCCTCTCTTCTTTCCTCGAGTCAACTGGGCGAGCGGGCACACTGTCCCGGATGTTCGCTGGCTTCGGGACGGTCTCCCGTTTTGAGGAAACACAGTGTGAAATATGCATTCCCTCGTGGTTTGCAGAAGTGAGCACTTTGTCCTGACTGGCACCAGTTATCTGAGTGGACGTCGCCACCCGTTTGGCTCCAATTGGCTGAGTGGGAACCTCTCTCTGCCTGGAATTGGTTCGTCGAATGGTTACCTCCTTCTTGGCACCGAATGGCTCATTAGACACCCTTCGCTGTGTGGTGTCAGGTGGGTGAGTGGGCTTCTTTGAATCACCTGTTGAGCAAACAGGCACCTCTCTTTGCCCATCACTGCAAAAGTCAATGCGGACCTCTCCTCGCCCATGGCAAGACCTGCGAACCGACGGCTTCTCTCGATGTAAAACGCCAGGCGGGTGAGCCGGAAGGGCCCCCTGATGTTTTGTAGGCAACGTTGGCACTTTCGTTGCAAAATTACAGGGATATGACGGCATCTCTTGCCGATGCGGAAGAGAGGTGTGCGTTGAGAACGTATTTTCTCTCGTTGCAGAAACGGATGGTTTACGATTTTGTGATGGATCCTGCACCAGAAAAAAGTCAGAATAAACCACAATGCTTCGCTGCAAGTTCACATTTATAAACAGTCATTGTAAAAGTTAATCCATTTGTACCTTTTATCCCCATAATACAAAAAGAAATGTTTTGAACAAACCTTGAAGCCTACATTGTAGGTACATGAAAGGCGGAAAATATCTGACAAGACCAGTCGAACCACCCAAATACCAATTTCAACTCGTGCATCTGTGCTGTTCACGACGAACGTGCTGCCAAGATCCAAGACATCTGAACCGTTTGAACCAAGGGACATTATCAATGTTGACCTGTGGGTCATGGTTGTAGCTTGTTGAGAGACCAAAAGAGCGATCAGGCAGCTGCTTCAAAGCGGAAGACAATTTCTCGAAACGTCACCAAGAAAGCGGGCTCCCAGGGCAGCATCGTCTGCACATCGCAGTTCCCGTGCAGATTTCTCCAACTTTGGAGTGGTCACAAAGTGTCGGCAAGTCCAAAAGCCATTTCTGGCACAGATGCAAGGAAACTCCAACACAGAGACTTTCCAATGTGGGTAGGAAAAGCGCAAGGCGTAAAGACACAAACTTGTGTCACACCATGGCGGTGGCACCGCCGAAGGGCTCCGACACACAACGCCCAACACGGACATCGTATAAATAACGGTGACTCAACACTCATTTCTGAGGATAAAATGCAAAAGCTTTTATTTCTAGGAAAATTCAATTTAACGAACCCTACAGAGATGCACAAGACCACCATTTCATGAGTTGACCTCTTTGTGAAATTTATCTTCCTCTCTTCTTCATTCCTGTCCTTTTTAAACCACTTGCTCGCTGATTATAATCTGTTAGTCATGAAATTGAAAATTCACAAGTACAGGGACATGGTTGGTCGAATCTGTTATTCTTTCTGTCTGTGTGCGCGCCAATCGCTGAGAGGTCGCAATTCTACACCGATCTTGACGAAACTTAACCACCTGGTAGAGGTAGTCAAAAGTTTGAAGCCTTTTGTTTTTGAGGTCGATAAGTCCGAAGGTCAAGGTCACATAAGTCGTCGCTTGATTTGAACAAGGTTTGCATATTGGGTCGCTGAATCGTTCACTAAAAAATCGGAACAATCGATTTCGCAAAGTTTTCAACACGTCATCAGTTTCAATGACAATTTCACGACATTATAAATCGAATGGGACTTTTTGTGTTATTGCAAAACCTCAGGAGTTTTTCAAGGTATCACATTGAAATTTACACAACTTATTTGTCGGTATACGTGTCTAAAATCTGGCCAAAATTAGTCGAAGGTTAAGGTCAATGCCATCCAAAACGTATAGAACACCGATTAGGCAGCAATTAGTAAATGTATCGACCAAATTTGTGATGCACAACAAATCATCATGTAAAACACTTGATCGGTCAAATTTTCCAAAAAACGAAATTGCCATTTCCATGGCAACTATTGTTTATTTGGAATTCACAAGTATCGTGCTAAGCTCGACATCTTTCTTGTTTATTTGCTCATCTCTTCAATGGTTTGTATTTCCCCGGCCCACTCCCACCCCTCAGCGACGTTTGTTTCCGGAAACCTCATTGCTGTGCCCGATAATTATCAACTGCTATCATTGCATTCTGATTTCGAGCTGGCAGGATCCCCCCAACCTTGAGATACGCCCACTCGCCTGGGTTTGAATCTCAACCCAGCTAAAAACTGCCACCTTGGGGTTTCAAATGCAGGGCCAGGCATCAATATGTGTGCTGTCACCCGGATGTACGTTGAACCGGACGATCCATCTGCTGGCACTAGTCATTGGTGAACGTTAAAGATCCCACCTTGTGCTTCGCGGAGGAGGCGAGTCATCGCTGACACCCTGAACAAGTTACAAATTTGTTGCCGAAACTGCGGAGAGCAAATGGTTTTGGTTTTGCACAAACCCCCGACACGAGATTACACTGCTTGTTGTTTCGGAGTGCGGTTGTCAACAGCAGCTTCTGCACGATAAACAAATTCACATGGCCAACCATGGGTACAACATGCGTAGCCTGGTGTGCGATACAAGCCCTGCATCCACAAAGCTGATACAAGCCCTGCATCCACACACACCCACAAAGCTGTGTCTTGACGTCGTTGAGACGTCACGTGACACAGAGATTGGAAGTCACAACTTTGGGATACCTTGAGTCTTTCTCTCATGAAACATCATAAAAAGGGTTCGAAAATAACATTTGGTCATTTCATTAATTACTCCCGTCACTGATTACGACAGAGAAGTTTGACAATTCGACTGCAGGATTGAATAATTAAATAAATAAATAAACCCCAAGCTCCTCCACAAAAGCAAATCATTGACTTTACGAGGGTACCTTTTTGCAGTTGTAGTGACTTATTTCCCTTTGCACTGGCGGGTTGAACCGCCGAGCCGATCTTTTCTGGCGCTCCTGCATCGATTTGATGTGAATCACTGATGCGTCCACCACACCTGTAACAAAGTGGACGGTGTGCAGGTGAAAGCACGAGTTTTGTAACGTACGCAACGCAAGCCGGACTAATCATTCAACTCGCATTATTGTGCCTTGCTCAACAATAGCGCACATCCCAATATAACGTACACAACGATGTCAACTTTGTGATCCTCACTTTCCATGCATTCTTCTTCTCCACCATTCGTATTTCATGAGTTTCTTCTCCCCTCCCTACGCCATCCTTCATTGGTGAAATCGACACTATCCCAAATTTCAGTTTACTTTATCCCTCCCACTTCCTTCATTTGGAATAAGTAGATAGATACCCTACCTGCTATCCCTGTCTCTCATACGGCTTTGTACACTAGAAAGGAGGCGGTTGCGAGGAGATATGATAGAGATGTTTAAGATAATGAAAGGTATAGATAAAATAAGTGAAGATAAATTATTCAACATTGATAGGACCAGGGGCCATAGCCTGAGAGTAAAGAAGAGGAGAGTTAAGACGGTACTAAGGCATGGAGGGGTCTTTTACTCAGAGTAGTTAATGCATGGAATGGTCTCCCTGGAAAGGTGGTGGCAGCAGAAACAGGAGATAAGTTTAAATTAGAATTAGATTGGTACCTGGAAGTTATGGAGATAGAGGGGTGTGGGGATATTGACAGTAGTTTGAGGTAGCTTGAGCATATATGGGTGATTGTGTGCATGTGTACGGAATGTTGTTGGTGGGGGTCTAGTCAAGGGGTGTTGTGTGGTTGATGTGTGCGTTTTAACCAAGCCCATGACCCCTCCCCTAAGGAGGAAAAAAACATAATAATAAAAACTAAAAAAAGTTTCTACAAAAAATAAAAAAACACTTTCAAAAGAAAAAATGAATAAAACAAACATTTTACATTTTTCTTATTTTGATCTGGTGTTGATAAATTGGTGTGGTGTTGATGTGGTACAGGCATGATGGGCTGAATGGCCTCCACCTGTGTCCGATTTCCTTGTGATTCCATTTGCCCTTGTTGGCTGGGCCGTCTTTGCAAACTTTTTTTTTTTTCTGGTTTCCTCCGCTCCCACCTTGCCTTTAAAAACAATCCTTACCAACGTGCACACTCACTTCACGTCTCTCAAAACTGCTTCCCCCTCCCGACACGCCACCCAGACCTGTCCACTCACTAACTCACACTTTCAGACCTTTGCTGCTCTGCTCCTTACCTTCCAAACCCTCCCAACCTCTCCTCAACCTCCCTGTGCCCGTCAGACTCTGTCTTCAAAACTCCGCTCAAGATCCTCCTCTGCTCCGCATTGCAATTTTCCTCCGAACTCCCTCAACTTTAATCACCCCCTTCTTCCCTTCTCCTTTCGGGGCCATTTATTTATGCAAATACAAAGATTTTAACGCACGCACACATCCTCGTTTCATAAAGTCTGCCCTTCACAAATATAATCATTCATTAAACAGGAACTGCCATTCCAAACAATTATTTGAGCGAGTCAGTGAGTGGTTACATGAGTTACAAATAATGTTATGTGTTGGATAGGTCACGTGGTCGCTAAGGGTCAAACTCACCGTGAAGGATAACTCGTCCATTTGGCAACACCCGTCTCCTGACCACGTCCGGATGCTTGCGTACAAACTCAAAGAGTTCCCGCTCGCCCGGTGCCTTCGGCCCGAGGAGGTCCTGCAGCTCGCCAGCCAAGCGCGCAGGTGAGAGACCGTCCCTGGTGGACACGAGCACCGAATGTACGATCTGACGAAGCTGGTCATTCTGTTTGCTCGCTCCTGCCATAATTTCTACCGGTTGGGAACTGCCACCTACGTGAACACACAGAAACTGTTGCCAGTACGAACAACTTTTACAGTTGCTTTCGGACCAGCCATTCTCTGCGTTGTTGTTTTATTAATATTATATGGTGCTCGCATCCGATAATCAACAGGATCAAACCTATATCTGGTACCTTGATTATGGTGAATATAATGTTCAAGGTGACATCCAGGGTTTTTAATTTTTTTCTCTTCTTCTGTGAAGTTTCCACTGAAGGGATGGAGGAGAAGGAGAGGGAGGATGGGATGGAGAATGAGGGTGAAGATGAGTAATGAGGAGAGAACAAAACAGGGATGGGGATGAGGATTGGAGAGGGTAAAAGAAGGGGGCTGCAGGAACAAAGACACAACGTTTATTATGCTCCATGAAACTTTCCAAAAAAAAAAAAAATCGCAGTTTGACGTTAAGAGCACTAAACTTAAATCAAAGGACGGTGCACAATTAGCCAGATACCAACTGCCTTCACATTCAAGGTACCAAAATCCAAGACATGCTCAGTTTTGCAATACCTTATAAAGCTAAATAAACTCTACACTACCCTCATATGGAATATGAATATTAATGTGAAAGCCAAGTAATCTGATGAAATGATGTTGGCCAAAAATTGATTTTGTTTATCCCGTGGGTGCATGGATAACAAGAGCGCAAGTGAGCATAATATACGCCCGAACAAGAAGGTATATACAGAATTGTGCTAATACGTGGAAAACAGCATCCTGGTTGCCATGGCAACCACTTTAGATGACGAACGTATGTCGCAACACACCGTCTCCACAGTCTGTACCTATGTACCAAATATGAAACGTGAAAGTTGAAAACTTTGGGAGTTAGAATGCGGACAGGGACGGACGACCGGCATCACATACGCCCCGATATATATATATATATATATATATATATATATATATATATATATATATATATATATATATATATATATATATATATATATATATATATATATATATATATATATATATATATATCAGACGTATAAAAATCTGGATGACTTTGCATAACGAGTCGAATAGACCCGGGAACTGAAACAAAGAACACTTGCAAAAAAAATTTCAAAAATTCTTATTGCTATGCTTTTGCATGCAATGATTAGCCTCATCGAGGATTACTTGGTCAAAAAGAAGATTCATTTATCCTATTATTTGGAAGATGTATATGATGTCTGTATTTTACACGGTCACGCTAAAGCCATGGATGCAGAAGATAATGCATTCTAAATACATTCATTAGCACAAAACAATCAAATACAAAAACATTTTCAACTAACAAGGGCACTCGGTGGAGCGCATACCTCCGCCACGTAATGCCTGATCCACGAGAACATATCGGGCCCAAGACATTTTTGAAATATCATCATGCGATACAGTACTATATCGTTTTTGGCCCTCTCAACGATGAAGAGTTACTTTAAAAACTTGAATAGTCAGATCCAGATAGTCACCAAAATCGAATCAATTTGTCGTGGTCACACACGCAACCTGTCCACAAAGTTTCATCCGAATCGGTCGACAACTTTTTGAGACGTCGTGCTATATATCGGTTTAGCCTGATCTCTCAATGGGGGAGCATCACTTTAAAAAAAACTTATCAAATCTGGATTCGGATCTTCACCAAAATTGAATCAATTCTTCCTTGTCATACGCCAAACCTGTGCACAAAGTTTCATCTGAATCCATCCACAACTTTTTTGAGATATCGTGCTATATATTGGTTTCGCCGTATCTCTCTATGGTGAAGAATCACTTCAAAAATTATCACATCTGGATCTTCATCAAAATTGAATCATTTCTTCCTTGTCACACACACACACACACACACACACACACACACACACACACACACACACACACACACACACACACACACACACACACACACACACACACACACACACAACCAGTCCACAAAATTTCATCCAAATCCGTGCACAACTTTTTGAGATATCCTATATGCAGACAGACAGAAAGGAGTGAAAACACAACCTCCTTCACCTTTGGTGGCGGAGGTAACAATAAACGATTTGTTGTGTGTCCTCCAAACACTGTGAAGTTCTTCATTCGAGGAATCTGTCACACACAACATGGCTGTGCTTCTTGCACGCATGCTCTGCACATTTCTTGCACGTCATGATGCTTGTTCTATCTTTGCTGGATGGACAATAAAAACATATTCTCTTTTAATGTCGTGGACCCTGCTCTGAACTAAGTGACACCAAAAAAAACTCCATTGTGGTGGTGGTGGTGGTGGTGGTAGTGTATTTTGGAACCCGGGGATCATTTTGCAGCCTGCTTTGCATGTTTCGTAACACCAATTCCAGGACAAGTTCTCTGAGAAACAAATGTCACTTGTATGTGAGGCCTTGACCAAATTCTGGATGCTGTGCTGTGAATAGCACACAAGCATTCGAACTCGCCACATCCACAACGGCGTGCCACATGGCCAGAGTCCACATACAGGTTTGCCATTTACAGGAGTTACAGACCATCTGGTCCATGATGTCGACACCCCCTTTTGTGTCGTAGTAGGTGATCTCAGGTTTGCTTTCTATGCTCCCTTCCACTACTACTTTGCCATGGTGCATTGCTTAAAAAACAAACATTACAAAAAAAGACAGACCTTGTTTTTTTTTTTTTGGAACATAGTTCACCATACCTCCCATAGCTCACCACATATAACATAGCTCATACAGAGAACACAGCTCACACAAAGCTCATGCATAGCTCGACAAATAACACTCACATAGAACATGGCTCATACATAGCTAGACAAAGCTTATACATAGAACACAGCTCACATAGAACATGGCTCATACATAGCTAGACAAAGCTTATACATAGAACATAGCTCATACATTGCTAGACAAAGCTTATACATAGAACATGGCTCATACATAGCTAGACAAAGCTTATACATGGAACATAGCTCATACATAGATAGACAAAGCTTATACATGGAACATAGCTCGACAAAGCTTATACATAGAATATATAACATAGCTATATACACATACTACATAAATTATACATAGCTCGACAAAGCTTATACATAGAACAAATTATACATAGACAAAGCTTATACATAGAACATAGCTATATACACAAAGAACATATAAATTATACATAGACAAAGCTTGTACATAGAACATATACATTATACATAGAACATAGCTATAATGCACGTAGAACATAACTTATACATAGCTCGACAAAGCTTATACATAGAACATATACATTATACAAAGACAAAGCTTGTACATAGAACATATAAATTATACATAGAACATATAAATTATACAAAGAACATAAATTATACATAGACAAAGCTTATACATAGCTCGACAAAGCTTTTACATAGAACATAGCTATATACACATAGAACATAAATTATACATAGAACATAACTATATACACAAAGAACATATAAATTATACATAGACAAAGCTTATACATAGAACATAACTATATACACATAGAACACAGCTATATACACATAGAACAAAAATTATACATAGCTAGACAAAGCTTATACAGAGAACATATACATTATACATAGAACATATTGTTGTGGTTTCTCACCACTCCGGCATGCGAGCGACCGCTTTTAACTAATCGCCACCGCGCGCCCACCAGACGTGGCAAACCAAGTCGTAGCTTTTGGATCAACGCCGAAATCCAGCTATGGGTGTGTTTTTAATCACACGAAAATCAGCCAACTATTCTGTCCACGTGCGACAGGGTCCGATCGCCAAATTGTCCATTTACCTAAGTATGTGCGCAGACAGAAATGCCGGGGATTTACACCTCAACGGGATCTGCTTGGAAACGAGCCGCTTCAGCAGCTCGCTCCGTTTGCGATTTGCCGAGCGGTGTATATCGCCAAGCCCCGCCGGATCAGATTACTTTCTCGGCTATTTAAAAGCCAGCTGATATCCCGAACGCAATACGGCAGCTCAATTGAGGGAAAGGACGCAACGAACGGGTGAACATTCACACAATGACATTTATTTGTAACACATATGCAATCATGCAGTCAGTAAAGCAATGCAGGTAAGGGACAAAACACGAGCAAGACAAAGAACTACAACCGTTCTATTAATTACTGTACATTCACTTAACAGTTCTACTCTGGACATGACACCACAACTTTCATACAAAGAAACCCCAAGAAAGGGAGGGGCAGAACTGGACCCGTAGGCCTTTAATATCCATGGAGTTGTGGAGACCGCAAGAGCTCCGAGAGGCCAGGCTGGTTACCTATCACCCTTGTGGTGACTCGCTGAGCGACTCTCGACGTTTCGTCGGAAACACGGCAGCTCGGTTGGTCCAGGCCCCGCCGTGCGGCCTGGCGGATCGGCCTAGCCAACGGCGCCTCAGAGGAACGAACGGGCCTTTGCTCTTTTGAGAGTTGATGCTCTTTTAAGAGCCCGCCCGTTCCTCAGCGTTGGCTCGGACCGTTCTATCACTGGCTGGCGACCTCTCTCCACCGACCCGCGGTTCTGCGCGGTACGGTAGGCTTGGCTGCGCTCCGACTGCCCTCCACTGGACTCTAACCTTGGTGGGCTGCTGGCTTCCTCCGACTTGACTCCAGACTTCCACTCTCGACTGGCGTTCGGGCGCGCCTTTTTATCGGGTCGGGGGTGCGTTTGATCTCTCACCTCTCACCCCCTGCTGGCTCTGCCCCTTTTGTGATTCTGATCCGATCTCTTCGCGAAGCTCGGACATGGGAGAAATAATCAACCACGCGGACGTTGCAGGAATCATCGGCTCCTGCTCTAACAGGGAACCCTCGCGTCTGTCGGCGCAATGGAGATGAAGGTGAGGCGATGTTGTGGTTGCTTTGTGGTGGGGATGGCGTGGTTGTTGAGATAGTGGGTGTGGTTGACGTGGTTGTTGAGAGGCAGTTGTGCTTGTTTTGATGTGGTTGTTCCAAAATAAAGATAGCAAAAGAATAATGGCTGACTCAAAGATCACAGCCCGGTTACACGAATAAATACCTTTAGACATCGGTGGGGAAATCTAATCTGGATACACACTTATCGACATAACTGATCTCTGGGAAGCCTGAATGATGTTCTGTGAATTTCCACAACTGTAACAACATATATTATACATAGAACATAGCTATACACACAGAGAACATAAATTATACAAAGACAAAGCTTATACATAGAACATAAATTATACATATAGACAAAGCTTACACATGGAACATATACATTATACATAGACAAAGCTTATACATAGCTTGACAAAGCTTATACAGAGAACATAGCAATATATACATAGACAAAGCTTGTACATAGAACATACACATTATACATAGAACATAGCTATATAAATTATACATAAAACATAAAATAAAAAAATGACCGTTTTTACAGCCATTTTTCCCTGCTGTGCAGGGGTTAGGCTTTTTCTTGAGGCAATGTTTTTATGGCCGGATGCCCTTCCTGACGCCAACCCTGGTCGCCTCTTACGACACACAGGGATATGGTATACCTATTCTAACCGGGGCATACACCAGGACCAGTACACTGGTACTCACTTCGCCGACCTCAGATGGATGACAGGCGGAGTCAACCCCCTGGTGTTAATTCAGCAGCCAACGGGGCTTGAACTCAGGACCCTGGGATCCCAAGCCGCCACCCTAACCACTAAACCAACACCAGGCTTATACATAAAACATAGAACATATTAATTATACATAGACAAAGCTTATACATAGAACATATAAATTATACAAAGAACATATACATTATACATAGACAAAGCTTATACATAGCTAGACAAAGCTTGTACAAAGAACATATACATTATACATACACAAAGCTTATACATAGAACATATACATTATACATAGACAAAGCTTGTACATAGAAAATATACATTATATATAGAACATATACATAACCAGACAAAGCTTATACATAGAACATATACATAACCAGACAAAGCTTATACATAGAACATATACATTATACATATAGACAAAGCTTACACATGGAACATATACATTATACATATAGACAAAGCTTACACATGGAACATATACCTTATACATAGACAAAGCTTGTACATAGAACATATACATTATACATAGACAAAGCTTATACATAGCTCGTACATATAACATACATTGTACATAGACAAAGCTTATACCTGGTTATACATTATACATAGACAAAGCCTGGTGTTAGCGCAGGGGTTAGGGCAGCGGCTTGGGATCCAAAAGGTCCTGAGTTAAAGCCCCGTTGGGCCACTGAATTAATACACCAGGGGGTTGACTCAGCCTGTCATCCTTCCGAGGTCGGCGAAATGAGTACCAGTGTACTGGGCCGGTGTATACCCCGGTTAAAATAGGTGTACCTTATCCCTGTGTCGTAAGAGGCGACCAGGGTTGTGTCAGGAAGGGCATCCGGCGTAAAACATGTGCCAAATCACTATGTGGATCATACGGATGATCTGCTGTGGCGACCCCGAAAGGGAGCAGCCGAAAGAAGAAGAAGAAGAAGAAAGCCTATACATCGCCGGACAAAACTTGTACATAGAACATATAAATGATACATACAACATAGCTATATACACATAGAACATAAAAATTATACATACAACATAGCTATATACACATATAACATATAAATTATACATACGACATAGCTATATACACATAGAACATATAAATTATACATACAACATATAACATAGCTATATACACATAGAACATATAAATTATACATACAACATATAACATAGCTATATACACATAGAACATATAAATTATACATACAACATATAAATTATACATACAACATAGCTATATACACATAGAACATATAAATTATACATACAACATAGCTATATACACATATAACATATAAATTATACATACAACATAGCTATATACACATATAACATATAAATTATACATACAACATAGCTATATACACATAGAACATATAAATTATACATACAACATAGCTATATACACATAGAACATACAACATAGCTATATACACATATAACATATAAATTATACATACAACATATAACATAGCTATATACACATAGAACATATAAATTATACATACAACATATAACATAGCTATATACACACAACATACAACATAGCTATATACACATGGAACATATAAATTATACATACAACATATAACATAGCTATATACACATAGAACATATAAATTATACATACAACATATCACATAGCTATATACACATAGAACATATAAATTATACATACAACATATAACATAGCTATATACACATAGAACATATAAATTATACATACAACATATAACATAGCTATATACACATAGAACATATAAATTATACATACAACATATAACATAGCTATATACACATAGAACATATAAATTATACATACAACATATAACATAGCTATATACACATGGAACATATAAATTATACATACAACATATAACATAGCTATATACACATGGAACATATAAATTATACATACAACATATAACATAGCTATATACACATGGAACATATAAATTATACATACAACATATAACATAGCTATATACACATAGAACATATAAATTATACATACAACATATAACAGCTATATACACATAGAACATATAAATTATACATACAACATATAACATAGCTATATACACATAGAACATAAAAATTATACATACAACATAGCTATATACACATAGAACATATAAATTATACATACAACATATAACAGCTATATACACATAGAACATATAAATTATACATACAACATATAACATAGCTATATACACATAGAACATAAAAATTATACATACAACATAGCTATATACACATAGAACATATAAATTATACATACAACATATAACATAGCTATATACACATAGAACATATAAATTATACATACAACATATAACATAAATTATACATATAACATAGCTATATACACATAGAACATATAAATTATACATACAACATATAACATAAATTATACATATAACATAGCTATATACACATAGAACATATAAATTATACATACAACATAGCTAGATACACATAGAACATATAAATTATACATACAACATATAACATAAATTATACATATAACATAGCTATATACACATAGAACATAACTCACCACGGATGTACTCGGATTAACCCGGAATGTTTTTCGGCGCCAAAACCAAAAAGACAAACCTCACAGAATCGCGCGATATTTTAAACGGAAGAGAATTAGTAAATCAGTAAATCAGGTGAAATAAAATATAAAAACACAGCTTTGTGTGAAAACGTTGATCCTGTTTGAAAGATGGTAAAATAATAAACAAGTTAAGAAAAGCTCAACAATCACGTGACATCACCAGACGAAGAAAGGACACGAAGATTTGAAAACAACGTCTGTACATCACACATGGGACCACGACACGACACGGACCACGACACGACACGGACCACGACACGGACCACGACCACGACACGACACGGACCACGACACGGACCACGACACGGACCACGACACGGACCACGACACGACACGGACCACGACACGGACCACGACACGACACGGGCCACGACACGACACGACACGGCACGGCACGGCACGGCACGGCACGGCGCGGCACGGCACGGCGCGGCGCGGCGCGGCGCGGCACGGCGCTGCGCATCAGAAACCTTCACTCGAACTAACCGTGTGATAATCACATACAAACTTATACTGAGTACAACTCGAGCCCCGCTGACCCGGCACATGTGAAGTGGGAGTTGTTAAAAGAAATAATATAATAAATAAAATAAAATAATAATATAATAAATTAAATAAAATAATAATAAAATAATAATAAAATAAATAACGATTTATTTATGTTAAACCTGAACGAAAATGGTTTTTTTTATATATTTTTTTTTATTTTTATTTTTTGACAACGAGCTTACTCGAGTTCCATGCAAAGTCCACCGTGCACATACCAAACAAACAAACAAACAAATAAAAAACAACAACAACAACAACAACAACAACAACAACAACAACAACAACAACAACAACAACAACAACAACAACAACAACAACAACAACAACAACATCGTCCATGGCGCGCGCCATTACCGGGGCACGTGCGGCACGGGATCGGGACCGGATAGAGCGGTTTACAAGGATTGATGATTGATGAATTGCATCATTAAAATAAATAAATAAAAATAATAAATTTCTTCATTATTTGACGAATGACATAACCAAACCACGACCGTGTCGTCATCCAAATCCGTGACTTTTTGAAAATTAACTGAGGGGGTCTCGACCAACTTTCTCAATGACGGGTTTCCGGTTGTTGTTTGCCGCGTTCAGACTGTTTATTTTGTTTTCTCCATGTTTCCTGTGTGTTCCTCGTTCGGTTTTGTTTCAAAATTTGTGCTAATTTGGTGAGTTATCGTCGATCGTGTCATATCGGCTTTCCCCTGAGAGTTACCCGTCTTCCCATCTGAGTGCACCATCGTGTTTATTTGTATTTTCGCCTCTTTTACCATCAGTTTTTATCCCCCGCCGCGTGGCGGAAGGGGGATATTGTTGTCACCCAGGTCGTCCGTCCGTCCGGGCGTCAACATTTATAGCGAACGCAGTGAGCTTCATACTTAATGCGTGCACATGAGAAAATAGGAAGAAGAAGAGAAGAAGAAGAAAAAACACAACAACCACCCTGGCCATTTGGAATCCGTGTCGTTATGACCTTTTGCTTCCGGTTGTTTTTAAACGCTGTGCGGTGTATAAATACGATTGGGTTTTATTTCTATCTTGTGAATATTACTTAACGCGTGCACATGAGAAAATAGGAAAAAGAAAAAGAAAAAGAAAACAAAACAAACAAAAAAAAAAACAACAACCACCCTGGCTATTTGGAATCCGTGTCGTTATGACCTCTTGCTTCCGGTTGTTTTTAAACGCTGTGCGGTGTATAAATACGATTGGGTTTTATTTCTATCTTGTGAATATTACTTAACGCGTGCACATGAGAATAGGAAACAACAAATACAACACAATACCATTGCAATTGTGAATCCGTATCGTTGCCTATGACCATTTTACCTCCGTTTTTTTTTTGTTTCTGTTTTTTTTTTTGTTTCCGGTTTTTGGCATGGGGAATTTAATTGAAGGATGTGACGCGTGATCACTGTGGTGAATTGAAGGTCGTGACGTGAGATCACATGTTGCCCGGCTCGAGCACAGAAGAGATAAAGCTGAGGTTCGGCTTGGCCGCGCGGATTGTCCCTAGGGCATTGTCGTTTTATGTCGGCGGCTCACTTGGTGCTCATTGAATGGTGAGAATACTGATTGATATATAATACTGATTTATTTTGCGGTGATTAGTTGCGCGTGTGTACCTTACTGCTTATGTACTCCTTGCTGCGTCTGTATTTCCTGGTGTGCCCGTACAAGCGGCTTCAATCAAATGGAATAAAGCCTAAACTCTGAAGGTTCTTCTCTCGTCCTCATTTCAATTTATTCCATTTGGTTTTCTCGGCTCTCTCAACCAACGATGGACAAGATCTACAAACCAGAGAGGTTCGACGCAGACCCAAACGCGACTGACTCAGAAATGAAGTGGTCGCATTGGTTCCGTTCCTTCTCACACTATCTGACCATCATCGAAGAAGGAGCCGACAAATTGGCCGCCCTCGTGAATCATGTCTCGCCCAGCGTATACAGTCTCTTCTCGGAGTGCGACACTTACGAAGCAGCGATCGACGTGCTGCAGGCGCTCTACGTGAAGCGCAAGAACGAGGTATACATACGACATCTTCTCAACACACGCAGGCAAGCAGCCGGGGAGACAATCGATCAGTTCCTGCAAGCTCTGAATCAGCTGGGAAAAGACTGCAGCTTCCGGGCCGTAAGCGCCGAGGAACACCGAAAGGAAGCGACCCGGGAGGCATTCATCCAAGGACTTAGATCAGCCCACATACGGCAATGCTTACTAGAGAAAGCGCAACCCACTCTTGAAAAGGTAGTCGATCAGGCTCGAGCGATGGATACGGCTCAGCAGCAATCTGAGTCATTTGGGACACCGATGCTGCTAATGAACGCTGCGACGGTGGTAACTCAAGGAACCCCACTGACACAGACACAGCCAGACACAGGGGATGGAGAAACACCCGAGGAGCCGGATACCCAGGCCACGTCAAACTCCTCAGCAACTGCTCCGGTTGGTAAATGCTTCTTTTGTGGGTACAAAAGACACCCCCGTCATAAATGCCCCGCCAGAGATGCCACATGCATGAACTGTGACAAGAAAGGGCATTATGCCAGGGTATGTAAATCTACTCTAAGGAGAAATAAACCCACTTCTGCGGCTCTCTACTCGCAAAATAAACTAACTGCAGCCTCCCCGGGGAATCTATCCCAGGTTATCATCAACGTACGAATTAACGGGCATATGGCTGAGGCTCTGATTGATACCGGTAGCTCTGAAAGTTTCGTCAACAGCTCGCTAGTGAAGGGCAGGAAATGGAAAATCCACCCGACAGACAATACGGTATGCATGGCCGCCACATCACTACAGTCCCGCGTACGAGGGTACTGCAATGTTGAATTGGACGTAAAAGGGTACACGCATCGGGATGTAAGGGTACTGGTGCTTCGTGATTTGTGCGCAGACGTAATTCTGGGTCATAATGTCCTCAAGCAGCACACGAGCGTCGAAATACCCTTTGGAGGAAGCAAACCTCGTCTAATTTTAAATGCCTTGACTACCGCAGAGGTAACGTCCCCCAGCTGTTCGCTAACCTGTCGCCGGTCTGCAAACCGATAGCGATCAAATCGCGGCGATATACCACTGCTGACATGAATTTCATCACTTCAGAAACCAAGCGATTACTGGAAGAAGGAATTATAGAACCGAGCGATTCGCCATGGCGCGCACAGGTGTTGGTGACCAGCAGTCAGAACCATAAGAAACGAATGGTTGTCGATTATTCCCAAACGGTCAATCGCTTCACCCAACTCGACGCCTACCCCCTGCCGCGCATAGACGAGATGGTCGAACGCGTGGCCAATTATAAGATATTCAGCACCATCGACTTGCGAAACGCCTATCACCAAATTCCCATCCGAGAGGAAGACAAACCTTACACCGCATTCCAGGCAGGTAGGCGCCTCTTCCAATTCAGGAGAATACCTTTCGGTGTCACGAATGGAGTAGCTTGCTTCCAACGGGTTATGGACGACATCATCTCAGATGAAAACCTCAAAGACACTTTTGTTTACGTGGACAATGTCACAGTGTGTGGTAGGGATCAGGGGGAACATGACATGAATCTGGACAGATTCTTGAGCATTGCTAGAAAATATAATCTGACTCTCAACTACGAGAAATGCGTATTCTCGGCAAGGTCAATTGACCTTCTCAGCTACACGATAGCCGACGGCACGATTAAGCCTGATCCTGAACGATTGCGCCCACTTCGTGAGCTACCACCACCTCAGGACCTGCAGACAATGCGCCGGGTGATCGGCATGTTCGCTTACTATGCGAGATGGATTTCGCAATACTCCGAGAAAATACATCCCCTAGTGCATTGCAAAAACTTTCCACCAGATGCCGCTGTTGTAACAGCTTTCCACAAACTCAAAGACGATATCAGTAATTCCGTGGTATTATCGATCGATAGCTCGGTGCCCTTCGTGGTGGAGACAGATGCTTCAGATCACGCGATAGCTGCTACGCTTAATCAGTCTGGGCGACCCGTCGCGTTCTTCTCGAGAACTCTCTCTGGAAGCGAGCAGAGACACTCGGCAATAGAGAAGGAGGCGTACGCCATCGTCGAAGCGCTGCGCAAATGGAGACATTATTTACTGGGAAACCACTTCACGCTCGTTACGGACCAACGATCCGTGGCATTCATGTTTGATGGGAAAAATAACGGGAAAATTAAGAATGAAAAAATTATGAGATGGCGGATAGACCGAGCCTGCTATAGTTACGACATTGTTTACCGGCCCGGGAGGGAAAACCCTGCTGCAGACACCTTCTCTCGGGTCTACTGCTCGGCGGCAATCAGTCGGGCTTTGCAAGACCTCCATGTGTCTCTGTGCCACCCGGGGGTAACCAGAATGGCACATTTCGTACGCAGACAGAACCTGCCCTATTCTATTGAAGATATTAAACAAATAAATGCTTCATGCCCTGTTTGTGCTGAACTAAAACCCAGATTCTATGGTGCAGCTTCTGGCAGACTGATCAAGGCCACTTCTCCCTTCGAGAGACTAAACATTGACTTCAAAGGGCCCCTGCCGACCGAGACAGACAACAGATACATATTCACTGTTGTTGATGAGTATTCAAGGTTCCCTTTCGCGTTTCCGTGCTCGGATATGACCTCGGGCACTGTCGTGAAATGTCTGTCTGACCTCTTCGCTATGTCTGGGAAACCTTTGTACATACATTCAGACAGAGGGCCATGTTTCATGTCGGCCAGGCTAAAACAATTCCTATTAGAGCACGGCATCGCAACTAGTCGAACGACGGGTTACAACCCACAGGGTAATGGTCAGGTGGAACGATATAATGGAGTTATTTGGAAAGCCGTAACTCTGGTGCTGAAATCGAGAGGACTGGGGCCCGAGCGGTGGGAGATTACCCTACCCGACGCTCTGAATTCCATACGCTCTTTGCTCTGCACGTCCACCAATGCTACTCCTCACGAGCGAATGTTTACTCACCAACGACGTTATGTTGACGGCCAATCGGTGCCCAATTGGCTAACCCATCCCGGAACAGTGTTCATGAAACGCCCGGTACGACAAAGCAAGTATGAACCCATGGTGGAAGAGGTCGAACTCATCGATACTAATCCAGAATACGCTCATGTCAGGCTCCCGGATGGCAGGGAGACCACTGTGTCGGTTTGTCATTTGGCTCCCTCAGGAACTCCTCCCGCAGGTACACCACCATCTGGCACACCTCCCTCTGACATCCCCTCCCCAGGTGTTCCCCCCCCCCCAGGGACTCCACCCGAGAAGGGTGACGACGGAGCTACCGCGTTCCACCCGGGAGCGATCGGGGAGTCATCTCCGGCACGAGTCGAGGCTCACCAAGAGGATCGGAAGCCTCCCTCAAGTGAAACCGCCATCTACTCCCGGAGAGGCCGACGAATAATACCCCCTCGCCGACTCAATCTGTAAAGGGGATTATCGGCATCCTCGATGCTCATGCTCCTATATGCTCGTTACATAATATATCGATGCTCATTACCATGCTCCTACAACTCACAATAATCCTCACGGCTTGGCATGTATGCTTCTGTAGTTTAGATAGTTCGCATTGCTTGAAATGTATACTCCTGTAGCGCTGAAGTAATCATGGTGCGTTAGCTGGGCCTCTAGTTACATTTTAAAGATGGGGAGAATGTGGTGAATTGAAGGTCGTGACGTGAGATCACATGTTGCCCGGCTCGAGCACAGAAGAGATAAAGCTGCGGTTCGGCTCGGCCGCGCGGATTGTCCCTAGGGCATTGTCGTTTTATGTCGGCGGCTCACTTGGTGCTCATTGAATGGTGAGAATACTGATTGATATATAATACTGATTTATTTTGCGGTGATTAGTTGCGCGTGTGTACCTTACTGCTTATGTACTCTATGCTGCGTCTGTATTTCCTGGTGTGCCCGTAGAAGCGGCTCCAATCACATGGAATAAAGCCTACACTCTGAAGGTTCTTCTCTCGTCCTCATTTCAATCACATGTCGCGCGGCTCGCACACGGGACAGATAAAACCGAGATTCCGCGCGGTCGGTGGGATTGTCCCTGGGGCATTGTCATTTACGGCGGTGGTTCACTTGGTGCTCGTTGAATGGTAAGAATTGAGAGTATACCGGACTCCGTGCTAATTGCTGATTTATTTTGCGGTGATCGACTGCACGTGTATACCTTGCTGCACATGTACTCCTTGCTACACATGTACTCCTTGCTGCACATGTATTCCCTGATGTGTCTGTAGAAGCAACTGCACCCTCTGTTTCATGTCTTGAAATATAAAAAAAATACAACAACAACCTTTTCTCTTCTCACCTTACACCCCACGTGACCACATGACCACGTCACTTCCTGTACAGACTCTTGTTCTTTCTCAACCCTCTTCCCTGCCAATTCCACTCTAATCATGAAGTGTTTTCACCACACACCTTCGACCTCTTCCCTAATCTTCAAAAAATACATAAATAAAATGGTTTCTTCCATTGCTTCAACTTCCTCTCTTTGCCCGGTTCTTCTTCAAAATGTTGTGTTCAATTCAACAGAGTCCATCTGTGAAAACACTTCCTTTCTCCTCCATCCATCTTCCAATGTGTGTGCAAGCGAATATGTGACCTACAATTTTTTTTTTAAAATCCAATTTTGCAATATTCTTTGTCTTCCATTATTAATCGTTGTTTTTATCCAACTTCAGTGCAGATTCATCCCACCTCCTTAAATCTACCTCCTCCTAACTCCTCCCCTATTATACCCTCTCCTCACCCCTCCCATCCGAGCATCTCTTCACTGTCCTCTGCCTTGTACCAACAGTTCCCCCTCTGAAATCCCAAACTGTGGTTTTTCAAATATCTCCCACTCAATCAACACACTGCTCAATATCTCCAATCACTTCTCTCTTTCCTCTCATTACAACTCCCCCTCTTCCCACCTCCTCAAATATTATCTCTCGCCCCACCCGCTCCCACCTCTACCATACCACTACCCAGTCTCATCCTCCTCTCCCCACCCCTCCCTTCTCCCTCCTCCATGACCGTGCCTGCTCTCATCGTCTCCCTCCCTCTCAAAGCTTATCTTTCACCCCCGCCCTCTCAATTCAGCTGCCTACTCCCTCTTTAAAGCAAAATTCACTCTCTTTCCCCCTCCCAAGCTTACCCCTCACCCTTCTCAAAATCAACTCCCACACCCTTTTCAAAATGAACTCCCACACCCTTTTCAAAATCAACCCCCCACACCTTTCTTCCTCAACTCTCCCTCCTCACTCTCCTCCATCAATTCTCCCCTTCACCCCTCCCTTTCAAATCTCGTCCCTCACTCCCCCTTCTCAAAGGGGCTCCACTTCACATCTATAAAACTGCCACCTTCCCCCAACCTCTCTCTCTCTCTTCCAGCTCATTCCCCCACCTCCTCCAATCTCCCACTTCCCTTTTCCCCCTTTATTACTCCCCACTGCTTTCTTACTTTATTACTTCTCACCCTTCACCACCTAGCCCTTTGTCCTCCTCCCCATCCAACCCTCTCTCCTAGCTTTGTCATCAACTATCAACAACTATCAGTGTCGGGTCGTCGATCACCCCTCACCAAGGCATGAAGACGTCGATGTACTCGAGAGAAAATTGTTTATTATATATCAAAACATGCGGCCACACGGAGAGCAGCAAACACCAGGAACACCAATTAGCAATTGAGGTAACCCGGAGAGTGCTCTGCCAGAACGGCTGAGTTACTCCCTTATATACACGGTTTATCTCCAACACATTTCTGGTGTATGTTGTTCCCCCTCCATCCTCTCCTTTTCCTGAAATGGCTGCACAGCTGGCACTGCACACGAAAAGGCTGAATGCCTAAACTCGGTGTTTGCTTCTAAATCTCGTGTCCCAAACCCATCGCTTTCTGTACCCACCTTACCCAGTCGCACCCAGCTGCTCCTGGACTCTGTCGTTTTCTCTTGACAAGGTGGAGAGCTTGCTGTCAAACCTCGACTCAGATTCTGCAACCGGTCCAGATGGCATTGGCCCTCGTGTTCTAAAAACCTGCTCCTCTGCTCTTGCTCACCCTCTCATTTTCTCAAGGTCATCTGCCATCTGTTTGGAAATTAGCAAACATTACTGCCTTGCATAAAAAGGTGCAAAAACAGATCCCTGCAACTACAAAACCAATCAGCCTTCTCCCAATCATCAGCAAGGTCATGGAATCCATCATCGTTTCCAACATTAAATCCTTCCTCTTCTCTTATGGCTTGATTTCTGATCATCAATTTGGATTTAGACCAGGTCACTCAACACTGGATATGCTACTTCTGCTCTCCCAACAATGGATGGAGGCCTGAAATGCCAAACATGAGATCAGAGCCATCTCCCTCGACATATCATGAGCTTTCGATACAGTCTGGCATCCTGCACTGCTCACCAAACTCTGCTTCTGGTATCCAAGGCAATCTCCACTCATGCCTCGTGGACATCCTCTCCTGTCGCAATCAACGCATGTCTCTTAATGGAATTCTCCTCTTCTCATCCAGGCTGGAGTTCCTCAAGGCAGTGTTCATGGTCCTGTGCTTTTTCTGGTTTTCATCAATGATCACTCAGATTCCCTGGAAAATCCTCTTTATCTCTTTACTGAGGACTCCACCCTCTGTCATATCATCTCTCATCCCTTTCTTTGATCAACAGCCAGCAGCCTCTTCACTCTCTGCAGACCTGGATAAAATCACAAGCTGGTCAAACACTTGGAATATATCTTTCAATCCTGACAAATCTCAGGATGTCTCTCCAAAAGGACCGTCTGGAAAACCATCCAATCTGCTGTCTCAACAATCCTCTTGAAGAAGTGTTTTCATTCAAACTTTTGGGTCTCAATATCTGCCATGATCTTTCATGGGAAAGCCACATCTCCAAGCTGGCCTCCAAAGCCAGTCGCCGACTGGGCATCCTATGTTGTGCAAAGACCTTCCTTGGTACACCTGAGCTTTTAACCATTTATAAAGCTTTCATCCACAGTCTGGTGCAGTACTGCTCCCCCCTCTGGGGTGGTACTCCTGCCTCACACCTAGCTCGACTTCACGCTGTGGAAACCAAGGCTTTTAGGATCATTGGTATCTCCCGCGATGAAGTTGAGTCTTTGGGTCTCTCACGCTCTCACCGGAGGCAGGTCGGTGGTCTTTGAATCTTCTACAGTCTCCTCTCCTGCCTTGCCCCCCTTGCTCTGTCTGTGATCTGTCCCCCCTATATTTCCTCAGGACACTCAAAGTCCACCAAAAACACTTCTGGTGAAACTGCTCACCTTCACTCTTTCATTCCCATTTTGTCCTGCCTCCAGAACAAACTTCCACACTCTTCAAAACAACCATTCACCACCATCTCATATCTTCCCCCATCCAAAATCTTGATCTTTACTACCCCTGTTAATCCACCCCAAACCCACCTCCTTCAAATTATCTGTTTTCCTTCCTGAAAGTCCCTGTAGTACCATCTTGTTTACCCCATGTACCCCACCCCACCCCGCTCCCTTCCACAGATATCCGATTATCTTTGTTGAAAACTATTTTGTGCTTCCTTCTCCTACCCCTCTTGTCTTCTGCCTTGTTATATGTTTCTGTGTTTTAGCTCTTACACGAGCCTCGACTTGGTATGTAAAAAAACATTTTTTTTAAATCGAAAAAAATCTATAGTTAATCGAATAATCACTAAATCAAAAATATCACTTGTTCGCCAAATCACTATCAGATTTCTCGCACAAAAGGTGCTTCAGATATTTCTCATGAGAAAGAAAATAAATAAGTAATTAATAAATCGATATGAATTAATTGATTGAATAAAAAGCATCTTTTTTGCCAAAGCACCTGTTCACTATTGTGCCCAAATTTCAGCTTCCAAGCTCAAAGGATGGCTGAGATATTGCTTAGACAAACAAACAAACAAACAAACAAGAAAAAGAGCAATCAGAGGTTGCAAAATAAATTCAATTCAAATCAAATGGAAGCCCAAATCGGTACAGTCCTACATTGGAGTCATCAGAAGGAATCCAAACAAGCATAAAAGCAAAGATGAAGTCATCAGGAGGAACCTGGATAGGATTTGCATTTCAGATGCTACTCCTCTACCCTCAAACCCAACCAGGCACAACCAAGTGAGCCTTGTTCAAAAAAAACAAAGATAAAAAGAACCCATATCAAGAAATTAAATAATTCTGGCTGTCAGACCATGTGTCCGATCAAGTTAAAATTTAAAACGTGTATTCCACATCACCACGAGATCGTAATTGTGACGTTTCATGTCAATTGATTGGGCAGTTCCAGAGAAAACATTATTTACTATTTTTTCTTCAATCCAATATGACAGCCAAACCATGTGACCTGTGACATCATATTTGTCCCGAGAACCTAAAAGTCACACATGACCCAATAGTCCCAAACGTCCCTCAGGATACAAACATCCCCGAGGACCCAAAATTCCCCAAGGAGTCAAAACTCCCAAAAGTCCCTGAGGACCCAAAAGGACCCAAAAGTCCCAAAAGTCCACTGGGACCCAAATGTTCCAAAATGTCCCAGAGGACCCAAAAGTCCAAAAAGTTCCCGAGGACTCAAAACTCGCCGAAGTTTCCGAGGACCTAGAAGTTCCCAAAAGTTTCCGAGCACCCAAAGGTCTCAATAGTTCCTGAGGACCCAAAAGTCCCCAAGGACCTTGAACATCCAAAAGTCCCAGAGGATCCAAAGACCCCAAAGACTCTGTTGGTCCTGTGGACACTTAAAGACTCCACTGCATTACAAAAGTCCGTTAGAATTGCCATGTTAAGGTGTATAAAGCAGCTTAATACGTCCTTCTACCATGGCATGACATTCCACTTCCAAAACATATAACAAAAACAATGGAAACATTGTAACAATGCACACATTAATTAACATTAATAATATTTACAACAATAATAAAAATAGTAATATCATATTGCAGCGATAATAACGAACACGGAATCCCAGCGTTAGCCCCAAACACATCTCGGCTTGGTGAAAGGGATGCGAATGCTCAAACAGTACAGCAGGCAGGTGTGCAACAACAATGTGAAGAGCAATGAGAATTTGGTCCATCGGACCAACGGGTCCAGTCGTGGCAACTCAAGGATAACCTTGGATCAAAGAGCACCTCTAAGTCCTTCTCCCTTACTGACATGATTTCCTCGCTTTCATCTGCAAAAACATCCGTACTGCTTACGATTCAAAACACCTCACTGCACTGGACAACGTGGGGACAGGAATAGTGTGCTGTAAATGGGGGAGACTTGTCATACCCTCCACCACCTGCAGGCGGTGCTACACGATACACATTTACATCGAAAAAATTTTGTCGTCCTCCCCCACCCCCAAGACCACTGGCAAAGATAGAAACACCCCAATACATATTTTTAGGCAGGGTGAACCCAAGGAAAAACTAACATTTTTTTCCAGTCAAGGTTTTCTCAGTGGAATCATCATCCTGAACCCATACCATTTCATATGAGCTTGGGGGCCCACCCAGAATTTTGCCTCAAATTCAAGATGGCGGCCAAAATCCAAAATTGCCGCCAATATTACCTTTAGATTTATACTGCCTCGTAGTGTTTCCTGTCAAGGTTTTTTCAGTGGTTCTGTCATCCTGAACATGTATCCTTTGAGATTAGCTTGGAAGCCACCCAGGATTTGGCCTAAAATCCAAGATGGCCACCAAAAATCAAAAAGGCTGCTAAAAATTAAATTAATTAGGTGTATACTGCCTTATAGTTTTTCCTGTCAAATTTTTCTCAGCAGTTCCGGCATACCGGACCTATAGCCTTTAAAATTAGCTTGAGCGCCACCCAGGATTTGACCTCAAATCCAAGATAGCCGCCAAAATGGCCGTCAAAATCATCTTAATTATATTCAAACTACCTCTTAGGTTTTCCTGTCAAAGTTTTCTCAGTGGTTCCGCCATTCCAAACCTATGTCCTTTGTTATTAGCTTGAAGGGCACCCAGGATTTGGCCTCAAATGCAAGATAGCCACGAAAAACCAAAATGGCCAGCAAAATTACCTCAAAATTGATATTTCGTCTTATTTGTCCCCCAGAATGTTCCATTCTCGGAAAGCAGGGTTTAGGGGCTGTGCAATAATTATGGGACCTGGGGGAGGGAGAAATAGCCGGATGGTATGCCATTGTCTTGTGAGCCCTTCTCTACAATCCATGGGGATGTGATAACTGAGACCACAATCAACCGAGAAGTGAAGGTCAGAAGTGGTCCAATGCAAGGTGGATACAGTACCAATGAGAGCACAATAGACACATTCGTCAAGACCAGTCATATCATGGTTAAGATCAGAGCTACACTGAAGGAAAGGCCAAATATCATTACTTCCTCAGCCCACAAGGAGACCACAATAGCGGCCCGAATACACCATGAAAATATGGTTCATAATCTAATACTTCAGCTTGACAAATACTTCGACCCATTCCTGAATGGTCCCGCTCGTCATATGAAGACTGGTGTGGAAATCGATTGTGATGTAAGAGGATTGATGTCATCCGCAGAAGCTGGAGAACAGAAATGTAAAGAATTTGTTGACTTGAGACTCAAAGCCAGTGGGGAAGAAGGAATCAATTTATTCGACAAGATTACCAAGCTCAAGATCAAAACCGGGATGGAGAAGGCCAAGAAAGACCCAAAAGTTGTTAATATCCTGAAAGAAGACAGGCAGGCCTTCGGTTTACTGGTAGGATAAACACAATGCCCCAATCCAGTCAATGCCGAAGGAGGAAAAGGAGAAGGAGAAGGTTTGACAAACATAATCTCAATTACAAAACTAGAGGGGGAGCACTCGGGAGAGTGCAAAACCTCCGCCACCAATACTGCTGGGTCATTTAAGTGAACCTTATATCTTATTCATTAAATATGATGTCAACAGTGCTCAGAGTTATAGTTCTTTTCTCCATTTTTTTTTGGGGGGGGGGGGGGGTTGGAACATGTAGAACATCACTTAAAACATGTAGAAATGCAAAAAAAAAATTCAATTTTTTTTCAAAATGGCCGCCATAGCGGCCATATTGAATTTTGGACCAAGTCCAAAATCTAATGGCATGATCCTTGGACCATACCTAATCCCCCCATCAAGTTTCGTCGAAATCCGTTGAGGAGTTTTTCCGTAATACTGTTCACAAACAAACAAACAAACAAACAAACAGACAGGGGTGAAAACAGTAACCTCCGTCCATCTTCGATGGCGGAGGTTAACAAACTACAAGGGCACTCGGTGGAGCGCGCATACCTCCACCCCACAACGCCTGATCCACGAGAACATATCGCATATCGGGCCCATTACATTTTTGAGATATCGTGCTATATATCGGTTTAGCCCGATATTGGCGTTTAGCCTGGTGTTGGCGCAGTGGTTAGGGCAGCGGCTTGGGATCCAAGAGGTCCTGAGTTCAAGCCCCGTTGGGCCACTGAATTAATACACCAGGGGGTTGACTCAGCTCGTCATCCTTCCGAGGTCGGCGAAATGAGTACCAGTATACTGGGCCGGTGTATACCCTAGTTAAAATAGGTGTACCATATCCCTGTGTCGTAAGAGGCGACCAGGGTTGCGTCAGGAAGGGCATCCGGCGTAAAACATGTGCCAAATCACTATGCAGATCATACGGATGATCCGCTGTGGCGACCCCTAACGGGAGCAGCCGAAAGAAGAAGAAGAAGAGGATATCGGTTTAGCCCGATCTCTCAATGGTGAAGAATCACTTAAAAAATTATCAGATCCGGATCTGGAACTTCACCAAAATTGAATCGATTCTTCCTTGTCACACACCCAATGTGTCCACCAACCTTCATCTGAATCTGTCCACAACTTTTTTGAGATATCCTGTGCAGACAGACAAACAGACAGACAGACAGACAAGCCGGTAGGTGGACTTGGGTAGTCGCCTCCCCAATAGAACCTGACGCGTTGGGCCCGTTCGATGGGGAATGACCTGATGATTAAGCACAAGAAAATTCATGATTCTAGCTTCAAGGGTTAATGCTGCAGATTGTTTGAGTCCCCCCGACTCTGTATAGAATTGATTGATGAATTTTGTGTGGACAGTGGCGTGAAAACGGGAAAGCAGGGGGGGGGGCGAAAAACACCTCAATGAATAGGTTATGAGCTGGAGTTGTGCACCTTGACACTGGTTTTTTGACAGACATGAAGATGCGAGGAAAAAACTGTATTTTTAATCGCGCTAATATATTATATTGCGAGACGCCAACCATGATGACGCTGTGAAACATCTACTCGCCGAGTGGCAGCACCTTCCGCGCTGTATCTATTCATGGCGCCACCTGGTGGTCCTAGGGGACTCATATGTTCAAAAGAACATACCCTTATATTTTTTCGTTAAAATACCCCCACATTTAGAGGTTTTTCGGCCGTTGCTAGGCAACGGAGGGGTCCATAGCAACGGTTCTTTCTCACACATAACTAGGACATACCATGAACCTACCATGCCAGTTTCATGTATATCTGACTCATAGTCTCTGAGATATAACGAACTTCGTTTTATAATAATTGTTTTCGTCCAGGGTTCATTCAACGTCTACCTTCTCCGACAGTTTTAATAGGATTCGGCTGGAGATTTTTGACAATATGGCTGAATGTACTGCCCACAGTCGCTCGTGGCCCGATTTTTGATTTTCGAAAAAATAATTTTTTTTAATGATTTTTCAAAAATTTCAAAGTTCCGTTGCTAGGCAACGGTGGTGTCCATAGCAACGGTTCTAATTGCACACAACTTGGTCATGGTATGAACCTACCAACCAAGTTTCATCGAAATCGCCATTGTATTAACGGAGCACTGGACCGAACAGACAGACGACAGACAGATAGACAAACATATCGACGGAAAAACTGATAAGGGGAGAACAGCTTTCAAAAAAAGAACATTAAAAAAAAAAAAAATTTTCGACTGGATCGACTACCCAACAAACATATCGACGGAAAAACTGATCATAAGGGTGGAACAACTTTCAAAAAAATTTTTTAATTTTTTTTTTTTTACTGGATCGACTACCCAACAGAAAGGAGTGAAAACAAATCCTCCTTCACCTCCGGTGGCGGAGGTAATAACCGAAACTGAGGACACCACGTGCTTAGTGTTGGCTTTCTCTGTACTGTCACAAAATCGTTTTATTTAATCGTTTTCACGTTCGAACAATTTCTGACGGCCATGGCAGTAAGGTTCGTGGCAGTTGAGCGGAATATTGTGCTTTTAAATCAGATGTATCAATTAATGTGTGTGTGTGAGTATTCTGTTTTAGTTTAACAAGTTTGTCCGTTAAATATCTATTGTATCTGAAAAAGATCGATATTTAAAGAGGACAACGATGCTGACGGCGATGCGGAAGCGTGTCGCGCGCCAACACAATGGCTGAGGTAAGGTGTGCCGGGGTGTTACCGACCGGTCGTTCACATCGAGTTACTGCTGGTTGGACACCGAGCTCGTGGATTAGTGCTGGTTGACGGAATGACACTTTCGTGACGCGCTTTACTGTCTGGTAGTAGGAAGGGCGGGAGGCCGTTTGTCTCATGTCATGTGGATGTCGTTACACAGGCTCACGGCATGGACGAGCTGTCCTCGCAAGCTTTTCTTCTCACTAAAGTGTTCGTGCAGCGCGATTTCTCGCAGGGCACTGCCTGTCGGTTCCAGCTCAAAACGATCCCTGAACTGGAATCCCGGGTAAGTCGGGATATGCCGTGCTCGTTTCAAATCGATCCACCCGACTGCTTTGAGAAGTGATGACTGTAAATGATGAGGCAGGGACAGGGTACAAAGGTGTGTTTGCCTTGATGATTTGCCCTATTCTGATGTTACACATGTTTGTTTTTAAAACATCCAAAATACCGCGATGACCTTGGCCTTCTTGGGCCGAATTACTCACAAACCGAAGAGATAATCGCTCACAAACCAAAGAGATAATCGCTCACAAACCAAAGAGATAATCACTCACAAACCGAAGATATAATCACTCACAAACCGAACAGATAATCACTCACAAACCGAACAAATAATCGCTCACAAACCAAACAGATAATCACTCACAAACCGAAGATATAATCACTCACAAACCGAACAGATAATCACTCACAAACCGAAGATATAATCACTCACAAACCAAACAGATAATCACTCACAAACCGAACAGATAATCGCTCACAAACCGAACAGATAATCGCTCACAAACCGAATATATAATCGCTCACAAACCAAACAAATAATCGCTCACAAACCGAATATATAATCGCTCACAAACCAAACAGATAATCGCTCACAAACCGAAGAGATAATCGCTCACAAACCGAAGAGATAATCGTTCACAAACCGAAGAGATAATCGCTCACAAACCGAACAGATAATCACTCACAAACCGAACAGATAATCACTCACAAACCGAACAGATAATCACTCACAAACCGAACAGATAATCACTCACAAACCGAACAGATAATCACTCACAAACCGAACAGATAATCACTCACAAACCGAACAGATAATCGCTCACAAACCGAAGAGATAATCGCTCACAAACCGAACAGATAATCGCTCACAAACCGAACAGATAATCGCTCACAAACCAAACAGATAATCGCTCACAAACCGAACAGATAATCGCTCACAAACCGAAGAGATAATCACTCACAAACCGAAGAGATAATCACTCACAAACCGAAGAGACAATCGCTCACAAACCGAATATATAATCGCTCACAAACCGAAGAGATAATCACTCACAAACCGAACAGATAATCACTCACAAACCGAAGAGATAATCACTCACAAACCGAACAGATAATCGCTCACAAACCGAACAGATAATCACTCACAAACCGAAGAGATAATCACTCACAAACCGAACAGATAATCACTCACAAACCGAAGATATAATCACTCACAAACCAAACAGATAATCACTCACAAACCGAACAGATAATCACTCACAAACCGAACAGATAATCGCTCACAAACCAAACAAATAATCGCTCACAAACCGAATATATAATCGCTCACAAACCAAACAGATAATCGCTCACAAACCGAAGAGATAATCGCTCACAAACCGAAGAGATAATCACTCACAAACCGAACAGATAATCATCACAAACCGAACAGATAATCATCACAAACCGAACAGATAATCACTCACAAACCGAACAGATAATCACTCACAAACCGAAGATATAATCGCTCACAAACCGAACAGATAATCAATCACAAACCGAACAGATAATCACTCACAAACCGAAGAGATAATCACTCACAAACCAAACAGATAATCACTCACAAACCGAACAGATAATCGCTCACAAACCGAACAGATAATCACTCACAAACCGAACAGATAATCGCTCACAAACCGAACAGATAATTGCTCACAAACCGAAGATATAATCACTCACAAACCAAACAAATAATCGCTCACAAACCGAAGAGATAATCGCTCACAAACCAACAGATAATCGCTCACAAACCGAAGATATAATCGCTCACAAACCAACAGATAATCGCTCACAAACCGAAGATATAATCACTCACAAACCAACAGATAATCGCTCACAAACCAAACAAATAATCGCTCACAAACCGAACAGATAATTGCTCACAAACCGAAGATATAATCGCTCACAAGCCAAACAGATAATCACTCACAAACCAAAGAGATAATCGCTCACAAACCAAACAGATAATCACTCACAAACCGAAGATATAATCGCTCACAAACCAAACAGATAATCACTCACAAACCGAACAGATAATCACTCACAAACCGAACAGATAATCACTCACAAACCGAACAGATAATCACTCACAAACCGAACAGATAATCACTCACAAACCGAACAGATAATCATCACAAACCGAACAGATAATCGCTCACAAACCGAAGAGATAATCACTCACAAACCGAACAGATAATCACTCACAAACCGAAGAGATAATCGCTCACAAACCGAACAGATAATCACTCACAAACCGAACAGATAATCGCTCACAAACCGAAGAGATAATCACTCACAAACCAAACAGATAATCACTCACAAACCGAAGAGATTTTTGCTCACAAACCGAACAGATAATCACTCACAAACCGAACAGATAATCACTCACAAACCAAACAAATAATCGCTCAAAACCGAACAGATAATTGCTCACAAACCGAAGATATAATCGCTCACAAACCGAACAGATAATTGCTCACAAACCGAAGATATAATTGCTCACAAACCAAACAAATAATTGCTCACAAACCAAACAGATAATCGCTCACAAACCAAAGAAATAATCGCTCACAAACCAAACAGATAATCACTCACAAACCGAAGATATAATCGCTCACAAACCGAACAGATAATCATCACAAACCGAACAAATAATCGCTCAAAACCGAACAGATAATTGCTCACAAACCGAAGATATAATCGCTCACAAACCGAACAGATAATTGCTCACAAACCGAAGATATAATTGCTCACAAACCAAACAAATAATTGCTCACAAACCAAACAGATAATCGCTCACAAACCAAAGAAATAATCGCTCACAAACCAAACAGATAATCACTCACAAACCGAAGAGATAATCGCTCACCAACCGAACAGATAATCGCTCACCAACCGAACAGATAATCGCTCACAAACCAAACAGATAATCGCTCACAAACCGAAGAGATAATCGCTCACAAACCGAAGAGATAATCACTCACAAACCAAACAGATAATCACTCACAAACCGAAGAGATAATCGCTCACAAACCGAACAGATAATCACTCACAAACCGAACAGATAATCACTCACAGACCAAACAAATAATCACTCACAAACCGAACAGATAATCGCTCACAAACCGAACAGATAATCACTCACAAACCGAACAGATAATCACTCACAGACCAAACAAATAATCACTCACAAACCGAACAGATAATCGCTCACAAACCGAACAGATAATCACTCACAAACCGAAGAGATAATCACTCACAAACCAAACAGATAATCACTCACAAACCGAAGAGATAATCGCTCACAAACCGAACAGATAATCACTCACAAACCGAACAGAAAATCACTCACAAACCGAACAGATAATCACTCACAAACCGAACAGATAATCACTCACAGACCAAACAAATAATCGCTCACAAACCGAACAGATAATCGCTCACAAACCGAAGATATAATCACTCACAACCAAACAAATAATCGCTCACAAACCAACAGATAATTGCTCACAAACCGAAGATATAATCACTCACAAACCAACAGATAATCGCTCACAAACCAAACAAATAATCGCTCACAAACCGAAGAGATAATCGCTCACAAACCAACAGATAATCGCTCACAAACCGAAGATATAATCGCTCACAAAGCAAAGAGATAATCGCTCACAAACCAACAGATAATCGCTCACAAACCGAAGATATAATCACTCACAAACCAACAGATAATCGCTCACAAACCAAACAAATAATCGCTCACAAACCGAACAGATAATTGCTCACAAACCGAAGATATAATCGCTCACAAGCCAAACAGATAATCACTCACAAGCCAAACAGATAATCACTCACAAACCAAAGAGATAATCGCTCACAAACCAAACAGATAATCACTCACAAACCGAAGATATAATCGCTCACAAACCAAACAGATAATCACTCACAAACCGAACAGATAATCACTCACAAACCGAACAGATAATCACTCACAAACCGAACAGATAATCACTCACAAACCGAACAGATAATCATCACAAACCGAAGAGATAATCACTCACAAACCGAACAGATAATCGCTCACAAACCGAACAGATAATCGCTCACAAACCGAAGAGATAATCGCTCACAAACCGAAGAGATAATCGCTCACAAACCGAACAGATAATCACTCACAAACCGAACAGATAATCGCTCACAAACCGAAGAGATAATCACTCACAAACCAAACAGATAATCACTCACAAACCGAACAGATTTTTGCTCACAAACCGAACAGATAATCACTCACAAACCGAACAGATAATCACTCACAAACCAAACAGATAATCACTCACAAACCAAACAAATAATCGCTCAAAACCGAACAGATAATTGCTCACAAACCGAAGATATAATCGCTCACAAACCGAAGATATAATTGCTCACAAACCAAACAAATAATCGCTCACAAACCGAACAGATAATTGCTCACAAACCAAACAGATAATCACTCACAAACCGAAGATATAATTGCTCACAAACCAAACAAATAATTGCTCACAAACCAAACAGATAATCACTCACAAACCAAACAAATAATCGCTCACAAACCGAACAGATAATCGCTCACAAACCAAACAGATAATCACTCACAAACCGAAGATATAATCGCTCACAAACCGAACAGATAATCATCACAAACCGAACAGATAATCATCACAAACCGAAGAGATAATCATCACAAACCAAACAGATAATCGCTCACAAACCGAAGAGATAATCCCTCAAAAACCGAAGAGATAATCCCTCAAAAACCGAACAGATAATCACTCACAAACCGAACAGATAATCACTCACAAACCGAACAGATAATCACTCACAAACCGAACAGATAATCACTCACACACCGATCAGATAATCACTCACAAACCGAACAGATAATCGCTCACAAACCGAACAGATAATCGCTCACCAACCGAACAGATAATCGCTCACCAACCGAACAGATAATCGCTCACAAACCAAACAGATAATCGCTCACAAACCGAACAGATAATCACTCACAAACCGAAGAGATAATCACTCACAAACCAAACAGATAATCACTCACAAACCGAAGAGATAATCGCTCACAAACCGAACAGATAATCACTCACAAACCGAACAGATAATCACTCACAAACCGAACAGATAATCACTCACAGACCAAACAAATAATCGCTCACAAACCGAACAGATAATTGCTCACAAACCGAAGATATAATCACTCACAACCAAAGAGATAATCGCTCACAAACCAACAGATAATCGCTCACAAACCGAAGATATAATCGCTCACAAACCAAAGAGATAATCGCTCACAAACCAACAGATAATCGCTCACAAACCGAAGATATAATCGCTCACAAACCGAACAAATAATCACTCACAAACCAACAGATAATCGCTCACAAACCAAACAAATAATCGCTCACAAACCGAACAGATAATTGCTCACAAACCGAAGATATAATCGCTCACAAACCGAACAGATAATTGCTCACAAACCGAAGATATAATTGCTCACAAACCAAACAAATAATCGCTCACAAACCGAACAGATAATCGCTCACAAACCAAACAGATAATCACTCACAAACCGAAGATATAATTGCTCACAAACCAAACAAATAATTGCTCACAAACCAAACAGATAATCACTCACAAACCGAACAGATAATCGCTCACAAACCGAAGATATAATCGCTCACAAACCAAAGAAATAATCGCTCACAAACCAAACAGATAATCACTCACAAACCGAAGATATAATCGCTCACAAACCGAACAGATAATCATCACAAACCGAAGAGATAATCATCACAAACCAAACAGATAATCGCTCACAAACCGAACAGATAATCGCTCACAAACCGAAGAGATAATCCCTCAAAAACCGAAGAGATAATCCCTCAAAAACCGAAGAGATAATCCCTCAAAAACCGAACAGATAATCATCACAAACCGAACAGATAATCACTCACAAACCGAACAGATAATCACTCACAAACCGAAGATATAATCACTCACAAACCGAACAGATAATCGCTCACAAACCGAACAGATAATCGCTCACAAACCGAACAGATAATCAATCACAAACCGAACAGATAATCACTCACAAACCGAAGAGATAATCACTCACAAACCAAACAGATAATCACTCACAAACCGAAGAGATAATCGCTCACAAACCGAACAGATAATCACTCACAAACCGAACAGATAATCACTCACAGACCAAACAAATAATCGCTCACAAACCGAACAGATAATTGCTCACAAACCGAAGATATAATCACTCACAAACCAACAGATAATCGCTCACAAACCAAACAAATAATCGCTCACAAACCGAAGAGATAATCGCTCACAAACCGAAGAGATAATCGCTCACAAACCGAAGATATAATCGCTCACAAAGCAAAGAGATAATCGCTCACAAACCAACAGATAATCGCTCACAAACCGAAGATATAATCACTCACAAACCAACAGATAATCGCTCACAAACCAAACAAATAATCGCTCACAAACCGAACAGATAATCGCTCACAAACCAAACAAATAATCGCTCACAAACCGAACAGATAATTGCTCACAAACCGAAGATATAATCGCTCACAAGCCAAACAGATAATCGCTCACAAACCGAACAGATAATCACTCACAAACCGAACAGATAATCACTCACAAACCGAACAGATAATCACTCACAAACCGAACAGATAATCACTCACAAACCGAACAGATAATCGCTCACAAACCGAACAGATAATCGCTCACAAACCGAACAGATAATCGCTCACAAACCGAACAGATAATCACTCACAAACCGAACAGATAATCACTCACAAACCGAAGAGATAATCGCTCACAAACCGAACAGATAATCACTCACAAACCGAACAGATAATCGCTCACAAACCGAAGAGATAATCACTCACAAACCAAACAGATAATCACTCACAAACCGAAGAGATAATCGCTCACAAACCGAAGAGATAATCGCTCACAAACCGAACAGATAATCACTCACAAACCGAACAAATAATCGCTCAAAACCGAACAGATAATTGCTCACAAACCGAAGATATAATCGCTCACAAACCGAACAGATAATTGCTCACAAACCGAAGATATAATTGCTCACAAACCAAACAAATAATCGCTCACAAACCGAACAGATAATCACTCACAAACCGAAGATATAATCACTCACAAACCGAACAGATAATCGCTCACAAACCGAACAGATAATCAATCACAAACCGAACAGATAATCACTCACAAACCGAAGAGATAATCACTCACAAACCAAACAGATAATCACTCACAAACCGAAGAGATAATCGCTCACAAACCGAACAGATAATCACTCACAAACCGAACAGATAATCACTCACAGACCAAACAAATAATCGCTCACAAACCGAACAGATAATTGCTCACAAACCGAAGATATAATCGCTCACAAACCAAACAGATAATTGCTCACAAACCGAAGATATAATTGCTCACAAACCAAACAAATAATCGCTCACAAACCGAACAGATAATTGCTCACAAACCAAACAGATAATCACTCACAAACCGAAGATATAATTGCTCACAAACCAAACAGATAATCGCTCACAAACCAAACAGATAATCACTCACAAACCAAACAAATAATCGCTCACAAACCGAACAGATAATCGCTCACAAACCAAACAGATAATCACTCACAAACCGAAGATATAATCGCTCACAAACCGAACAGATAATCATCACAAACCGAACAGATAATCATCACAAACCGAAGAGATAATCATCACAAACCAAACAGATAATCGCTCACAAACCGAAGAGATAATCCCTCAAAAACCGAAGAGATAATCCCTCAAAAACCGAACAGATAATCACTCACAAACCGAACAGATAATCACTCACAAACCGAACAGATAATCACTCACAAACCGAACAGATAATCACTCACACACCGATCAGATAATCACTCACAAACCGAACAGATAATCGCTCACAAACCGAACAGATAATCGCTCACCAACCGAACAGATAATCGCTCACAAACCGAACAGATAATCGCTCACAAACCAAACAGATAATCGCTCACAAACCGAACAGATAATCACTCACAAACCGAAGAGATAATCACTCACAAACCAAACAGATAATCACTCACAAACCGAAGAGATAATCGCTCACAAACCGAACAGATAATCACTCACAAACCGAACAGATAATCACTCACAAACCGAACAGATAATCACTCACAGACCAAACAAATAATCGCTCACAAACCGAACAGATAATTGCTCACAAACCGAAGATATAATCACTCACAACCAAAGAGATAATCGCTCACAAACCAACAGATAATCGCTCACAAACCGAAGATATAATCGCTCACAAACCAAAGAGATAATCGCTCACAAACCAACAGATAATCGCTCACAAACCAAACAAATAATCGCTCACAAACCGAACAGATAATTGCTCACAAACCGAAGATATAATCGCTCACAAACCGAACAGATAATTGCTCACAAACCGAAGATATAATTGCTCACAAACCAAACAAATAATCTCTCACAAACCGAACAGATAATCGCTCACAAACCAAACAGATAATCACTCACAAACCGAAGATATAATTGCTCACAAACCAAACAAATAATTGCTCACAAACCAAACAGATAATCACTCACAAACCAAACAAATAATCGCTCACAAGCCAAACAGATAATCGCTCACAAACCGAAGAGATAATCACTCACAAACCAAACAGATAATCACTCACAAACCGAAGAGATTTTTGCTCACAAACCGAACAGATAATCGCTCACAAACCGAAGATATAATCGCTCACAAACCAAAGAAATAATCGCTCACAAACCAAACAGATAATCACTCACAAACCGAAGATATAATCGCTCACAAACCGAACAGATAATCATCACAAACCGAAGAGATAATCATCACAAACCAAACAGATAATCGCTCACAAACCGAACAGATAATCGCTCACAAACCGAAGAGATAATCCCTCAAAAACCGAAGAGATAATCCCTCAAAAACCGAACAGATAATCATCACAAACCGAACAGATAATCACTCACAAACCGAACAGATAATCACTCACAAACCGAAGATATAATCACTCACAAACCGAACAGATAATCGCTCACAAACCGAACAGATAATCGCTCACAAACCGAACAGATAATCAATCACAAACCGAACAGATAATCACTCACAAACCGAAGAGATAATCACTCACAAACCAAACAGATAATCACTCACAAACCGAAGAGATAATCGCTCACAAACCGAACAGATAATCACTCACAAACCGAACAGATAATCACTCACAGACCAAACAAATAATCGCTCACAAACCGAACAGATAATCGCTCACAAACCAAACAAATAATCGCTCACAAACCGAAGAGATAATCGCTCACAAACCGAAGATATAATCGCTCACAAACCGAACAGATAATTGCTCACAAACCGAAGATATAATTGCTCACAAACCAAACAAATAATTGCTCACAAACCAAACAGATAATCGCTCACAAACCGAAGATATAATCACTCACAAACCGAACAGATAATCGCTCACAAACCGAACAGATAATCGCTCACAAACCGAACAGATAATCAATCACAAACCGAACAGATAATCACTCACAAACCAACAGATAATCGCTCACAAACCAAACAAATAATCGCTCACAAACCGAAGAGATAATCGCTCACAAACCAACAGATAATCGCTCACAAACCGAAGATATAATCGCTCACAAAGCAAAGAGATAATCGCTCACAAACCAACAGATAATCGCTCACAAACCGAAGATATAATCACTCACAAACCAACAGATAATCGCTCACAAACCAAACAAATAATCGCTCACAAACCGAACAGATAATCGCTCACAAACCAAACAAATAATCGCTCACAAACCGAACAGATAATTGCTCACAAACCGAAGATATAATCGCTCACAAGCCAAACAGATAATCGCTCACAAACCAAACAGATAATCACTCACAAACCGAACAGATAATCGCTCACAAACCGAACAGATAATCACTCACAAACCGAACAGATAATCGCTCACAAACCGAAGAGATAATCACTCACAAACCAAACAGATAATCACTCACAAACCGAAGAGATTTTTGCTCACAAACCGAACAGATAATCACTCACAAACCGAACAGATAATCACTCACAAACCAAACAAATAATCGCTCAAAACCGAACAGATAATCGCTCACAAACCGAAGATATAATCGCTCACAAACCGAACAGATAATTGCTCACAAACCGAAGATATAATTGCTCACAAACCAAACAAATAATTGCTCACAAACCAAACAGATAATCGCTCACAAACCAAAGAAATAATCGCTCACAAACCAAACAGATAATCACTCACAAACCGAAGATATAATCGCTCACAAACCGAACAGATAATCATCACAAACCGAACAGATAATCATCACAAACCGAAGAGATAATCATCACAAACCAAACAGATAATCACTCACAAACCGAAGAGATAATCCCTCAAAAACCGAAGAGATAATCCCTCAAAAACCGAACAGATAATCATCACAAACCGAACAGATAATCACCCACAAACCGAACAGATAATCACTCACAAACCGAACAGATAATCACTCACAAACCGAACAGATAATCGCTCACACACCGATCAGATAATCGCTCACCAACCGAACAGATAATCGCTCACCAACCGAACAGATAATCGCTCACAAACCAAACAGATAATCGCTCACAAACCGAAGAGATAATCGCTCACAAACCGAAGAGATAATCACTCACAAACCAAACAGATAATCACTCACAAACCGAAGAGATAATCGCTCACAAACCGAACAGATAATCACTCACAAACCGAACAGATAATCACTCACAGACCAAACAAATAATCACTCACAAACCGAACAGATAATCGCTCACAAACCGAACAGATAATCACTCACAAACCGAAGAGATAATCACTCACAAACCAAACAGATAATCACTCACAAACCGAAGAGATAATCGCTCACAAACCGAACAGATAATCACTCACAAACCGAACAGAAAATCACTCACAAACCGAACAGATAATCACTCACAAACCGAACAGATAATCACTCACAGACCAAACAAATAATCGCTCACAAACCGAACAGATAATTGCTCACAAACCGAAGATATAATCACTCACAACCAAACAAATAATCGCTCACAAACCAACAGATAATTGCTCACAAACCGAAGATATAATCACTCACAAACCAACAGATAATCGCTCACAAACCAAACAAATAATCGCTCACAAACCGAAGAGATAATCGCTCACAAACCAACAGATAATCGCTCACAAACCGAAGATATAATCGCTCACAAAGCAAAGAGATAATCGCTCACAAACCAACAGATAATCGCTCACAAACCGAAGATATAATCACTCACAAACCAACAGATAATCGCTCACAAACCAAACAAATAATCGCTCACAAACCGAACAGATAATTGCTCACAAACCGAAGATATAATCGCTCACAAGCCAAACAGATAATCACTCACAAACCAAAGAGATAATCGCTCACAAACCAAACAGATAATCACTCACAAACCGAACAGATAATCACTCACAAACCGAACAGATAATCATCACAAACCGAACAGATAATCATCACAAACCGAAGAGATAATCACTCACAAACCGAACAGATAATCGCTCACAAACCGAACAGATAATCGCTCACAAACCGAAGAGATAATCGCTCACAAACCGAAGAGATAATCGCTCACAAACCGAACAGATAATCACTCACAAACCGAAGAGATAATCGCTCACAAACCGAACAGATAATCACTCACAAACCGAACAGATAATCGCTCACAAACCGAAGAGATAATCACTCACAAACCAAACAGATAATCACTCACAAACCGAACAGATTTTTGCTCACAAACCGAACAGATAATCACTCACAAACCGAACAGATAATCACTCACAAACCAAACAGATAATCACTCACAAACCAAACAAATAATCGCTCAAAACCGAACAGATAATTGCTCACAAACCGAAGATATAATCGCTCACAAACCAAACAGATAATTGCTCACAAACCGAAGATATAATTGCTCACAAACCAAACAAATAATCGCTCACAAACCGAACAGATAATTGCTCACAAACCAAACAGATAATCACTCACAAACCGAAGATATAATTGCTCACAAACCAAACAAATAATTGCTCACAAACCAAACAGATAATCACTCACAAACCAAACAAATAATCGCTCACAAACCGAACAGATAATCGCTCACAAACCAAACAGATAATCACTCACAAACCGAAGATATAATCGCTCACAAACCGAACAGATAATCATCACAAACCGAACAGATAATCATCACAAACCGAAGAGATAATCATCACAAACCAAACAGATAATCGCTCACAAACCGAAGAGATAATCCCTCAAAAACCGAAGAGATAATCCCTCAAAAACCGAACAGATAATCACTCACAAACCGAACAGATAATCACTCACAAACCGAACAGATAATCACTCACAAACCGAACAGATAATCACTCACACACCGATCAGATAATCACTCACAAACCGAACAGATAATCGCTCACAAACCGAACAGATAATCGCTCACCAACCGAACAGATAATCGCTCACCAACCGAACAGATAATCGCTCACAAACCAAACAGATAATCGCTCACAAACCGAACAGATAATCACTCACAAACCGAAGAGATAATCACTCACAAACCAAACAGATAATCACTCACAAACCGAAGAGATAATCGCTCACAAACCGAACAGATAATCACTCACAAACCGAACAGATAATCACTCACAAACCGAACAGATAATCACTCACAGACCAAACAAATAATCGCTCACAAACCGAACAGATAATTGCTCACAAACCGAAGATATAATCACTCACAACCAAAGAGATAATCGCTCACAAACCAACAGATGATCGCTCACAAACCGAAGATATAATCGCTCACAAACCAAAGAGATAATCGCTCACAAACCAACAGATAATCGCTCACAAACCGAAGATATAATCGCTCACAAACCGAACAAATAATCACTCACAAACCAACAGATAATCGCTCACAAACCAAACAAATAATCGCTCACAAACCGAACAGATAATTGCTCACAAACCGAAGATATAATCGCTCACAAACCGAACAGATAATTGCTCACAAACCGAAGATATAATTGCTCACAAACCAAACAAATAATCGCTCACAAACCGAACAGATAATCGCTCACAAACCAAACAGATAATCACTCACAAACCGAAGATATAATTGCTCACAAACCAAACAAATAATTGCTCACAAACCAAACAGATAATCACTCACAAACCAAACAAATAATCGCTCACAAGCCAAACAGATAATCGCTCACAAACCGAACAGATAATCGCTCACAAACCGAAGATATAATCGCTCACAAACCAAAGAAATAATCGCTCACAAACCAAACAGATAATCACTCACAAACCGAAGATATAATCGCTCACAAACCGAACAGATAATCATCACAAACCGAACAGATAATCATCACAAACCGAAGAGATAATCATCACAAACCAAACAGATAATCGCTCACAAACCGAACAGATAATCGCTCACAAACCGAAGAGATAATCCCTCAAAAACCGAAGAGATAATCCCTCAAAAACCGAACAGATAATCATCACAAACCGAACAGATAATCACTCACAAACCGAACAGATAATCACTCACAAACCGAAGATATAATCACTCACAAACCGAACAGATAATCGCTCACAAACCGAACAGATAATCGCTCACAAACCGAACAGATAATCAATCACAAACCGAACAGATAATCACTCACAAACCGAAGAGATAATCACTCACAAACCAAACAGATAATCACTCACAAACCGAAGAGATAATCGCTCACAAACCGAACAGATAATCACTCACAAACCGAACAGATAATCACTCACAGACCAAACAAATAATCGCTCACAAACCGAACAGATAATTGCTCACAAACCGAAGATATAATCACTCACAAACCAACAGATAATCGCTCACAAACCAAACAAATAATCGCTCACAAACCGAAGAGATAATCGCTCACAAACCAACAGATAATCGCTCACAAACCGAAGATATAATCGCTCACAAAGCAAAGAGATAATCGCTCACAAACCAACAGATAATCGCTCACAAACCGAAGATATAATCACTCACAAACCAACAGATAATCGCTCACAAACCAAACAAATAATCGCTCACAAACCGAACAGATAATCGCTCACAAACCAAACAAATAATCGCTCACAAACCGAACAGATAATTGCTCACAAACCGAAGATATAATCGCTCACAAGCCAAACAGATAATCGCTCACAAACCAAACAGATAATCACTCACAAACCGAAGATATAATCACTCACAAACCGAAGATATAATCGCTCACAAACCAAACAGATAATCACTCACAAACCGAACAGATAATCACTCACAAACCGAACAGATAATCACTCACAAACCGAACAGATAATCACTCACAAACCGAACAGATAATCACTCACAAACCGAACAGATAATCACTCACAAACCGAACAGATAATCACTCACAAACCGAACAGATAATCGCTCACAAACCGAAGAGATAATCGCTCACAAACCGAACAGATAATCGCTCACAAACCGAACAGATAATCACTCACAAACCGAAGAGATAATCGCTCACAAACCGAACAGATAATCACTCACAAACCGAACAGATAATCGCTCACAAACCGAAGAGATAATCACTCACAAACCAAACAGATAATCACTCACAAACCGAAGAGATAATCGCTCACAAACCGAAGAGATAATCGCTCACAAACCGAACAGATAATCACTCACAAACCGAACAAATAATCGCTCAAAACCGAACAGATAATTGCTCACAAACCGAAGATATAATCGCTCACAAACCGAACAGATAATTGCTCACAAACCGAAGATATAATTGCTCACAAACCAAACAAATAATCGCTCACAAACCGAACAGATAATCACTCACAAACCGAAGATATAATCACTCACAAACCGAACAGATAATCGCTCACAAACCGAACAGATAATCAATCACAAACCGAACAGATAATCACTCACAAACCGAAGAGATAATCACTCACAAACCAAACAGATAATCACTCACAAACCGAAGAGATAATCGCTCACAAACCGAACAGATAATCACTCACAAACCGAACAGATAATCACTCACAGACCAAACAAATAATCGCTCACAAACCGAACAGATAATTGCTCACAAACCGAAGATATAATCGCTCACAAACCAAACAGATAATTGCTCACAAACCGAAGATATAATTGCTCACAAACCAAACAAATAATCGCTCACAAACCGAACAGATAATTGCTCACAAACCAAACAGATAATCACTCACAAACCGAAGATATAATTGCTCACAAACCAAACAAATAATTGCTCACAAACCAAACAGATAATCACTCACAAACCAAACAAATAATCGCTCACAAACCGAACAGATAATCGCTCACAAACCAAACAGATAATCACTCACAAACCGAAGATATAATCGCTCACAAACCGAACAGATAATCATCACAAACCGAACAGATAATCAGCACAAACCGAAGAGATAATCATCACAAACCAAACAGATAATCGCTCACAAACCGAAGAGATAATCCCTCAAAAACCGAAGAGATAATCCCTCAAAAACCGAACAGATAATCACTCACAAACCGAACAGATAATCACTCACAAACCGAACAGATAATCACTCACAAACCGAACAGATAATCACTCACACACCGATCAGATAATCGCTCACAAACCGAACAGATAATCGCTCACAAACCGAACAGATAATCGCTCACCAACCGAACAGATAATCGCTCACCAACCGAACAGATAATCGCTCACAAACCAAACAGATAATCGCTCACAAACCGAACAGATAATCACTCACAAACCGAAGAGATAATCACTCACAAACCAAACAGATAATCACTCACAAACCGAAGAGATAATCGCTCACAAACCGAAGAGATAATCGCTCACAAACCGAACAGATAATCACTCACAAACCGAACAGATAATCACTCACAGACCGAACAGATAATCGCTCACAGACCGAACAGATAATCGCTCACAAACCGAACAGATAATTGCTCACAAACCGAAGATATAATCACTCACAACCAAAGAGATAATCGCTCACAAACCAACAGATAATCGCTCACAAACCGAAGATATAATCGCTCACAAACCAAAGAGATAATCGCTCACAAACCGAAGATATCATCGCTCACAAACCGAACAGATAATTGCTCACAAACCGAAGATATAATTGCTCACAAACCAAACAAATAATCGCTCACAAACCGAACAGATAATCGCTCACAAACCAAACAGATCATCACTCACAAACCGAAGATGTAATTGCTCACAAACCAAACAAATAATTGCTCACAAACCAAACAGATAATCACTCACAAACCAAACAAATAATCGCTCACAAGCCAAACAGATAATCGCTCACAAACCGAACAGATAATCGCTCACAAACCGAAGATATAATCGCTCACAAACCAAAGAAATAATCGCTCACAAACCAAACAGATAATCACTCACAAACCGAAGATATAATCGCTCACAAACCGAACAGATAATCATCACAAACCGAAGAGATAATCATCACAAACCAAACAGATAATCGCTCACAAACCGAACAGATAATCGCTCACAAACCGAAGAGATAATCCCTCAAAAACCGAAGAGATAATCCCTCAAAAACCGAACAGATAATCATCACAAACCGAACAGATAATCACTCACAAACCGAACAGATAATCACTCACAAACCGAAGATATAATCGCTCACAAACCGAACAGATAATCATCACAAACCGAAGAGATAATCATCACAAACCAAACAGATAATCGCTCACAAACCGAACAGATAATCGCTCACAAACCGAAGAGATAATCCCTCAAAAACCGAAGAGATAATCCCTCAAAAACCGAACAGATAATCATCACAAACCGAACAGATAATCACTCACAAACCGAACAGATAATCACTCACAAACCGAACAGATAATCACTCACAAACCGAACAGATAATCGCTCACAAACCGAACAGATAATCGCTCACAAACCGAACAGATAATCGCTCACAAACCGAACAGATAATCAATCACAAACCGAACAGATAATCACTCACAAACCGAAGAGATAATCACTCACAAACCAAACAGATAATCGCTCACAAACCGAAGAGATAATCGCTCACAAACCGAACAGATAATCACTCACAAACCGAACAGATAATCACTCACAGACCAAACAAATAATCGCTCACAAACCGAACAGATAATTGCTCACAAACCGAAGATATAATCACTCACAAACCAACAGATAATCGCTCACAAACCAAACAAATAATCGCTCACAAACCGAAGAGATAATCGCTCACAAACCAACAGATAATCGCTCACAAACCGAAGATATAATCGCTCACAAACCAACAGATAATCGCTCACAAACCGAAGATATAATCACTCACAAACCAACAGATAATCGCTCACAAACCAAACAAATAATCGCTCACAAACCGAACAGATAATCGCTCACAAACCAAACAAATAATCGCTCACAAACCGAACAGATAATTGCTCACAAACCGAAGATATAATCGCTCTCAAGCCAAACAGATAATCGCTCACAAACCAAACAGATAATCACTCACAAACCGAAGATATAATCACTCACAAACCGAAGATATAATCGCTCACAAACCAAACAGATAATCACTCACAAACCGAACAGATAATCACTCACAAACCGAACAGATAATCACTCACAAACCGAACAGATAATCACTCACAAACCGAACAGATAATCACTCACAAACCGAACAGATAATCACTCACAAACCGAACAGATAATCACTCACAAACCGAACAGATAATCGCTCACAAACCGAACAGATAATCGCTCACAAACCGAAGAGATAATCGCTCACAAACCGAACAGATAATCACTCACAAACCGAACAGATAATCACTCACAAACCGAAGAGATAATCGCTCACAAACCGAACAGATAATCACTCACAAACCGAACAGATAATCGCTCACAAACCGAAGAGATAATCACTCACAAACCAAACAGATAATCACTCACAAACCGAAGAGATAATCGCTCACAAACCGAAGAGATAATCGCTCACAAACCGAACAGATAATCACTCACAAACCGAACAAATAATCGCTCAAAACCCAACAGATAATTGCTCACAAACCGAAGATATAATTGCTCACAAACCAAACAAATAATCGCTCACAAACCGAACAGATAATCGCTCACAAACCGAAGAGATAATCACTCACAAACCAAACAGATAATCACTCACAAACCGAAGAGATAATCGCTCACAAACCGAACAGATAATCACTCACAAACCAAACAAATAATCGCTCAAAACCGAACAGATAATTGCTCACAAACCGAAGATATAATCGCTCACAAACCGAACAGATATTTGCTCACAAACCGAAGATATAATTGCTCACAAACCAAACAAATAATCGCTCACAAACCGAACAGATAATTGCTCACAAACCAAACAGATAATCACTCACAAACCGAAGATATAATTGCTCACAAGCCAAACAAATAATTGCTCACAAACCAAACAGATAATCACTCACAAACCAAACAGATAATCGCTCACAAACCGAAGATATAATCGCTCACAAACCAAAGAAATAATCGCTCACAAACCGAACAGATAATCATCACAAACCGAACAGATAATCGCTCACAAACCGAAGAGATAATCGCTCACAAACCGAAGAGATAATCCCTCAAAAACCGAAGAGATAATCCCTCAAAAACCGAAGAGATAATCCCTCAAAAATCGAAGAGATAATCCCTCAAAAACCGAACAGATAATCATCACAAACTGAACAGATAATCACTCACAAACCGAACAGATAATCACTCACAAACCGAACAGATAATCACTCACAAACCGAACAGATAATCACTCACAAACCGAACAGATAATCACTCACAAACCGAACAGATAATCACTCACAAACCGAACAGATAATCGCTCACAAACCGAACAGATAATCGCTCACACACCGATCAGATAATCGCTCACAAACCGAACAGATAATCGCTCACCAACCGAACACATAATCGCTCACAAACCGAAGAGATAATCAATCACAAACCGAACAGATAATCACTCACAAACCGAAGAGATAATCACTCACAAACCAAACAGATAATCACTCACAAACCGAAGAGATAATCGCTCACAAACCGAACAGATAATCACTCACAAACCGAACAGATAATCACTCACAGACCAAACAAATAATCGCTCACAAACCGAACAGATAATTGCTCACAAACCGAAGATATAATCACTCACAACCAAAGAGATAATCGCTCACAAACCAACAGATAATCGCTCACAAACCGAAGATATAATCGCTCACAAACCAAAGAGATAATCGCTCACAAACCAAAGAGATAATCGCTCACAAACCAACAGATAATCGCTCACAAACCGAAGATATAATCGCTCACAAACCGAACAAATAATCACTCACAAACCGAACAGATAATCATCACAAACCGAAGAGATAATCCCTCAAAAACCGAAGAGATAATCCCTCAAAAACCGAAGAGATAATCCCTCAAAAACCGAACAGATAATCATCACAAACCGAACAGATAATCACTCACAAACCGAACAGATAATCACTCACAAACCGAACAGATAATCACTCACAAACCGAACAGATAATCACTCACAAACCGAACAGATAATCACTCACAAACCGAACAGATAATCACTCACAAACCGAACAGATAATCACTCACAAACCGAACAGATAATCGCTCACACACCGATCAGATAATCGCTCACAAACCGAACAGATAATCGCTCACCAACCGAACAGATAATCGCTCACAAACCGAAGAGATAATCGCTCACAAACCGAAGAGATAATCAATCACAAACCGAACAGATAATCACTCACAAACCGAAGAGATAATCACTCACAAACCAAACAGATAATCACTCACAAACCGAAGAGATAATCGCTCACAAACCGAACAGATAATCACTCACAAACCGAACAGATAATCACTCACAGACCAAACAAATAATCACTCACAAACCGAACAGATAATTGCTCACAAACCGAAGATATAATCACTCACAACCAAAGAGATAATCGCTCACAAACCAACAGATAATCGCTCACAAACCGAAGATATAATCGCTCACAAACCAAAGAGATAATCGCTCACAAACCAAAGAGATAATCGCTCACAAACCAACAGATAATCGCTCACAAACCGAAGATATAATCGCTCACAAACCGAACAAATAATCACTCACAAACCAACAGATAATCGCTCACAAACCAAACAAATAATCGCTCACAAACGGAACAGATAATTGCTCACAAACCAAACAGATAATCACTCACAAACCGAAGATATAATTGCTCACAAACCAAACAAATAATTGCTCACAAACCAAACAGATAATCACTCACAAACCGAAGATATAATTGCTCACAAACCAAACAAATAATTGCTCACAAACCAAACAGATAATCACTCACAAACCAAACAAATAATCGCTCACAAGCCAAACAGATAATCGCTCACAAACCGAACAGATAATCGCTCACAAACCGAAGATATAATCGCTCACAAACCAAAGAAATAATCGCTCACAAACCAAACAGATAATCACTCACAAACCGAAGATATAATCGCTCACAAACCGAACAGATAATCATCACAAACCGAACAGATAATCATCACAAACCGAAGAGATAATCATCACAAACCAAACAGATAATCGCTCACAAACCGAACAGATAATCGCTCACAAACCGAAGAGATAATCCCTCAAAAACCGAAGAGATAATCCCTCAAAAACCGAACAGATAATCATCACAAACCGAACAGATAATCACTCACAAACCGAACAGATAATCATCACAAACCGAACAGATAATCACTCACAAACCGAACAGATAATCACTCACAAACCGAACAGATAATCACTCACAAACCGAACAGATAATCACTCACAAACCGAACAGATAATCACTCACAAACCGAACAGATAATCACTCACAAACCGAACAGATAATCACTCACACACCGATCAGATAATCACTCACAAACCGAACAGATAATCGCTCACAAACCGAACAGATAATCGCTCACCAACCGAACAGATAATCGCTCACCAACCAAACAGATAATCGCTCACAAACCGAAGAGATAATCACTCACAAACGGAACAGATAATCATCACAAACCGAACAGATAATCACTCACAAACCGAACAGATAATCACTCACAAACCGAAGAGATAATCGCTCACAAACCAAACAGATAATCACTCACAAACCGAACAGATAATCACTCACAAACCGAACAGATAATCACTCACAAACCGAACAGATAATCACTCACAAACGGAACAGATAATCATCACAAACCGAAGAGATAATCACTCACAAACCGAACAGATAATCGCTCACAAACCGAACAGATAATCGCTCACAAACCGAAGAGATAATCACTCACAAACCGAACAGATAATCACTCACAAACCGAAGAGATAATCGCTCACAAACCGAAGAGATAATCGCTCACAAACCGAACAGATAATCGCTCACAAACCGAAGAGATAATCGCTCACAAACCGAAGAGATAATCACTCACAAACCAATCAGATAATCACTCACAAACCGAAGAGATAATCGCTCACAAACCGAAGAGATAATCACTCACAAACCGAACAGATAATCACTCACAAACCGAACAGATAATCACTCACAAACCAAACAAATAATCACTCAAAACCGAACAGATAATTGCTCACAAACCGAAGATATAATCGCTCACAAACCGAACAGATAATCACTCACAAACCGAACAGATAATCGCTCACAAACCGAACAGATAATCGCTCACAAACCAAACAAATAATCGCTCACAAACCGAACAGATAATTGCTCACAAACCGAAGATATAATTGCTCACAAACCAAACAAATAATCGCTCACAAACCGAACAGATAATTGCTCACAAACCAAACAGATAATCACTCACAAACCGAAGATATAATTGCTCACAAACCAAACAAATAATTGCTCACAAACCAAACAGATAATCACTCACAAACCGAAGATATAATTGCTCACAAACCAAACAAATAATTGCTCACAAACCAAACAGATAATCACTCACAAACCAAACAAATAATCGCTCACAAGCCAAACAGATAATCGCTCACAAACCAAACAGATAATCACTCACAAACCGAAGATATAATCGCTCACAAACCAAAGAGATAATCGCTCACAAACCGAAGAGATAATCACTCACAAACCGAACAGATAATCGCTCACAAACCGAACAGATAATCACAAACCGAAGAGATAATCACTCACAAACCGAAGAGATAATCGCTCACAAACCAAACAGATAATCACTCACAAACCGAAGATATAATCGCTCACAAACCAAAGAGATAATCGCTCACAAACCGAACAGATAATCGCTCACAAACCGAACAGATAATCGCTCACAAACCGAACAGATAATCGCTCACAAACCGAACAGATAATCGCTCACAAACCGAACAGATAATCGCTCACAAACCGAACAGATAATCGCTCACAAACGGAACAGATAATCGCTCACAAACCGAACAGATAATCGCTCACAAACCGAACAGATAATCACTCACAAACCGAAGAGATAATCGCTCACAAACCAAAGAGATAATCACTCACAAACCGAAGAGATAATCACTCACAAACCAAACAGATAATCATTCACAAACCGAACAGACAATCACTCACAAACCTAACCGATAATCACTCACAAACCTAACAGATAATTGCTCACAAACCTAACCGATAATCACTCACAAACCAAGGTCTCAAAATGGAACCTAATAGATGCCACAAAGCACAGCTGCATTCAACTACTACAACAGATACCACTCTGCCTTACTGTGATGGTGGGGAACCCGCTGGCCCGGGCCTGATGGTCGACAACGTGCTCAGAGTTTGTAATGTGTTCAGGGTGCTTGAGATGACTTGCTTGCCTCCTCTCCATGAGACGCCGGGGGATATGTCCAACGGTTATTGCAAGCAGATTTAACGTCTTGCCGAGAGATAGGGGCACTGTGATTCAACGGCTTGAGCGTTTGGAGTTGGGTCGAGAATCAAACCCATCCTCGATAGCTTCAAGGTAAGTGTGCTCCCTCTGAAGCTGTTCCATCAGACGAGCACATGGGAAGTTGCAAAAAGAAAGACTCAGCTGTACAGCAGTGGGAGACCTGGAGGAAACTCGTCGCCTGTCTGCAGGTGGTTCCACCAAAAGTGTGCCATCTTGCGTACGTGTGCACACCTGCATATTCTGATGGACCATGTTATTCTTCTTGCGTATAGCAACTTGGCTGCAAGATAGCTATCATTCTGTTGGGGCGTGACTATGCCACTGATGCTGTGCCCCGATACCAGTACACTGGTACTCATTTCGCCAACCAGGGAAGGATGACAGGCTGAGTCAAACCCGCCTGGTGTTAATTCAGCGGAAAAACGGGGCTTGAACTCAGGATCCCAAGGCAGCCACCCTAACCACAAAGTCAACACCAGGTTTACACCATACTCCGTTACAGTATCGGTGTTGTCGAAGCCTTTTCTTGGCGAGGACTATAATGGGTGGTTTGCATTTGCGTTCCTCGTATACTGAGAAGCAATGAAAATGCATTCCAAATTAAAATTGACATTTATTTCATCTCATGTGAAAAAGGATCAAAATAGTAAGTAATAAAACTTGCATGATGGACATTTGGTATGGATGTTTGAGTCTGAACGCAACCATATGGCAAATCTTGGAATGAGCAGTGGTTTAAAAAAAACAAAAAAACATTCTGCTGCATGTGCTACATGTGTGGCCATCTACATATTACTAAAACTCATCTTGTGTGTGTGTGTATATATGTATGTATATATATATATATATATATATATATATATATATATATATGTCTGTATGTATGTTCCCGAAATACAGCCAAAATGTGACACGAAAGCGCAAAAATGTTCGGCCCACCCTACTCACCATTCTGCGGTGTGCAGTATCGAGTTTCATTCAAATCAGGCAACGAAAAAAATTATCAAAAAATCAATTCCCCATTCAGTCAAGTACTCTGAGATTATTTGATCAACGCAAACAACCTCAGCGGTATAGTTCGCTGGAGCTATCTTTTTCTTTTTATTTTGAAATGCTTTTTTTTTTTAATCGACCACCGTCACAACGGGAACCCAACGGGTTCACGGGTCACCTTGTGCCATATAAAAGCACAGGTTGCCTTCGTTGTGAGGCCGTCAATGAAAATGCCACGTCTAACAAATGATCAGAGGAAACAAGCCGTTGGTATGCTGAATCGTGGAATCAGTCGAGAAAGAGTTGCTCGACACTCATGTCCATCAATCAACAGTTTCTAAGCTACAGAACTGATCAAGTCACAGGAAGGGTCAGCGACTCTCCTTCCTGGTGCACAGGGTGTGACATCGGCAAGACAAGACCGATACATCATCCTCAGTCGCTTCTGCAGCCGCTTCAGTACAGCACGAGAAATGGCCAGAACCATCATTTGAACAAGGGGACGAGTCATCAGTCACAAATCTTGACATCAACACCGACTTGCATGACAACGATGGGCAGCGCCTGGTGGTCAAACATCTTTTCTGATGAATCGGGGTTCAACCTCAGTTTTCTAGATGGACGACCGCATGTACCGTCGGCGCAAGGACACGGTTTTTTTTTCTCATGGCTGCATTATTGAGAGACCGTTTTGGAGGTTGCGGTGTTATGGTTTGTGGAGCAATCGGCAAACGAACCCTCCACACAATGTTGCAGAGCTGACTGTCGCCTTACAGTTCCATTGAACAGCAATACCACAAACTCTGATCTGCCACCTGTGTTTATCCATGCCCTGTAGACTTCAAGCATGCATCGCCACCCAAGGTGATCACACTCGATTATGGACTTTACAGATCCCTGCATTGTTTGCCGTTTTCGTGACGTCACGTGCACATCCCAAGTTTTTTCTCCGTTTCTGTACAGATTCTGTCAAATCTCGTGATTGCATACATTGATCCTTTTTCACAGACTATGAAATAAGTCGATTTTAATTTGGTGTGGTTTTATTTTTTTTTCATTGCCTCAGTATAGTTAGGGTAGGAACTTGTAATTTGTTCAGGGTCACGGCAATAGCTCTCCTACGCTTTGCTAAAGATACCGTAGGATCTTTAATGCCCACAAAGTAATGCCGGCAGGCAGGACGCATGTTTAACCTTGATCCGAGGGATCTCTCTCTCACACACACACACACACACACACACACACACACACACACACACACACACACACACACACACACACACGGTGCCTGTGAAACACCGGGATGACGATTTATAGCTGGGTCTGGATTTGAACACAGGATAGATGGTTTAGAGACAAGTACTCAGCCATCCTGCCAGTCCCATACACATATAGCTTATTTTTTTTTAGCTCACCTGGAACGTAGTTCCGGCAAGCTTACAGGATGGCACAACGTCCATCCACAAACATTTGCAACTTCTCTGAAACTAGACATACAATTTCGATGAAACATGACCACAACCTTCATCGCCCGTATGTTCCAAAGTTAGTTCACTGCATTAACCTAATGAACTCCTGGTGGCCGTTTTACTGGCCGCTATTCAAACCCACATATACCCGGATTTTTTTCCAGGGTGGAGAAGTCGAAGGAGCTCAGGGTTCAAAGGGTTTTTTTTTTAATCCATTAGGTATTTACTTTCTTCTCTGTTAAATAATTTGTGGGTCACCAACCAATGGTTTCCTGGGGTTTTTTGGGGTTTTTTTTTAATCCAGCCACTACCATGTGAGCACCCAGGAGTATTGCCCCTATTTTTGTATACAGAGTCAGGGCTCATGGAGTAGCTAGAACAGATCAGGACGTAACAGAACAAAAGGATCATTAGAAAGAGAAGGGGTGGGGGGGGGGGGATGCACCAACAGCAGGGATGAGGAACAAAACAGAGGGAGACTTGGAGAAACGAGGGATGAAAGGAAGAATCCACACGATGCCACACTTACCATTTCACAAAAACAATTCATGCTTGATTTTGGCACAAGCTTAATCTCTTGCAGTGGCACAAACCACCCACATAACCCAACTAAAGAAATTCCAAGACTAGCCATAAAATCCCTTCCGAGTGGTACAGGCACACTGTCAATAAGCACCAGATTGCTAACAATGTTCCGAAGAAAGCAACAATCGTATTTATTTATTTTATACATTTTGCAGATAGATAAAAACCTTTTTGAAGATACCATCAGGACTTTGAACAAGCTATATGCAGAGGCGGAGAAGATTGGAGGGCGATCATATCTGGAGAGCATTCTGGGTTGCCTGACTGGCTACACCATCTTCATGTGCATCGACACGCATTATGAAAAGGTGCGACTACCTGTATATATTGAAGGTGTCCGATAACACGCATGGTATCCTATTGCAATCCTTTATGGACCAGAAATTACATCTGTATTTATTTTCTTCCTAACCTAGGTTCTCAACAAGATTGCAAAGTACATCCAGGATCAGAATGAGAAGGTATATGCTCAGCGAGGTCTCTTACTGACAAACCCCATTGACAGGGGTCTCCGAGTTGTATCCTCTTGCTGTTTGATTGGAAATTGTTCCTTCAAAAAAATAAAAAAACTACACACACACACACGACACCATAACTGTTGTGGGTACCAGAAAGCAAGTGCCACACCAGCTGCCTGCCACACATTCATCTGTCAGTGGTACTCAAAACAGTTCTGGGGGCAGCCAGGAAAAAAATTAATCTAAAAAAAGGCTCTTCTGGCTAAACAGTATTGCATTGGTTCCACATATTTGGCATGAGCTCAGCAAAGCTGCAGCCCCTGACTTCCCAGTGGGATTGTACTACAGCCACTACCAGGAAGAGAATTTCGTTCTCAATTTTATAGACCAGTCCACCCCAGAGAGGGAACATCCACAGATGGGCCCGTGTTTCGGGCTTGGTGGGTTTGACCAACTCACTCCAGGGAGAAGCTTTTGCTATGCACTGATGAGGGACAACAAGTCAAACTCATGTCTGTGGAAGTTCCCTCTCTGGGGTGGACTGGTCTATAAAATTGAGAATGGAATTCTCTTCCTGGTATTGGCTGCAGTACAATCCTATTGGGAAGTAGGGGGCTGTAGCTCTCTGCCAAGCTCACGCCTATAGGCAGAGCCGATGGAATTATGGAGCCATGTGAGCGATTAAGACGAATACGTAACAATGGTGGTGTTAGTGAAGATGAAAACGCCGGTCACATTTTCACTTCAGATTGGTGGGTTTTGTTTTTCCATTCAATTGATTTATAAGGGATTTTGTACCAAATGATAAATCAGTTTTATTCTTGTGGTCCAGGGTTCGGTGGCGATAACGACCACTAGGGGGAGCAATAGGGTCGTTTCCACCGAGCACCCCGGAATTTAGGTCGTGACTATCGGATAAGTCCGAAAGGTCACGGGTCCTTTAGTGGACCGTGGTCGCCAATATTTCGATGATGTGGGGTAGGGTTAATTGCCTAATTTCAATATACCTAAGTACCCATGTCGTCCAACTACCGGGGAAAACTACACCCTCGACGGACCTCGGGCGGAACGGACCATTTACCGAGCCCGATCCGGGTGTAAACCGAGCGGGGATTACCAAGATCCGTCGGTCCAAATGATCAATTTACAGCACCAACGGCCTTACTATTTCTCAATACGCACCATGCTCGGCCAATGAAAGAAAACACGAACAACGAACTGGAACATTTAACACGGGGGTTTATTTATAACAATAATCGGGGAGGGGGGGCAGAGTTATCTGAAACAAAGAGCAGAGTTATCTGAATAAAGAAATGTAATGTACAATGAACACAGGGCACTGACAGTTTCTACTTGAAAGACTAGCACCACACACACACACACACGCACACCCAAATAAATGGTGGCCACGGCCTTTATTTCGGCCCTTCAGCTCGGGAGGGAAAGGCGAGCTGATGGCAAGGGCCTATTTTTGCACCTGGTCGCCTCGTGCGGTCTTATCGAGCTTGTCCGGTGGCGGGACCCGAACCCGCCGCCAACAATGCAGCACCGAGCACCAGGGACCAGGAATGATGTCACGGACGCCAGCCAGCACGGGAACAGACCAGACGAGACGTCAGCGGGCAAGACGAGGCTTCCTATCTTTCTCCTCTTCCACGACGGGGCCGACCTTCTCGATGGCTCGCCACACTCCTCTTATCCTTCCCCTCCCCGCGGGTCGAGGGAAACGCTCTGAGGTACTCGCCTCCGGATTGGACGAGGGGTTGTCGGGCGACTCGTGGCCGCCGTTGATTGGACGAGCTCACGGTGGGCGGAGGGGACCTCACCCCTGTACGTGACACGCTGCACGTGGGCGATGGATGGTGATGGTGCGAAAACGAAGGATGAAGATTTAAAGATATTTTAAAAACCTGATGATAAAAGTAACTCAGCGCACACATGAAATTTCCATTAGACATAGGGGATGGATTCTAACTATAAACACATACTTATCTAAATAACTGAACTGTGGGGCTGCTGTTTGTGTGTGTGCAAATGGCTTCCAGATTCGTAACATTATTACTCCAGCAGAAGCATGACACATGACACTCAGACACTGTGGACAAAAATGGCGAGGAATGCTTTGCCCCACTGTTGTGTCCGTGCCGTGTCACACCATCGCGTGGCGTCGTGTCCGGGCCGTGTCCCATGAGAGGTCAATTCCAAATCCAGAGGCAAGCTGGACAGGAGTCCAGACGCAGAGTTATCGGCAGCTGTCTGGTGGAAACTGCCGTAAAAACTCAAGCCCCATAATTGTGGCTTCCTCAAAGCCTTTACTTGTGGGATTAAATGTTCACAACTCTGGAACACAGTGACTCTTCCTTATACCGTTCCTCCAAACGGCTGTCTATTTATTTATCAATTATTTATTTATCTTTAAAAACAGCAGTGTCCCAACTGAGCCTCTCCACATAATCTGCCTCCATGTAAGCTACATCGCTGGCTGTTCCTCTCCATGCGACTCCCTCTAACTGAACCACACTTGAGATCAACTCTGAAGCCCCCTACTGAGCTGGTCTGGTGGTGACGTAACTGCCAAGACTTCAATACCGATTAGCCTCGTGTTTCAGCCCCTGCTATCAGGCTAATGCCGAGCAGATGGCTATTTCAATGCAAATTTGCCACACCTGCACATTTTCATAGTTTGAGCTGCAAAGCTCTTGTGTGTGCCTTGTAAAGACATGTAAACAGAGGATAATAACATTAGAAACGTACAGCCAGAGATTTGAATAGGGGAGGACAAAACCATGGCGTTAAGTAAACAAATATCTCTCTGTACATACGCACTACATATCTATTGCACAAATAGTACGTCTCACTTATCGATCTATAATTCCAGCAGTGTGTGTGTGTGTGTGTGTGTGTGTGTGTGTGTGTGTGTGTGTGTGTGTGTGTGTGTGTGTGTGTGTGTGTGTGTGTGTGTGTGTGTGTGTGTGTGTGTGTGTGTGTGTGTGTGTGTGTGTGTGTGTGTGTGTGTGTGTGTGTGTGTGTGTGTGAGTGACCGCTGTTTCTCGACAACCTCTGGTCCGATCTAATTGAAACTTGCCAGGTATATTGCTGGGGACGTGAGGATGTGCCTTTTCAAGGTTTGATATTAATCGGACAAGTGCTTCCCAAGTTATGGCCATTTATTTACCAAACCAATGGGAAGACACATTGTTGCGTGGGCGTGGCCGATGGGGAAGGGAAGCACAGCCACGTTCCCCATAACGAGTTACAATGTACGAGCTTCCGGAGAGTGATGACTTCGTGTATTCTAATAATTTCTCGATTTCTTATGCGCATTTATAGATAAACAGAATGGCCCAAGTTATGATCGTTTTCATATTAGACGGTGTATAAATTTCGGGAACATCAGAGTGCTGGTATGCTCCGAACCAGGAAGTAAATTTTTTCTGTCTCTTCTCTTCTCTTTTTGTTTTTCCTTGCCACGACATTGCGAAAAGGTAAAATACGTTAGCGCTAATTGAATAATTGGGTATTAAAAATAAATTGCAAATAATCGTAACTGCGAATAATATCGAACTTCCGGGTCACGCACGTACGGGCACGTGAGAGCGAAGAAACGGCCTGTGTGGTTTATTTATTTATTATTATTATTATATATATATTTTTTTTTACGGGCACGTACTAGTCTAAACAAAGGCTAAGAAATAACTATCGTTCTATGAAACAGTTAATATTAACCCTTAAAGATAATTCCCACAACACTGTCTAATATATAAAGCTCTTTCTAACCATTGACTCACTGACTGACTGATATTAAAGATCGGTACCTTCCGGGTGACGAAGAAAGCTGAAATTTTGCATGCCGATGGACATCAAAGCCAGTATACCAGGAAAAAATAATCACAGAACTGTCGGACAACATCCATAAATGAAAATATAAACAAATGAAAATAAATAAATGGAAAAATACAGATGAGCGACCCAAGACAATGGGGAAGCATGGTAATTTTGCGTGCCAATGGACATCGAAGCCGATACACCAGGTAAAATCACAGAACTGTCAGAGAGCATCCATAAATGAAAATATAAACAAATGAAAAATCAAATGCAGGTGAGCGATCTGAGATGATGGAGAAGCAAGCATGGTTCATCTGCTTTTACAATGTGTAAGCATACCTCCGCTAGTAATATATAAAGCTCATCCTAAACACCGATTCACTGACTCGTATTAAAGTTGGCTATTGGTCGTATTAAAGACACCTTCCGCGTGATGTGACGTAGAAAACTGAAATTTAGCTTTCCGACGGACATCAAAGCCAATACAATGGGAGAAAAAAAATCACAATCATCGGAAAGCGTCCATAAATGAAAATACAAATAAGTAATATCAAAAAAAGCAACCCAAGACGATGGGGAAGCACGGTTGGTTGTTGGGGAAGGGAAGCAATGTGTAAGCTTACCCTGTGGTATATTTATATTTCTACATACATCAAACGCGCCTCCTGACTTCTGGTCAGCATCACCACAGACGATGTCTCACACGGTAGAACTGCATAATCCGCAAAGAACAACTGTCCGTCTGCCACCCGGACGATTGTTCCCGCTCATGCAAACCATTCAACCAGAAGGTACGTGATGTGATCGGCGGGTAAATCAAAACATGTGACGTGTGACGAGAACTCCCCAAATCTCCATTGGACATAGTCCTACACCAAAGCATCACCTCCAACCCAAAGGCCTCGGCCCGGCAACTGTCAAACAGACAAAGATTACATGGTCAACATCAGTTAAACGTCAAACAGAGCCGCCGATCTGGATTTCGGGCTTGTTTGCTCTCATCAGGACGGCATACCGATAAATATCTAACAAATGATGACCACATTCGTCGGTAATAAATCAGACGCACATCCTGACTGTTCTGGTCTGTCTGCCATATGTATCGGCTTTGATATCAGATGCCCCAAGGTTGGAGGTGATGTTTTGGTGTAGGACTATGTCCAATGGAGATCGGGGGAGTGCAAGTCACACTCTACATGTTTCAATGTATAAAATACTATTATACGAGCAAATACAACCCACCGCTTTACTGATGGGAATATTAAGAGGGGTGGGAGTGGGGAGGAGGGAGGGGAGGGTGAGGGAGTGAGGAAGGTGGCGGGAGCAAGGTAGGAGGGGTGCGAAAAGGTAAGGTGGGGTGAGGGGAGGGAAAGGGAAGGCAACGTGAGGGGAAGGTCTCAGGTCAGGTATGGGAGCATGTGCCAGAACAGCGCGTCGCTGCGTCCACTTTCCGCCGGTACTCCAGGGGCCTCCGTCTGGCCATCCCCCAGGAAGATGCCAGGCCCATCCCCATCTCCTTGAGATGATGGTCAACCTGCTGCAACCACGAGGCATGTGGTCGGCCCACTGGCCTCCTCCACTCATGAGACTCCCTCGCTGAGAGAATCTGGTGAGCAGGATCAGCGTCAGGAAAACGAGCCACATGTCCATACAGCCACAACTGACGCTCACGGACTATGCAGGTAACAAATCTCATCCGAGTCTCTCTCAGCAACCGCTCGTTGGACACAAAGTCCGGCCAGCGATAGCCAAGGATTCTCCGAAGAGACCTGGTACCAAAGGAATTAAGTCTCCGTCTCAGATCCGTGGTCAGAGTCCAAGTCTCGCATCCATAGAGCAAGACTGGAAGCACCAAGGACCTGAAGACTCGGACTTTCGTCCTCCCGCACAGGTACCGGCAGCGCCACACCCCATGATCCAGTGAATCCATGACTCCCCAGGCCCGACCCAGACGTCTATTGACCTCTGACTCGCAGCCAGCAGAGACATGAATATCACTGCCAAGGTAAGTGAATCTCTCCACGACCTCAACATCCTCACCACAAACAGACACAGACAGGACAGCAGCATCCAAGATGTCACCGAAAGCCTGGATCTTAGTTTTGACCCAAGAAACCCGTAATCCCAGCGGCTCCGACTCCTCTTTCAGCACCTCGAGGGTTGCCAAAAGGATGTCTGAAGTCTCCGCAAAGATGACTGCATCATCTGCAAAATCAAGGTCCGAGATCTTGACATTCCCAAACGATGCACCGCAGCTTGATCTCTCCGACATCCTCCCTAAAATCCAGTCCATACAAGTGCTGAAAAGTGTGGGGGCCAGTACACACCCCTGACGAACTCCAGTAACAACTGGAAATAAGTCAGAGATGGTACCACCACACTTCATAGCACTCTCAGTACCAGAGTAGAGTTCAGACATCAGATCGATCAGTTTTGGTGGCACCCCACGAAGACCAAGCATCCTCCAGAGGACATCCCGATTCACTGAATCGAACGCTTTACAGAGATCAACATAGGCTGCAAGCAGCCCCTGCCGAAACTCTCGTCTGCGTTCGGTGAGGACACGAAGGGCAAGGATACGGTCAATCGTTAACCTCTTTGGTGTAAAGCCTGACTGCTCTGGACGCTGGTGCTCAAGCAGATGGTGACGAACCCTAACAAGAATTATCCGAGCAAAGACCTTGCCCGGCACTGAGAGCAGCGTTTACCCCTCGGTAGTTGTTGCAGTCTTGGCGATCACCCTTCCCTTTCCAGAGAGGGACAACAAGGCCCCTCTTCTAGTCAGTTGGGATGATGCCTGTGTTCCAGGCAGAGCACAAAACTGCATGCAACGACACGAGTGCAGCATTTCCACCAGCCTTGAGAAGTTCAGCATGGATGCCACAGATCCCTGGAGCTTTCCCCCGTTTCAACTGGTTCACCGCAGCCCGTGTTTCCACAAACGAAGGTGGACCACAGTTGATTCAAGGGTCAGCAACAGGGATTGTAACACCCTTGACGTCCAACTCGACAGCTGGGGGATCAGCCTGGTACAACCGCTCAAAGTAACCGGCCCAGCGGGCCTTCACTTCAGACTCCTCTGTCAAGAGCCTACCACTCTCTGCTCGAACTGCAGTGCTCCGAGGGATGGGCTTGAATGACCGCAATGCGCGAATTCCCCTGTAAGCGGGATGAGAATCACCTGTCCACAGGTGATGCTCTACCCCCTCACAGATTCCTCGCACATAGGCCTCCTTGTCCACCCTCAGTGCACGTACAGTTTTACACCTCATCTCCCTGAACAGCTCAGCTCTGCCATTCAGCCTGGCCCTGCGACTCTGGTCAATGGTATCCAGTGTCCCTTGAGAGACAAAATTCTTCTTTGCCCTGCGGTGAGCTCCAAGACATCCACCGGCAACATCAAGGACGGTGGTCTTGAAGGCACTCCACAACTCTTCAGGACCCCCCAAAGCACCCAGACCCCCCAAGTGTCCACTCAGCCTGTTCGCAAACTCCTCAGCTACTCTCTCATCCCTGAGCTTGCCAACATCCAGCCTAGGCTGGGATGGTACCATTCTCCAGGATTTAAGGTGCAGCTTTAGAGTTGCTACAACAAGCCTGTGGTCAGTATTGAGGAACTGAGCACTCCGGTAGACCCTGCAGTTCTGGATCATCCTCCAACGACCGTCAATGAGGACATGGTCAATCTCCTTTGCCACACCGCCAGCGTTGGAATACCAAGTCCAGCGATGAGCTTGTAGGCGCTGAAACCATGAACCAGCCACCCTATGTCCATGACTTCTTGCAAAGTCAAGGAACTTAGTACTATTCTGGTTCATAGTTCCTGACCCATGGGGACCAACACATGTCTCATAACCATCCCTATCAGTTCCAGTCGATGCATTGAAATCCCCCAAGACAAGAAGTGTATCTCGTCTGGGGCAGTGATCAACCACAGACTCGAGCGTGGCGTAGAATGCATCCTTCACGGTGAGATCACTCGCCTCAGTCGGAGCATAAACAGAGACCAGGGAAATGACACCAAAGGAGTGACGAATCCTTAATCTCATAATACGCTCGTTGACCGGTGTTACCTCAATTATCATTGGGGTCAGCTTATTGGACACAGCTACAGCAACTCCTTGGGTATGGTAACCATCAGAGCGACCAGACCAATCGTAGGTGTAACCACCCACCATTATCTCGCCGCAATCCGGTCTCCGAACCTCAGAGAGAGCTGCAATCCCGATGCCCAAACGCTTGAGCTCAGATGATAACAGAGACAGGTGATCATCCTCTTAGGGATAGGACATTCCAGGCACCCACCCGAAGGGACCGCCTCAGGTTAACCCAAGGAGACCGCCGTCTGGTGGACGACACCACAGCACCACTCCGACACACTCTCCCGCAATCTGACCCAGGGATGTTACCCCGTGGTTTCCCTCCTATCATCAAAGATTGGGGGTCCCAAAGGCTTTGCCCCAATCCCGTCATCCGGTGAGCTGCCCTGCGAAGGGAAGCTGCACAGGAGGCACTCCCACAGAGTGGGTTTTCAGATTTTTTTGCGTTTTTGCGTTTTGCGGAATGAAGGGTTTTACGGTGGCCGGAGTGCAAATCCTGCCACTAACCTCCTCATAAAAAGTAACCCAACTGCAGGAGGACGTCCGCATACACAGTTGGGCACTAGATATGGATGGCCGTTGGCTCACAATGAGCTCCTCCGCCCTTTGTCTGTCCGGGAAGGTCTGTCCAGACATAACCACTGTTTGGACGACGGGTATGCTAAGGAGGGGTGCTGGAAGGGAAGGTCGGGGTAGGGAAGGTAGGGAAGTGAAGGGAGGGGAAGGCAGTGTGAGGGGAGGGTCCATCCGGAGATAACCACCATCCAGACACTTACAGAGACAACCACCGTCTGGATACATTTGGAGATAACCATCGTCCAGAGACGTGCGGAGATGACCATCATCAGGATATGTGCGAAGATAACCACTGCTGGAGGAAAAAATAAAACTCCACTTGGTTGAATCGGCTTCACTGAAAAATACGTGTGCACAAGGAGTCCGAGTTGGGTCACACTGATGTTTCCCCAACTCATGCAATAGTTACAACAAAATCTTTCTTTTCATGGAAAAGACACAGCTTGGGCATGCCAGTGATATCACATGTTTACATATTCTATCATCCATCCATCCATTGGGACCATATTCTGTGCAGAGCGTTGGTGCTGCTTCGGCAGTCTCCTTGGCTATTGGGTACAATCCTGGATGGGTTGCCACTCTGACACACAATACCAGCAAGATGGCTCCAAGCAGGCATACACCCATGGAGAGTCCCAAAATTACAGATCCAAATATACCCATATATATGCCTCTACATCCCGATTGGGACAGAAATTGTACCACTGTCCACTGTATGGCACTCGGCAAATGGCTTAAGCACTCCAATTAAATGATTGGCAAGCGATAGCGACATCCAAACTATATCCGATTTAGACAATTGAACACTTTTTTTCGCAGTCAGGACTGCTGTTAAGTTCAAATCTGGAGCTTAAATTTTGTAATTCGGCTTCGTTTAAGAGATTCTCGAGGTTATGGAATGTGCAGAAATGAAATAAAGGCATCAACGCTGGCATCTCCATGCATTTATAAACTTTGCAATGTACCCAGCGATTCACAGCTCTGACATAAAAAAAATATATATATATATATATATATATATATATATATATATATATATATATATATATATATATATATATGGCATTCGATAATATGAGTGAGGAAAGTGGAAAAAAAAATTGTCGTTAAGAAATTGTTGCAGCCTGTTCCAAGTTGAGGCATTGTTGAGCAGGCCAAAAGGATTTTGGCCTGCTCAGGATATGGGCTGGCTTCCCTGCCTCACACCTTGCTCAGCTCGCCGCCATGGAAATCAAAACCTTCAAGATTATTGGAATCTCCCACGATGAAGCTGAGTCTATGAACCCATCATTTTACCATCACTGACAGGTCATTGGTCTCTGTCTTCGACCACCTCCTTTCTTTCTTTGCTCTGTCACTGCCCCCAAGGTTTCTGCAGGGTGCATGGGGACCACCATCAACCCCCTTTTGATGAAACTCCATAAATCGAAAATCAATGCTCAGCTCGACTCATTTGTTCCTCTTTTTTTTTTTACTTGTGGAACTAACTTCCACATTCTCTTCGATCTCAATCATCCCTTTAGGTCTTCAGAACAGCTGTTTACCACAATCTCAGGTAATCTCCAATCCAAAACCACGATCTTTTCTCACCTCGTTGTCCACCCCCCCCCCCATCCCAAGCCCTCCTTCCAAATTTCCATTTCTTCCCTCCCGAGTTACCTCCGCCACCTAAGGTGGATGGAGGTTCGCCTCTCCCTGTTTGTTTTCTTGTTTGTGAGCCGGATATCTGAAAAAGTTGTGGATGGATTCGGACGACATTTGGCAGACAGGTTGGGTGTGTGACAAGGATGAATTTATTAGATTTTGGTGAAGATTCAGATCCAGATATGGTAATGAGAATTAAAAAAAATTTTTTAAGTGATTCTTCACTGTTGAGAGATGGGTCCTACAACAATACAGTAGAATTTGGATAATAAGCGTATAATAAGCATATAACCCTATTCTTAGGTTTAGTGGAACACATTTGCGCTTATATTCAGAAAGCCTGACATATGCGCTTATTTTTCATACGTGCTGAAACGTATTCAAAAGCCATGACCTGTGCTTATAACAGTAAATGTTCTTCAGAACGGCTGCATCGATGTCAGTTTTTACATCATTGCAATTTTAATTGTCCGTACCTCGGAAACAAATACTAAATACATTTTCAGTCCTCGAGCACGTATCTGTTTAAACTCTGTAACAAGTTCGTTTTCCATGTCAGGGTAAAAGGCCCATCTTCTTCGAACCTTTCACACTCTGAACAATTATTTCCTCATTCTTCACCATTCACATCAGAGTCCTCGTGTTAAGTCTGAATTTCTTACACGTCTGGTACTGGTTCTTACAAGAGTTTTAAAACACGATAATCTCAATCTTCTTTTCACGGGTGTATGGTCGACGCTTCCCAGGCATGTCCATTTTGATTGTGATGAAAAACGTCGTTTTACTTCCCTTTATCATAAAGGGTTGCAAGACACCGTTTTACAACCCTTGATGAAAAACATTTTAAACGTACAACTCTTGTAAGTCCCAGTGCCAGATGTGTAAGAAATTCAAACTTAAAGTTTACATACCAATGCCAATAAAACATGAAATGCTGTCGTGTTTGAGTTGATAATATTTTCAGTTTTTGAAGCCTTACAATGACGTTTTTTTACATGCACTTATTTTTAACGGAGAGATCAAACCGGTTGGCCCGTATACACCTATTTTTCATACGTGCTTATTTTCACGCATCCACTTATTATCCAGATTTTACTGTACATAACATGTTATTTTAAAAAGTTGTGGACGAGTTGTGCTCGTATGGGGGGGGGGGGGGTAGTAGGGTGAAGAAGTGAGGAGAGTTCACCAACCTGTACTGGGAGAATGGAAGGGGGTAGAAGAAAGGAGAGGTCACCCACCATATGACAAAACTTGGTGGATGAGTTGGTTCGGTGACGAGAACAAGCCGATTAGATTTTGGTTCAGGTCCGGATGCATATCCATGGGATACAAAACGTAAACTGCTCAGCCTGGTGGAGGTATGTGCTGAACCGAGTGCTGTTCTAGTTACCTTCACCACAGGAGAGGGTATTGCATTTGGGTCCGTTTGTCTGTCTGTCTGTCTCTGCTTGTCCACACAAAACGTGAGTATTTTTCTCTGCAACCGCTTGTCGGATTGACACAATTTTCACCACAGGAGTGATGACTCATGTGGAATGTTTTAATTATGACATCATAGCTCACATGGTATGGCAGTCATGTTGGACAAAGGAAAAAACTTTGGACCTCTATATCTCCGAAACTGCACCAAGGAAAAGATTGAAACTTCACACATGGTAAGTACTCCACATGGGGAATATGTGATTTGTTTTTTTTTTTGTCGGTGCCTTCGTTATGACGCCATAATTTCATACGGAGAACGCTACATCTGATAATTATGAAAGTTTTTGTGGGTAATCTCGGGATAAATTGGTCAACAGAAGAAAATTGATGTCATCGGTCACATGATTCAGCAGCCATATTGTTAAAAAAAAACCTTCAAAGCTCTTCTTCTCTAAAACGATTAAACAGATCGTGAAACTTTACAGGTATTGCCACCTATCCATGAGGAAAAAAACGTTCACACCTATGATGTCATAGGTCACATGGTCTGGCAGCCACATTGGATCGAGCGAAAATCTTTAAAAATTCACCCGAACTGCTTCATTAATCGACATGAAACTTCACAATTATTATCTTTGAGTGATGGGAAGTACGTGTTTTAAATTTCAACCTGATCGGACGCATGGTCTGGCAGCCAGAATTATTTAATTTTTTGATCTGGGTTCTTTAATTTTTTTAAATAAGGTTCACTTGGCTGTGCCTTGGATGGGTTTGAGGGTAGAGGAGTAGCAGCTGAAATGTGAGTCTTACTCAAGTTCCTCAAGATGACTCCATCTTTTCTTTTTGCTTGTTTAGGTTCCTTTTGATGACTCCAATGCAGGACTGTATCTATTTGGTCTTCCATTTGATTCGAATTGAAATAATTTTAATCACATTCTAAATTCAATAGAATAACAAAAACATCATGAATCAGGGTTAAGTGTCCGATCAAAGCGGGGTTGCATCAAAGTGGGACGTCTTGGTACCTGGTCATCACTGCCCGCAGTTATAAAGAGGTGGTTCTATTTATGTCTATTATTAATTACATTACACCAGTACACAAACACCCCACAAAACAAGTCCTGGCAAGGGTCTGCAATCCCTGATTGCTCTTTTTCTTGTTTCCTTCTGAATCAATCTTGGACACCCCATGTATCCTTTCCTACCCCCCAACCCCCCATTTCTTCCCATACCCATTGTTTGTCCAAGTCTCCCTCTATCTTGTCCTTCAACTCTGCTGTTGGTGTTTCTCCCCTCTCTGCTGTTCCTCATGTCCTGTTCCATCATGTTCCTTTTCGTGTTAAAAGCCTTTCCATGAGCCTTGACTTTGTGTAAAAATAAAAACAAAAACACACACACAGCACACCGAATGATTGTCTCATTTGAGACTGCTTCCTTTAACAGCCATCTTCTCAGATTGAAATTTCCATCTATGAAGACAAGAATGCGAGCGTACCACGATGAAGAAGGCCAACGAACGGGATCGGAGGATGCGTACGTGTGTGTCACTTGCAGGCACGTGTAGATATTGCTTTAAACGTTCTTACAACTCGCACTTCTTTCTGTGGAGCCCCAAGCCTGCAGCACCCATTTTGTTCCTGGTGTTGGTGCATTGCTTTTGGAGGGTGTGACTGAACACTTTTGTGTGTTGGAAATGTCATTCAATATCAATGTGTTTGTATTGGAGGAGGGGCTGGATGTACATTTCAGTTAAATTCCAAGATAGTACATGGTAAAATCTGTGGTTGGGGGGTGGCTGAGGAATGCAGGATGCAATCACAATACTTTATGGATTTTGGTGATTGCTGTTTGTTGGGGGAGGGGAGGAAAGTTGTTTGTTGATCAAAGCATGTGATTCGCTCTTTATTTTGCACTCCGATGCTCCATAACAATGGATGTGAGTGAACTGATTGGGGATTGTAGTATTTCAGAGATTGCATGATTAGACTTCTTTTTCGATGGTAGCTTAATTGTAATCAATTGCATTATTTTGGGATCGGGCGGAGGGGTGAGGGGGAGGAGGATGTTCGACCTTTATTTTCTAATTATTTTTTTTTATATATTTAATTGTAGCTTTAGATTACCACATAGTATTTTATGCACAAGGAGGTTAAGCTGAAATAAAATCTCACCAGACATAAATTGTAATTTGCAGTCTTTTTGTTCCTTGGACAAAGTTACCTCTGCCGCCGAAGGTGGACGGAGGTTGTTTTCACCCCTGTTTGTCTCTGTCTGTGGGCAGGATATCTCAAAGTTACACACGGGTTCGGACAAAACCTGGTGGACAGGTTCGGTGTGTGACGAGAACAAGTCGATTAGATTTTGGTTCAGGTCGGGATGCAGATCTGGCCGATCAGTTGGTTGCAAGACAAACTGCTCAGCCTGGAGGAACCCAGATGCACTCTTCCGAGTGCCGTTTTCGTTTGACCGTGAATTTGAAAACAAACCTGCTGTTTAACAGTACTTTGGCTCTGAATTTGTCCCGATCGCAGATGAGCAGAGAGGAGTGAGAATTTGTTGTTTTTTTCCACTTTGGATGTGTGCATGTCTGGCAGTCAAACAAAATAGAAAATCATTCCAAACAGGAAACTTACTGTTATAAGGACATCATAAAAGACAAACAACAGGCATGAATAACGAATGTAATATGTTAAATAAGATGCTTCATCAACAGTGATAAACTTCCAGATTATTATTAAATTTTTTTTCTATGACATTTAAGGCCCAGTCACACCTTGACGTTTTAGCCAGCTTATGCCGATTTTTGGAAAATTTGTCTAAAACGCTGGTACACGTCGAATACGGTATGGGTAAGTTTTGATAACATTGAGAGCACGCTGAAAAACACTGCCATACGTCGTTGTACGCTGGCTTTAAACGTTGTACTTTTCGGTTGTCCTCAAATTTTCCATGCATGAAATTTTAAGACTTATGCCAGCGTATGACTCACACGTTCTGCATAACGCTGGCCATAAGTTGGAGGCACGTCACGCGATCGTTGACACACGTCGACACACGTTACTTGTAAGTTGCTCACAAGTCGAAACGCGTCGAGGTAATGTTTAGCGTACCCGAAACTTATTTCTAACCTATGGGTAACGTGTTGTACTCACGTTACGCGATCGGTGACACACATCGACACACGTTACTTGTAAGGTGCTCATAAGTCGAAACACATCAAGGTAATGGTTGGCGTCAGTGTTCCAGACTCCTTGTTTTTTTTTTTTTTGTCTTCCTTCGGTATGATGGTGATTTTGACACTTCGATTTCTAGTGCGGTTATAATATAATATAATTAATAGGCTGCCGCTCAACGATTTAAATCGTAACCGCGCTGTACACTGAACACCGTCATACCGAAGAAAAAAAAAAACCGGGAGTCTGGAACACTGACGCTAACCATTACCTTGACATGTTTCGACTTGTGAGTACCTTACAAGTAACGCGTGTCGATGTGTGTCAACGATCGTATGTCGTGCGTACAACTTATTCCCATCGCATGCAGAGCGTGTGTCATACGACAAGTACGTCGTCAAATTTTCAACATGTTTAAAATTACAAGACGTATTCCATTTAATACGACGTATGATAGCGTACTTTAGCGTTCTATTCATGTATACCAAACTTACCCAGACCATATTCGACGTGCGCCAGCGTTTCAGACGCATTTTTCAGAGGTCAGCATACGCTGGCAAGATCGCCAAGGTGTGACTGCGATGTAGATTCTTCCATTTCTACGGCGGTTATGATTTGAATCGTTGTGCGGCAGCCTTTTCATAACCTACCCCACGTCATCGTCTGCGATGCGTGCAGCGTGCTATGCCTAAGTTAGACTATCGTTGGGCATAGGTTGTGAAGGCCGACAACAGGTTCAGCATTCGTTGGTATAAGTTATCTATAACACAACGAAACGTTCTGTGTCCGTTACTAATATGTTATGCATAAGACCAAGTCGTTATGAATACGCCCGAATCTTTAAAAAAAAACATCAAAAGCGTTTTACATACATTTTAATACGTTGCCATTGCTGGCTAAAATGTCAAGGTGTGACTGGGCATTTACATTCTCAATTTTATTTCAATTGAATTGTATATGGCACATGAACACTGTAGAACATAAATTACCTTTTTTCCACTTCCAAAACCTTTCCGTTTAGGATTTCTTGCAGATGTTAAATAAGGTGGGGTGGACGACCACATCGACGGCGCTAAACTTCTAGAATTGTTTTTTTATATGAACTTTAAAATCATTATTTTATTTAAATTGAATTTTAATTTGAACACTGCAGGTGGTAAGGTGTTCTATGAGCTCTCCAGTGCTTTCTGTATTTGTATTTGCGTGTGGAAGCACTATCCCCTCATCAAGGGGTGGGTAAAATACGACCTGCAAGTCGGATCTTGCCCATACATTACGTTTGTCCGGCCTGCCATGACTCCCAGACGAGATTATATTCTTCCACGCTTGAAACAAAAACTAGATTGTTGCATTTCAATCAAAGTAGTTATTTAAAGGTCCCATGACACTCAAAAGTACTGAAATTGCATGTATTTATATGTCCTGTAGGAGTTTTCCATCGTGGTTTCTGATCTGACAATGTTTTTTCACAATACTCGTTCTGTAAAACGTAAAGTTAAAAAAACAAACCTCTGAGGGAATGCCCCTAAAAATTCTGCCAAAATCTACTGAACGACACATAACCCACATGACGTTATCTCCAGAACGACAAAGGCTGCACGTAAATTACTCGGGTTGGTCTACGTGATTGTATTGGCTTTCTGTGTGTTTCCACATTCGATTGATCGACTCAAACTTATTTAGATTAGTCAGATTTATTGGATCAGTTGGACGGACGACGGATTTATTGGACTAGTCTAGACTCCAGAGTTGAGAAGGAACTTGTATTAGCATGCACACAATGTATAAGTGAATGCGTAAGAGTCCCGAGGCTATGAGGCCGTGTAATCGGACAGATAAATTTGTCCTTCATAGTTGTGCCAGAATATTTTTCCCTGTTCATTTATTACAGCATTTTGGCTAAATGTTAATGAATAGCAAGCCAATGGAAGCAGTACCTTCACTTTTGAATAAACCCATGTATGTCTAGTGCTGCCATACTTGGCTTGCATGTACTGTATGTATGTATATGTATATATATATATATATATATATATATATATGTATATGTATATATATATATAATATATATATATATATATACATTGTTACTGATTCAGCGGTGGCGGAATTTGCACCCGACTCTTGACCCCAGTGTTAAGGATTCGGACGACTGATGTCAATCACCGCCGTCTCCGGGGTTATAACGCCGGCTGGCTCGGCACAATTCTCTGGTTACGCGCCTCAGATCACGATACCAACATACACCTGTGCCTTGCCAGCTGGGGGAATAGACCCCGGTTACAGACTGGTTTTGTTAGATACCGAGCGGATTCTGCCAGTCTGTAACCATTTTGGTTTGATATCCAAATCGAGCGGATCAGCCAGATTTATTGGGGACACATCAGGGAACACAACACAAGCAAAGCATTCACGACAATGTTACAATTAATCGAAAACCCGTTCTTAACTAGGGAGCTACGGATTACGGGTTTCGAAGGGGACCCTAATGAGATAAACCTTAAACAACATGCAGACAAGACATGGACAGCATGCAGACAAGACACAGAGTATATGGTGATGCTTCATGGACGAGAGGAAAATGTCAAAGGCACGAATACGGCTCGTAAGAAGCCGATGTTAACGGATTCGAGCACCCAGCTCGAACACGCCGCGTGGCAAAATGGAGGTGTCATCCATTTGTCGCAGCCCTCACGCACACAGCCTCGGCGCGTTCAGACCCCGCGAGGTCGACTGCACCAGAGTGAAAGATCCACGGTGGTATGCTCCAGCTGGCTTTTCACAAGGTCCAGCATACAAGTCCAGGTGTTGGGCTCCGCAGGCTGGGTCCGTGGCCGAGGAGGGCCAAAACCACTCCTCCACAAAGTCGATCGCCCGACTCGACGTGCAGGCGGCTTCTCCCATTGCCAAAATGGCACTCGACAAAGCAGGCAGTCACTCTTACTGCTGATCGCTCGTGTCGAGGCTCAGGCAGATCCTCTTACTGCCGGTCGCACCACCTTGGCGCTCTCAGTCCCACCTTCTCGCCTCTCGGCCGACTGCTTCCCTTACTGCTAAAAATGGCAGATTCGGCGCGCTCTTTACCAAAGCCGATCGACATTCAGGCTCAGTTACTCCCTCGGCAGATCCACACTGCCTTTCCGGCGCTCGCTCGCCTCAAAGCCGACTGCAGTTTTCACTTCTTCTTCCTTTTGGGGCGCGCCGCTTCTCGTGGCTCAGGCAGTTCCTCTTACTGCCGATCCGGTGCTCGCCTCAATGTCTCCTGGCTCCTCCCTTCAGTTTCACTTCCTTCTCAAGGCCACTCCCCCTCAGAGCGCTGGGTGGGGACTATTGTCCGGAGAGAGGAAGGAAGAAAAAGAACCTCTTGGTCCACCACCAATGTACGAACAATGAACAGCCTCTTATACCTCCCGACACACATGTAACGTCCATTTACCGAACAACCTTGCTAAACATGCATTTAATGGGGGATCTGGGCTAATCCTATATTTAATCACACACTAAGGGCCATTTCTGCAACTAATATCTATATCTATATATATATATATATATATATATATATATATATATATATATATATATATATATATATATATATATATATATATATATATATACATTATACAATTAATCATTGTAGTGTCGTGGCAGAGGTGCCAAAGGCAGACACGAGCCGGAGGGTAACACAACTCCGCTTTATTGTCTCGAGCGAGAGGGTAGGCGTAGGATGCCCGTAACTCTGCTTTAATACGCACTCGATGCACTCTATAGGCACACGACCGACAAGACACTGCTAATGATACCACATGCCGCTACTGGTGCTACAAGTCCCTAGCGGGCGCGAACAGCTATATGCATTGCAGACACGTGACTACCATCACAACTCCTCCACGCCCCCACAACGCTCTACGCATTGTGCTTTGCACGCGTATGCCAATACGCCACAATCATCACATCAAATGGCAAGAAATAATTTGAATTTTCTTTATACCTTCAACAAAATGTCATCACGTAATGAAACGTAACTTTATTTTTGGTGTCTTGTGTGATTGTTTTGAGCTATTTCATTTTAACCTTCTCCAAAACCAATGGTTGGGTTATCACAGAACTCAACAGAAATCATCTTTGTGGTGATCACTCTGAAGATTGTTCAAGTTGTTTCCCCAACTCATTTCAATTGCATCACCGTGATATCAAAACCAAAACAGCCTTCATGTCCTTTGCTCCAAAAAATAAATATACCCATCAGAGATGGGGAATCCCCCGCCATTGAAACATTTTTTTTCAAGATGGCCACCCCAGTCGGCCATCTTGGATCCGGCCATGCCCAAAATCAATAGGGTTCTTCCTTTTCAGGTGGTACATGTGTGACCCAAATTTCAAATCGATGTGGTGAACAGTTTACAAGTTATCGCACTCACAGCTATAAATGTTGACGCCCAGCTGGACGGACAAAGTAGTACTAGGCAGAAGGACCCACTTTCCAAAATGTGGTTTAAGATTTATTTGAAATAGATTTTCCACTTTCCATACATTTACACTTTGGTTAATTAAAAAAAAATACTTTGGACAATGCACAGCATATTATGTTGTACCAAACGTATGCCTACTCGGTAATTACCTATTGCTTTATTAACTTGTTTTGTGAGGTCAATAAAATAGTAATGGTGAGAAAACATATCTATAAAAGAACCGAGCGTATAATCTTTTAAAACTTCACCGAAACGAAACTATGTCACATTCTTTGCAATGTTCAATGGATGATGGATGGAGAAATGAGTCAGTTTCCCAAAACACAATGCGCACACACACACACACACACACACACACACACACACACACACACACACACACACACACACACACACACACACACACACACACACACACACACACACACACTTCCTCAGACAGTGACGAGCAACTCTCCATTATGCTAAATATCATCCCTTCAATGGACCATGGCATATGTGGTAGCACAGATGAGAATTTTGGCCACAGGCTCAAGAGAGATGAGGTTAATAGCAAAACGGTTACAAATGCACTGGAAACTTATTGTAGTGGGGCAACTTAGCATAACAATTGTGCATTTTGTGAGGAAAGCACCAAATTTGGCACACTAGTAGCCTATCATATTATGAACAGATTTGGATATTGGGCCATCTCAAATTCAGCCGCTGATGGCTGTGGCAGCCATTTTCCACTGCCATCAAAAATTTTGAGATGGCCCAATATCCAAATCTGTTCATAATATGATAGGCTACTGGTGTGCCAAATTTGGTGCTTTCCTCACAAAATGCACACTTGTTATGCTATATTTAGCGAAGTTGCCCCACTATTGCATTTATCAACCCTCATGAACAAACTTGTTCAACGTATGGAGAACACACCATGATCGTGAAAAGGCTGTAAAAACCTTAACAAATCAAAGCACGGCTTTATAAAGTAGCAAGTACCTTGGGCAATGCATTGGTATAAACATTTCATGAGTAAAAGATGGAATATTGATGGGTCAGAAGTAGAACATCAGCTTACACCCCAGCATCTGGTCTGCCTTCCCAAATGGCTTCTTTCTGCTGCGTGGCAAGTCTCCGCTGTTCTGAAGGGGAAGGGGAGAGAAGACCATGGATGGTGCAAAAAAGTGACAATATTCTCAGATAATTCATCCCCCCCATCAAAAACCATAAACTTTTCTACTCCAGTGAACTCCTCCCCCCCCATCCCTCCAGCCACCCCTACCCCCAAGCATGCACCCCACTTTTTATATACATCGTCAAGGCTCGTGGAAGAGCTAGGACACTGAACGGATCAGGATGTAACAGGCCAAAAGGAACAGTCGAGAGAGAGAGAGAGAGAGAGAGTGAGCTAATGCTGTCTGGTCCAGTAGCAGAGTTGAGTGTTGAAAGAAATTTCTCCACTTTCTCAGGTGCAAAAGACAGACTTCAGGAGGGAAGGGTGGGTACCGAGAGTGAGGGGTTGGGGAGACCAGATTTGGAAGCAAACACATAATTGAGGCATTCAGCCTTCTCACGAGTGGAGTCGACTGTGGTGCCATTTGGAGTGAGGAAAGGGATGCAAACGGTGCCTACACCAGACAGACTTAAATGGAAGGGCACTCGGTAGAGCGCATACCTCTGCCACGCAATGACTGATCCAGTGGAACATATTGTTACGGGGCCGGGGGGTCGACCATGAGCACGACGGCTCTGATGGAGCCGCGAGCCGGCTCGATCGATTGCTCGGAATGTAAAGGTCGTCGCCCCGGATAACTCCGGAACTGATGGGTCCCCTATCGGACCGATCTTCGCCAATGGATAGGCCACGTGGGGTAGGGTCGATTGCCAACTTCAATTTACCTATGTACCCACGTGGTCCGACTACCGGGGAAGTTCACCCTCGGCCGACTTTGTCCGAATCGTGTCGCTATCGCAGACTCGGATCCGGCGTAACCGAGCGGAATTACCAAAGTCGGGCCGGACCAAATGAACAAGTTACGAACACTAATCCTCAAACACGCGTCATGTCGAGCCAAGGAAAGAAACACAGAACGAGCTGTTACATTCAACAATGGGGGTATTTGTTAATAATAATGGGGAACTAGGGAACACGTAAGAGCAGATTTGAACCGACTATATGAAATGAAATGCAATCATTTACAGCACACAAAGCACTTAACAGTTCTCTACTTGTTAGACGGGCCCACGGACACACATACGCACACACACACCCAAGAAATGGTGGCTGATGCCTTAAAGACGGACTTCAGCTCGGAGGTCTGCCTCGGACCTTTCCACCTCGTGTGGTCTTCAAGCTGTTCGGACCGGGCACCAGTGTGGGCGAGCTGGATCCAATCACCGCGAGCCACGATCCTTTCCAAGCTCCGGCGGATCCCCTCGCACTCCGGACCACGTGCTGGTGAGACGAGGCACCGATCCTTCCCGACCCGATGAGTCGCTTCCCCGAAGAACCACCGACCAAGATGAGGCCAAGAAGTCGCACCAAACCGGGAAGCAAGCAGACCACGAACCAAGAAGAGCCAGCCGAACCAGGCCACGAAGCAGAGCAAGAGCAACCACACGAGTGTACTGCACGACTCGACCACCAATGACCACCCGACAAGAACCTAGAACCAACTCGAGCCAAGCAGAGGGTCCCTTTTTTATTCCTCTTCGCCCCGCCACGCTTCGCTTCAGCCTGACTCATCCGCCCTTGTGCGTCCCCCCCCCCCCCCCGCAACTGCGGGTGGGGGTTGTTTACCTTGCTGAGTCTCGTGACGACCCGTCCCAACCGTCATTCCCGTTTACGCTGCTGAGTCAGCTGTTGAATCACGGGACGCTGTTGAATGTTGAATCACGGGACGGGAGGGTTCTTCTTTGTTGTTCTGACATAACTATTAAAATTAATCACAGCGCAATTACATAGATTTACCCATTAAACAATGGAAGGGAGCTTTCTATAGAACACGTACTTAACGAGATAACTGAGCTAAAGGACCTGAATGATGAGTGCGATAATAGTTTCCAGATTCGCAACAATATTGTGGCCAATAAATTTTTGAAATATCATGCCATATATCATTTTTGGCCCTATCTATCAATGGTGAGGAATCACTTTAAAAATTAAAAAAAAATTATAGTGGCCGGATCTTCATTAAATCTCATCAGTTCTTCCTTGTCACACTCACAAACTGTTCACCATATTTCATCTGAATCTGTACACAACCTTTTGAGATATCCTGCACATAAACAAGAAAAACAAATGGGTGAAAACATAACCTCCTTTCACCTTTGGTGGTGGAGGCAACAAGGCACCACCAGGTTTTAAAGGAGGTAGACAAGTTTGAAAGTTCAATCTTGAAGTTGGACAGATGTTGTTTTTCTGGCTCTCCTGAGAATGGACACACATTTGTTGCAGGCTTTTTGGAACTCACAGAGATTGCCTTTGGGTGGATTTGCCTTCCAGGAGGAGAAGGTGAATTGTTTCAGATTAACTGCCTCACCACAGGATTCAGTGTACTATGGGCTGGCAGAACGGTGGGATAATTGCACAGTGAAATGGGATGAATCTGCACATGAGAGAAAGAGCAGGTTTCTGTGGAAGAATTCCCAAGCTGAGTTAACGTCAGGGGTCATAGATATGGGAGACCAATCCTGGAGAGATAGCTGCTTGCAGTCCCTTCCAATCTGCCCGAGTGAAATACCAGACTCGCTGGCATTGAGACAGCTCTCTGAGAATAGCCAGAGAGATGTTGACTCTCACAAGCATATGATCACATGAAAAGCAAGGAGACATTTGCAGGGAAATTTGTCATCACCAAGTCCAGAAGAGAGGATTTGCCATTGGGAGAAATGCTGGTTGGAAAGTTCACAGATTGAGTCAGTCCCATGCAGTCACAGAAGACTTTGTGAAGTGTCATGGCTGGTGAGAGAAGTGCCAACACCGAGCCAATTTGCATGGTGACAATTGAAATCACCACATATAAGGAAGAGTTGGGATGAGTGGTTAAAGGTTGGTCCATGTTCAAATATAGATGTAGATGTAGTCATCACTCTTTGGAGGATGGTACAACACAGACAAACAAGAAGTGGGAGCGGAGGGGAAGTCGTAGCCAAATGTGCTCTTGGGGGGTTGGCAGGTGTAAGGGCAGGACAAGGAGAGTGAGAAATAGCATACAGTGAGGGACAGGGGAGGAGGCATTGGGAGTCTTTGAGGGGGGGTGAGGGTCAGGGGAGGAGGCTGGTAAGATGGGAGGGAGCAGAACAAATGGGAGGAAGGACGGATGGAAGGGAGCAGGATGGATGGGAGGGAGCAGGAGGGGTGGAGGGGGTGGTGGGTGATGGGAGGGGCAGGATGTGTTCAAGTGAAAGAGTTTTTTTGGGGGGGGGAAATCGAGGGGGGCATAGGAGTGTTTGAAAAATGTTGCGAAAAAGGAAAAGAAACAGGATGACAAAACAACCTCAAAGTTGGGACGATGAAGCACAGGTTATCTGAGAAGGCCAAGATTGCATGAAAAAATGAATTCAACAGATATCGGCAAGGTACGATTTATCACAAAATACTTCAATGAAAATACAAAACAGCACATAGAGACAAAAATATAACAGAAAAACAAGACGGATCTGGTTCGGAAAACTCAACTTCGATTCAGGTGGAAGGCACAGTGTTAGATCTAACCGACACATGGCCAAACCCCGAACTAGAAGTCAACCTCTTTCCAAATTGACAGTTTTTCCTTCCTGGAGTTTGCTTCTGTACCTATCTTGTCCAACCAGTGTATCCTTCCCTACCACTCACCCCTTGTTGTCTGTCTCCCTCGATTTTGTCCCTCAACCCCGCAGTCGATTCCCTCTCCCTGTCCTTCTTCCTCGACTTCTCCTTCTCCTCACTCTCCTTCTCCTTCTCCCTCTTCTCACTCTCCTTTTCCCTCTCCTTCCCCTTCTCCCTCTGTTCCTTTTGTTCTGTTGTGTCCGGATCCATTCTGTGTTTTAGCTCTTCCAAGAGCCTCGACTTTGTGTACAAATAAATCAATGAATTAAATAGCAGGATTTAGATGAAACTTTGCTAAGTTTACAGTACTAGCTCGGTAAGTGCTCATACCTCGAGCCTGCTTTAGCTGTTGCTTCTCGGTTTCATGCTTCTCCCTGTTCACGGTTGGCCGCACACCTAGTGCCCCAGCGACGAGCCGGCGTGCCAAAACTGCGCTGGTCTGTGGCCGAGGCTTCACAGGTTCTAGAAACTCTGATGGCAGTCAAGGAAAAAAAAAAAACAGCGGTGATAATGGACAGAAAGTAAACGATGGACCTTTGAGCTCGTTATGGTGCCAATCACTCATGAACCAACGACAATGCAGCAAGCAAAGAAAACAACAAAAATAAACAATGCTAAAGGATGGTACAGACCTACACAGTCCTGGAGTTTCTTTTGCGATTGCTTGCTAGCCTGGGAGATCGGGCGTGTTTGCAACATGGCCTGTGGCAACGCCAGGCCTTCACGAGCTGCAGAGAACGCACACAGCCTAACAACAGTGCACAAGTCACGAATACAGTCAAAGCCCCTTATGAAGTTGACAAATCTATTGTTGAAGTTGAACAAAAAAAATATTTTTTAAGTTGAACAAAAAGTAACTGATTTCTCTATCTGTCCGTCCGTCCGTCCTGTCTGTAACGCTCTTTTTGCCGAGACGTCATTGGCGTTACGTCTAGCGCTAGGCTAGGCACAGCAATGTATTATTCATGACTCGATGAGAATTGCATCTTGCAACTTCCAAAAAAAAAACGACATAACGTCAGATCTTTGGGAACATAAAACGAATTCATATATATATATATATATATTTTTTTTTTTTTTACCTACCTGCAGTTGCACTTGAGAACACCCCCAGGGCATGTGAATCATCTACCCACTTGACCACAAACCCTTTGGTCCTGGAAAAATTAGACATTAAAAGATAGTATATCTAAAGGAGGGTCGGGGATGTAAGGGACATGCAGCAAAGAATCGGGTAAACCTGCAGGAGCGGTCATGGATGCAAAACAGAGGCACATGGTCGGGCAAAAATGCAAGTCAGCTTGACGAAGCCCATAAATCCAGTTACTTGTGTTGTCGCTTCACCCACCGGAATGAGGAAAAGGCTTGAATGATATCCTCAGTTTTAATATCGGGTGAGAAGTCGTACATTTCAATCACGTGATCAAATTCAAAATCGGTGAACGCTGGCTCCTTCGGTTGGAAGGCAAGGTAGTCGATGTGTGCATGCTGCAGCTTTACTTCATCAAGGCTCAGGCCGACCATCAGCTGTAAAGATCCAAAGAAGAGTCAGTGCATAGGAAGATGTGCACTGGGCAAGCAACCTTCAAGCTCGATAATCTCACCTCTTCCATGAGCTGTGGCTCCAGACATTCACCTTCATCGTCGAACATGGCTTCCCAGCTCTGGTCCTCATCCTTCTTTTCACCTTCCTCTTTTACCGCCGCATTGTTATTGTTAACTTGAAGAGAAACGCTACCTTTTCCTTCAGATTCCTCGTGTGCTTCGTCGAAACTGATCAAGTTTCTGTCCGCCGAGTCTTCATTTCCCAATACACATTTTGAGTACGACGTCGCTTCAGGAATGGGTGAGAAGAAGCAATCGAGCAGTTCAATTTGTTCAACATCGGAGTGATCACCTGTCTGGCATAATGTCACACTGTCCTCAGAGAGGTCAACTAAAAGCTCAGAATATGACCTTGCATCACCACTGCAGTGTTTCTCCTCAACTTCTTTCACAATAGCATTACATGGTGAATGTGCCGCAAATATATTCTGGTTGTCTCCTGCATGTTCATAACTTTTTAATGTACCTTCTTCAGCTCCAGCATCAATGTCTTTATCAACCACATTGTTCCAACCAGTCTCCGTGCAACGAATAGGCAGGTCCTCAACACATCCCTCAGGTGTCCAGTTGGCACAACGTTCGTCAGTGCAACTTTCTAATGGAGACTTGTTCATTTGTCCAAGTTCAGATCCTTTGTTGTCGTTCACAATCCTAGTCATAATGTCGTCCTGCTTCAAGGTTCCACACAAATCGTCTGCATCCTTCACTTGCTGCAAGCTGAGTCGGCCAGTGTCAGTGCCTTCAGATGCAACCGCAGGAGGATAACGGTCTTGCCTCGCACTGGGCTGGGCGTGTCGCATTGCCCTGGGTACGTAGAGAAGTTTGTCAGGTCGTTTCTTGCGCTGCTCCATCGTACTCTGTGCACCATGTCTACAATCGCAGAGCCAACAGAATGAAAATAGCAGGCATGCCCAAGTGCCGTTGTTACACAACCTTATACTTTAGTAAACTTACACATCACACAACCTACAAGACATTTGAACACAAAGATGCATTGTGGCATTTCATGAATACAACACTCTCCTCATACACCGAGGTCATTCCTAAATCAATGACCTCTGAAACTCGTCTCTGAGCACACCCGCATTCCTCACTGCTCCTCCAATATAGTCCAGCGGAAATGTGAAAAAGCATGTTGTGGCGTCATTATGAAATTTTTTTGCTCGATTTATCATCTCTGAGCTATCCTGAATTAGAATCAGCCGGGTGCCAGACTCGCACTCTTGAGGAATTTTTTTTAAGAGGGGAAAAACAAAATGGCCGCCACCGACTTTCGATAAATTCTGTTTTGGGCTATATCTTCACTTCTAATGCACTTACAAAAATAATTTTGGTGTCTACTACTATGTTTTCATGGTCAAGGAATCCAAAAATGATAAAATTGAAGGTATATATATATATATATATATATATATATATATATATATATATATATATATATATATATATATATATATATATATATATATATATATATATATATATATTGTGACGTCCACGGGACTTGAACAGTCCCGCCAACGTAGAATGAGCCGAAACGATGGAGGCGGTTTATTTTTTTATAACCCAAAGATGGTGGTTTTAATCGCTCTACCACAAACGGGACCACACAACCACACCTCCCGGTGGAACATGGCCGGCTGGTGGAGCATCCACACTTGATCAGCTGCAGAATGGTGACTGGTGCAGCAGACACATCAGGTGGAAGTGTGGTTGAACGCAACGTCGCACCGTCCTCACCTTCTTGCCATCCATAGTTTATGGGATCCAAGTTCGGAGGGTCTGACTGAGTGTCCAATTTCAGTATAATGACTTAATGATGAGCGCAATGTTCATGTTGAACAAAGGCATCATGCGATGGGGGCAACGACTTCAATTTCGGAGCAGAGGTAATCTTGGAGTTGGCCATCTTAGACTTCCACAACTGATACCGGTGTGTGGACATATCACCTTCGAATTTGGAACCATAACAGGCAGCAATGAAGGTCGTTGCCTCAGATATCATCTTTACCTCGTCTGCTTCAAGCTGACCAAGTAAGGTGGGATGATGTCTGCCCATTAGTACCTTCAGGGCTGTGGCCTTTCCAATGCCAAACAAATACGACACAGTATCGCATCCGGTCAGAGCATGTACAGCAGGCAGATATTTGGCGATGTTTTTGTGTTTCAGTGCTGTTTGGCGAATGTCTTTCGCCCTCCCAGCACACGGACTCTCCATGCTGACATCCACAGTCATTTTTTACTCGAGGTGCAAATGAATAAACAGGACAAAGACATCTGTATCGTCGCAGACCACTTTGATGTGTGAGTCACCACTGACACCTGACACAATTCTAACTTAGTGATGGATGATGATGATATCTACTTCTTCATGGTGTGTTTTCACATCCTGTCTCTGGAAAGTGGAATTGTTCCATACTTGTACTGGTGTAGGATCTTTTCCGGTGATCACCAGTTTGGTATGGTTGTCCACAATGTGGGTCATCAGATACTGACAGATCAAATCGATCAGTTGTACTTTGTTGGAGGCTACATTTAGGACCATTTTTTGTGCTGGAAGTGTTGTGTGTAAGTTGAGTTGATGTTTTCGACTTGAATCATGACATGCGCGACTGGATCTCGTCATTTGTTTTGTGCTGATTTTGATGTACCTGTCAAAAATCAGGTATATGTCACAACTCTCCAGGTGGTATTTGATGGTTCCCATGAAGTTGATCACATAATCATCAACTGTACCATTTGTGGGCCAATGTACAGTCCATAACATGGCGCATCCATCGATGATGACAGCATCTGGAACACCTTGGATTCGACTTGATTGCTCAACTTGGAGTTTCGTCTTCAGGATTGCTTTCGACTGAGCCCGCATCGCACCGCTCTCATCAAACAAGGAGGCTGGGACAGGGGACAGTTCGTAAGAGAAGACATCCTTGATATCAATATCCCTGTAATGTTGGAGACATATGACTCGGGTGTAGATCAATTCGGTATCATATACTGGCCTTCCATCCAGCTTGATGCTCTTTTTGGTCGAAGTCATCAGGGTCACTTTCTTGGTTAGTGTCTTGTTGAAGCTTGTTGGCCATCCAGATTCAAATTCGGCCATCTGTTGTCGTCCAATCTTGAGAGAATCATCAACGTTTACCTTGTCTGTCGCATGAAACATAGTGGTAGACACCAAAATTGTGTCTGTAAGTGCATTAGAAGTGAAGATATAGCCCAAAACAGAATTTATCGAAAGTCGGTTGCGGCCATTTTCTTTTTCACCTCTAAAAAAAAATTCCTCAAGGATGCGAGACTGGCACCCGGCTGATTCTGATTCAGGATAGCTCAGAGCTGATGAATCAACCAAAAAAAACTTCATAATGACGCGAAAGCACGCTTTGCCTTGAAATGGCTGTTTGGCATCTCGACTAATAGCTCCAGCACTCCAGATCTTTCTCACTTACAAAACTGATCTCTCCACTAATATCTTTATAAGTTGCTGCACATGGTGGATCCTCTGGCCACTGCTTCGTCACCATCTGCCAATATCAGTATTCTCAATCTACCTCTCACATCCTTTGGCATTATGACTCTGCCAACTGGGATGACCTAATGGGAGTGGTTCTCCAATCATTGTGCTTCCTCTGTCTCCTTCAAAAACTGCCTCTGGAAAGCCTGGAAAAAAAGTATGGAAAGCTTCACCTTCAGATCAAAGTCGTAGAGCTTGTGTGGCTGCCTGCAACTGCAATGTACCAAATCAGCAGCCAAAGCAGATTTTATCCAGTCGACCTTTGACAAGCCCTCCTCTCTCCCAAGCAGCAGTTGTGTCTTCTCGTCTTTGGCCAAGTACATCTCCACCACAGTCATCTTTTCCTTCTCTCAACAACCCAGATGGCTCAGTCTCTGGTTATCCTAAATCTAAAGCAAACATCTTTTCCCCTCACTTTTTGGCCAATTCTACTTTGAATGACTCCCAAAGAATTCCAACTGCTTTTCATAAATCAAATTCCCTTATGCCCGTCATCAGATTTTCCACTGGCAAAGTTCACCAGACCCTGCTCTCCCTTGTCACCAACAAAACGAATGGTCTGAATGGCATTCCTGTTGCTTGCCTCAAACGCTGTGCTCCCAAGCTTGCTCCCATCTCTCCAAGCTTTTCGACCTCTCCAACTGTTTACAGTCAGTATTTACCAAACCACCTGGAAGCTCACCTACGTCTGCCCTATCCCGAAGAATAGCAACATGTCTGAACCCTCCAATATCTCCAGTCATGGAAATAAACACCTTTTAAACCACCTTGAATATTGCTCACTCCTCAATAACCAATATGGCTTCTGCAAAGCCAGGTCCACTGGTGACCTCCTGGCCTGTTGCCAATGAACATTTCTCAGCTCTCAAGTACTTTGGAGAATGTCGAGTTGTTTCGCTGGACATCAGCAAAGCCTTTGATGGAGTCTGACGCTGGACATCAGCAAAGCCTTTGATGGAGTCTGACACAAAGAGTTCCTTGTAAAGCTCCTAATGTATGATATTCACCATCAACTCATCTCCTGGTTTTCCAGCTTCCTCGCTGGATGATCTATCTCTACCTGCATTGATGGTGCCCTCTCTGACCCTCACCAAATTAATTCCTGTATCCCTTGAGGTTCTGCCATTTCACACAAACACTCTCTCTCTCTCTTTCTGATTTCATCATTGACCTCATAGCTACGAACAACCCTGTCCATTGCTTTGATGATGACTCCACCCTCCACTCCACCACCAGTTATAAATCCCAGTGCACCTCCTTCCAGTCCCTTGCTACCGATCACCTCTCAACTGTTGCCTCCATCAGTCATGACCTCAATCTCATTCTCCAATGGGGCTCCAACAAACTTGTCTCCTTCAATCAGTCCAAGACTTAAACACTCCTTATTGGCCTACCCAGCAAGATCAACCCAGCTCTCAACTCCAGCAATCCTCCTCTATTATTATGCTCAGTGTCACAATCTCCAGCAATTTATCTTGGCTGCCTTACATCCTCAATGTCACCAAATCTGCCTCCACGAAACTTGATTTCCTCGTCAGAGCTCACAAATACTTCAACTCCATTAGCTTCTCATCATCTACAAATCCCAATTAAGACATGTGATGGAATACTGCTCCCATATCTGGGGCAGCACTCCTCCATCAGTCGTTGGTATTCTGGATCGCAGAAGCTAACTTTGTCAAGCCAACTCCAACCTTTGGCCCACTGACAAGAAATCTCTTCCCTGTGCTTGTTCTACTGCTACGAATAGTCAGTGATCTGTCAAACTCTGTTTTTGTTCCTCCTCTTCCTCCACCTCTTCACTCTGTTCATGACACCCTTCTTGCTTCTACTTGTCACCCTTACTGCATTACCCTCCCTTCCCTCCTTCCCATTACCAATCACAATGCCTCCTCCTACCTCTTCTTCATACACCCCACGGCCATTCTTTGGAACAGCCTCCCCAGCAGTGCGTTTCCAACCTCGATCAACTTGCAACAATTCAAGTCACAAATAAATCATGTAGATATCTTCAAGTTTCTCAATCCTTCCTTCCCATGAGTGTTAATTTAAAAAAAAAAACATGTAACTGGAAAGAAAGTACAGTAGATTGTTATATTTCTTTTTAAAATGTCTGCAAATAATGATAAAAAAACCAATAATAAACTGTAAGGGCACTCGGAAGAGAGCATACCTCCACCAGGCTGGACAATTTACGTTTTGTATCCCACTGATGAGCCGAATCTGCATCCGGACCTTCACCAAAATCGAATCAGCTTGTTCTTGTCACCTTACTCAACTCGCCCACCAAGTTTTGTCATCACTCGTCCACAACTTTTTGAAATGTCGTGCTTGTTATGTATATCGTTAGCCCGATGGTGAAGAATCACTTCAAAAAAATTTTTTTTTTAATTCTCGTATCCGGATCTTCAGCAAAATCGAACAAATTTATCCTTGTCACACCCCAAACCTGTCCACCAAGTTTCGTCCGAATCCATCCATAATTTTTTGAAATATCGTGCTATTTATCATTATTGGCCCAGTCCCTCAATAGTGAAGAATCACTTTTAAAATTCCAGTAAACGGATCCAGATCTTCACCAAAATCTAACTGATTTGTCCTTGTCACACACCCAACCGGTGCACCGAGTCTCTTCCGAATCCGTCCACAACTTTTTGAGATACCCTGCTCACAGACAGGCAAACAGACAGACAGAGGTGAAATTTAACATAACCTCCACCAACCTTTGGTGGCGAAAGTAAAGAGATGATACTGAGATAGAAAAGACCGATACTCAGATAGTACACAGCACGCAAACAACTACGTACAGTTGTTGAGTTGCAGAATCTGTTTGAGACCGATGAGTGATTGCCCTTCCCTTTGTATGCACCAAAACTACCCTCCGGCTGTCTCCCTTGCCAATAGAAAAGCTTGTGAGGTCATTTTCCAGCTCCACTGTCCGATGGATCAAAAACCGCCAACGCGGGTTCAGAGGAGGAAAGACCAGCACCCTGATGCAAGAACAAAAGGTGTGGGGAAGGAATTACTCGAGAGTGGAGGAGCAAGGTGGGAGGGGGGGCATGAGGGGGTCAATAAATGTATTTAACTTAGTCATAAAATGGATACCTTTGAAATACAGTATTGAGTACCTGCTCCTTATACTGTCAAGACATATAGAACCCATACAGATCAACAAAGCAAGATGCTGACATCGAGTATTTTTCAGCAACATAACATAACAGAAAATCCCAACTTGACATCTGCGATCACAAAGCCATCGCCAAGGTTAAGCCTCCCCCAACGAGAGGCTTTCCTTTGGCGAGCACCTGTGACTTACCCTCGGCCTGTGATCCAACGATGGCCATCTTTGTTTTTGGACTACCATATGACCTTGATGTTCAACATTTAGGGACAGTGTGTAAATTCACAAAATGTGTTCCCATCTACAATCTATCCATAAAACTCAACATCATGAAAATAGGAGGAAGAATATTCAAGTTATGATCAAAAAGGTGTTTGTTGTTCATTAGGACACAATCCAAAAATTATAGGTCAAGTAAACAAATCAAATATCAGGTGCACAACATCAGTGTAGGTACACCATTATGTTGTAAGAACATCTTGGAAGGCCAAGCGGTCTTTGAGATTCCGCAGTGGCAAAATTGTCTGACGACAAAAACTAGTATCTTTTCTCCAGACCCGCATTTTTCCGTGACATTTAACTTGGAGGGTATGTTGTAAATTAAGTGTAAATGCTTCTTAGTCTAGGCTATCAAGAAAGGGCAATTTCGTTCCGATTGGACAAACCTTAGTCGAGTTGTGGTGAAAAAGGTTAAAATGCCTAATTGGGGCATGACCTTAAAAATTAGTTCAAGGTCAAAAAAGTCAACCCCGCATACTTTTAATTCCCATTATTGGTGCAAATTTTCATTCCAAAAGTCCCAGCTGGATCCGAGATACAGCTCGGAATTTGGCAGAAAAAAGGGAGAAAAACATAAATGATGGTTTAATACTCCTAGGGATACAAGACCATGACTTTTAACCTGGAGGGTACGATGTAAATTAAGCTTAAATGCGGCTTGCTCTGGGCTATCAAGAGAGGGCAATTTTGTTCCAATCAGACAAAGTTTCCGCGAGATAGGGTGAAAAATGTTAAAATGCCTATAATTAGGTCATGACCTTAACCTTTTGAACCATGAACTCCTTGGACTTTCGCCTCCCCCACCCAGGGATCCCTGAAGAAAAATCCGGCCGCTCGGGTAGATGGAGGTTTGAACAGTAGCTGGTAAAATGGCCGCTAGGGTTCAAAGGGTTAAAAAAAATTAGGCGAACCCGCATACTTTCTATTCACGTTATTGATGCAAAATTTCATTCCGAAAGAAGTCTCGGCCGGCTTTGAGATACAGTTTGGAAATTCAGTGTTGATATTCCAAAATGGTGGTGTAGTACGACTGTGAGGGGAGGGGGGTCTAATAAACTTTGTGGTACCATTAAACATGGGGGGCAATATCTCTGGGCACTCACCTGGTAGCGGCTGGATAAGATAACGAGGGAACCACTGGTAGGCATGGGTGACCCACAAAATATGCAACGGAGAAGAAAGTAAATACCTTTGGATTTTTCGTTTAATACTGTGAACAAACTTTGGTCCATCACGGGTGATAAAGGTTGTGATCAAATTTCATCGAAATTGTGTGTGTGGTTTTGGAGAAGAAAGCAAATACATATTTTGTGGGGCAACCCCCCCCCCCCAACCCGGAGACCCCCCCTCAGACCCCGACGGGGTAAAGTTTCATCGAAATTGTATGTGTAGTTTCAGAGAAGAAGTTGCAAGTATTTGTGAATGGAAGAACGGACGACGCGCCATCCCAAAAGCTCCCCAGAACTACGTTCCAGGTGAACTAATAATTGGGGGCACAAATTGTAGAAACAAACCCGACAACACGAATAAGCCTTCCCTATGCTCCGGGGGAGGCTTAATTAAGAATAATTTTAGATAATTACAATACCTGAATAGTACATTGCCTGACCATAATTTCCTGCTCTCTTCCATATACATCGTGTCAAGTTGGTTGGAGCATCCTTTGGACCAGATCCTTCAAAAGCATCAAGGCCCGTTTTCCAATGAGCTTGGTAAACTCAAGAATATACAAGCCATGTTCTACCTTGAGGAAGGAATGGCCAGTCGTTTTTTTTTTAAAACGAGGCCAGTCCCATATAGCCTCCGTGACAAGGTGAAAGCCGAGTTCGACATGCTTGAGGCCTGTGGGGTAATTAAACGGGTGCCATACTTGGACTGGGCCACTGCAGTCGTCACGGTGCTGAAGTGGAATGGTGACGTTCGATTGAAAAGGGGACTTCAAGATGACAGTCAACCAACCCATGCTTTCGTATCGAGCAGTACCCTCTTCCATCGGGAAATGGAGCCCGGTAGTAGTGACCTGTTGATGATAAAACACGCGTCAAGGACTCTATCGATACACCCGACTCCGTTTTGGGATTGTTTCATCTCAGGTTTTGTGGCAGAAAGCTTTCGATCAGGTTTGTGTAGATCTTCTTGCACAATCGTACCTGGATAACGTACTCATTGCAGGTAAAATGTCTGAGGAACACCTCAATAACTTTTTAGCATGTGATGGCTCTGCCTACAGCATTGGAGCAGTTCTATTACACAAAATGGACTGAATGCCCAAATCGAGTGGGAGGCTCTCAGCCTTGTCTGGGGAGTGCACAAGTTTCATCAGCACCTGCTGGCCACCATTTCACCCTGCAGACTAATCATAAACTATTCCAATTCATCTCGGAACCAAAATGAGGTATCCCAGTCACTGTGGTGGCACGGATACAATGATGGAATTTGTTCCTCACTGCCTACAGCAAATGATGTCCAGTTCCTTGGCACCGAGAAACATGTCAACTGTGACGGTCTCTCTTACTTGCCTTGCAAGGGGAATCCATCTGAATCATCCGATCATGTTGATGTGTTTACACTGGGTCAGATCCAGTGTGGGCTTGTCATGGCAAAGCATGTACTGTTAAATCAACCCATGATCCTGTGCATGCTTGCATGTGTCATACAGGCAATCTTCACTGGGGGTAAGAATTACCTGGCTTCAACACCTGAGTATCAACCGTATGCGTCCAAGTCATCAGAGCTGTGTTTAGGTCAAGGTTGTATGATGTGGGATACGAGAACAGCGATTCCTCCAAAGTTCAGACAACATTGTCTCGATGAGCTACACAACAGACAAGCCGGAGCAAATAATTCATGTCGAGTTTGCTGGCCCATTTTGGAACGAGATGTTTTTGGTTGTCATCGATGCGTTCTCGAAGTGACCAGAGGTGATTATCATGCAATCCTGCAACAACGTCAGAAAACACAGTCGAGAAACTGCGGTCAATTCTTGCAAACCAAGGAGTACCTGATGTTTTGGTTTTCATATAATGGTCCTCAGTTTGTTTCTGGTGTTTTCAATGACTTAATGGTTCAAAATGGAATTAAACATCTCAAATCAGCACCATACGAACGACCAGGCTGGGTCGTTTGTTAAGTTTTTAAAAGGTGTTTTGCGTAGAGGAAGTGGGTCATTTCAGCAAACAATTGTTGATGTGTTTTTGCTCCATCAGAGGAATGCTGTTCATCCATCAACTCGTGATATACCCTCAATGCGTTTGCATGGGTGTTCATTGAAATATAGACTGGATTTGTTGAGACCTTGTAGGTCTGCGTTAATGTCCGTGTCGTATCGAAAACTGGATTGAACCTTTTCATTTCATTCATTATTTTACAGGTACATCAATACATGCATTGCACCCCTGCAGGATTGCTAAATAGTGAACCAAATCACTATCGAGTAGCTCTCCTGGCAACAGGCAATCTTCAAAATTACCTTTAAACTAGTTTAGCCTGTGATGGTACACAATTACTTCCACAATTGCAAGTGGGTGGTACAAGGACCAGCAAACTACATGGTTAAAACTGATGGTCTGACGTCAATGTCATGTGATTACATCGAGTAACAGGATCGCAATTTTGACAAAGGGGAAAACAAACGCTCTGCGAATGGGAATGCACACACAACTTCCCACAGTGAATGTGTTCACTGCAGCAAGTCTCTCAAATCACCACGTAAGCTGAATTTGTTCACCTACCTGTCATCGTTAAATTTGATGGGTTTTTTTTTTTGGAATTGTCATGTCTTAACAATATCTGGGAAACTTGCCAGGCTTGGCTTTGGCAAGGTATAGCATGAAATTGGGTTGAATAGAATGCGATTCTTGTTCACATCAGCACTATGCAGATGCCTGGAACCCACGAGACTGGCCATGGGTGGAGTATCCCGACGTGTACAGCTACCTAATCAGAACGCCAGGTGAGAGCCGCAATTCTATTTTGATTAGGACAGCTATTTATTTAATGAATTTACTTTGAATACCTCCACCACCTAAGATGGACGGGGGTTATGTTTTCACCCCAACCTGTTTGTTTGTTTGTCTGTCTGTGAACAAGATATGTCAAAAAATTGTGGACGGAGTCAGACTAAATTTGGTGGACAAGTTGGGTGTAGGACAAGGAAGAATCGTTGATATTTTGGTGAAGATCCAGATCCGAGAAGTTTTACCCGATCTGGAATAAATTCCAGATAAGGTATTGTCAACGTGCTCCGTCTGTCCGTCCGTCCGTCCGTCTCCTATTTTGACTTCTCCAGCAAAACTGCTGAGCTGATCCAGCTGAAATTTGGTTCCTCTCTTGACTTTGTAACAGGGATTTACAATGCAAAGCTCATTCTGACCACGTGACTTTGACTATGTAAAAATGGCCGACTTAGTAAATTTCTTCAAAAATCTTCTTCTCCAAACCCACCAGTTAGAAAGCTACCAAATTTGGGTGACAACATTAGGCCAGGTAGGGATGTTAAAGTGCAGAGGTCATGCCGATCAGGTTAGGTCAGGTATGGGAGCATGCGCCGGAGCAGCGTGTCGCTGCGTCCAATTTCTACCGGCACTCCAGGGACCTCCGTCTGTCCATCCCCCAGGCAGATGCTTGGCCCATCCCCATCTCCTTGAGATGCTGATCAACCTGCTGCAACCACGAGGAACGTGGTCGGCCCATTCGCCTCCTCCACCTCATGAGACTCCCTCGCTGAGAGAATCTCATGAACAGGATCAGCGTCAGGAAAACCAGGAACACCAGTCAGGAAAATCTTTGAAAACCATCAAATTTCCTCTGAAAAATCTATATTTTTCATCTGATTAACCTGAGAGTTAAGCAGCAATTGCATCATGCATCACTGAATTTGGAAACCAACCATTTATGAGGTCAAAAGGTCAAAGATCAACTGAAGGTCAAACTTCTAAAATCAATTTCAATCTGAAAAATAATCAATTTTCATCCGATTGACATGAGCTTTGATTAACATTGTCAATTTTAATCTTAATATAAAATGGACAATTTAATGTATTCTTGGCAACCCTTGGAGAGGGGGGGGATTTTTCAAGTATCCTGCACTGCATGGCATTTTTTTTCTTGTTACTTACGAAATCTAAAGATTTCGTAAGTATATTGATGACTTCCATCATCTATTTGTGTTTGTTTGTTTGTAGGCACGATAACTCGAGAACGGAAGGAGCTACCAATGTCAAATTACACCACGTGATTCAGGAGGGTGATGGCTAGTGCTGATTAGATTTTGGTCAAAATCGGTCAAAGGTCAAGGTCACAGTGAGGTCAAACATCCAAAACATTCGATTTTTGATGGTTTGATACAGAATCATCGTAGAAACTTCTGGTTTGCGTCGCTACGTTCTCTCGAGACAGCTTTTATTAGACAAGGTCAGAGGTCAAGTTGACGATTTCGTAAGTACCAGTCTATGACTGCTTGTTTGTTTGTTTGTCTGTGTGCAGGATACCTCAAAAAGTTGTGGACGGATTTGGATGAAACTTGGTGGACAGGTTGGGTGTGTGACCATAACGAATTGATTCGATTTTGGTGAAGATGTGAATCCGGATCTGAATACGAGAATTATTTAATTTTTAAAGTGATTCTTCACCATTGAGAGGTCGGGCCAAAAACGATATATTGTTGTGGTGCCGAGTTTGGTGGCGAGGACGACCGCTAGATGGAGCAGTCGGGCCGTCTCCCACCGAACACCGGAATTGGAAGGTCATCACCCCGGATAACTCCGGAGTCGACGGGTCGCTTAAAGGACCGTGGTCGCCAATATTTCAACGGCGTGAGGTAGGGTCCACTTGTCTAATTCCAATTTACCTAAGTACCCACGCCATCTAACTACCGGGGAAGCCACACCCTCGGCCGACTTTGTCCGAACTGAGTCGCTGTTACCGACTCGGATCTGGCGTAACCGAGCGGAAGTTACCAAAGCCGCGCCGGTCAAAATGATAAGTTACAGCACAGACGGCCTCACTATTTCTCAAGCCCGCATTATGCTGGGTCAATGGTAGAAACGACAGACAACTAGCTGGTACATTTCACAGGGGTTTATTTACAATAATCGGGAAGGGAGACACAGAGCAGAGTTATAACGAATATGCAGGCTGATGTACAATGAGCAAAAGCACTTAACAATTTATACTTATAGGACAGTGCCACCACACACACGCACACGCACACGCACACGCACACGCACACGCACACGCACACGCACACGCACACGCACACGCACACGCACACGCACACGCACACACACACGCACACACACACACACACACACACACACCAAAAGAAAATGGACCTCACCGTGTCTTTATTTCGACCCTCGCAGCAAAGCGGATAGACAGGCTAGAGGTCAGTCTGGCCGGGTACCTGGCCGCCTCGAACAGTTTCACCGACTCCAACCCACCACGGTGGGATTCGAACCCACGACCCAGAATCCCACAAGCCCACGATCCTGGCTGCCACGAACGATGGTCGAGCACCACAGAACACCTCCGCCACGACCACCACCACTACGAGCACCAGCACGGCCACCGGGGAACTCCGACAAAGACTGCAGACCAAGACCGCAGACGACGACGACTGCAGACCAAAAGACGAAAGGGCAAAGAGCAAAAAGCCCAGACAACGACTACTCCAGACGACAGCTCGCCACCTTTCGTATCCTCTCCCCCAACCCCCACCGCCGGTCGAGGGAACCGCTCTGAGGTAACTCGCCTCCGGATTGGATGAGGGGTTGTCGGGCGATCAGTGGCCTCCCCTTATTGGATGGGACGAACACTCCATCTGGCTGGGGCAGAGTCGGCCCTGAGGTGATGAGCCTCCTGATTGGTTCGGTGGGGGAAAATGGTGGCCATCCGTGATTGGAGGAGGTCCGGTGTGGCAACGACCACCCTCCCCCCCGTGCCTGTCTGCGAACCCAGACGGAACAACCAGGGGAGCACCCTATTCCCCATCCACCCTTGTAGCGGGGAGGGGGGATTTCGGGTCGGCTGTCGGGCCGGCCGCTGTCGATTGGACGAGCTCACGGTGGGCAGAGGGAACCTCACCCCTGTACGAGACACGTTGCACGTGGGCGATAGATGGCGATGGTGCGAAAAACGAAGGATTGATTGGTTGGTGTTGGGTATTGCAAAAATCTAACTATAAAGAAACTTCGCAGCGCACACATGTAATTCCCTTTCGACATAGGGAGGAATCTAACTATACACATACTTATTGAAATAACCAAGCTTCGGGACTGCTGTCTGTCTGTGTGCAAGAGGCTTCCAAATCCGTAACGATATCGCACGATATTTACCCTTGCCAGAGGAGAGGGTGTTGCATTTGGGTCCGTTTGTTTGTCCGCACAGAACTTTCATGTTTTTCTCTGCAACTTGTCAGATTGAGAAGAGATTTTCACCATTGGTGCGACTACTCATGTGGAATGTTTCAATGATAATTATGACGGCATAGGTCATGTGGTGTGGCAGGCATATTGGAAAAGCACAAATACTTTGAACCTCTGCATCTCTGAAACTGCAACTTGGAAAAAAATTGAAACGTGGCACATCGTAAGTACTCATCATGGGGAATGAATGATTTTTTTTTAATGACGTCATAGGTGCCCTCGTTATGCCGTCATAATTGCATATGTAGGCCACCACTTCCAATCAGTATGAAAATTTTTGAGGGTCATCTTGGGATAAAATGCTCCACAGAAAAAAAGACAAACACAAATCATGACGTCATCGGTCACGTGATTCGGCAGCCATATTGTTTAAAGAAAAAAAAAAACCTTCAAAAATCTTCTCTGAAGTGGCTGAACAGATCGAGGTGAAAACTTTACACGTATAACGGCTTGTCAATGAGGAACAAAAGGTTCACACATATGATATCATCAGTCACATGGTTTGGCAGCCATATTGGATTTACCCTAAAACATATTAAAAAATACACCACTCAAAAGAAGTCCTGGCAAGGGTCTACAATCTCTGATTGCTCTTTTTCTTGTTCAAAAATGTCTTGGGCCCGATATGTTCTCGTGGATCAGGCATTACGTGGCAGAGGTACGCGCTCTTCCGAGTGCCCTTGTAGTTCTTAAATAGTTTTGAAACTTCAGGAAAAATTAAATAAGGCCGACTGTGGTGTTTGATTTTTAAAAAATTACTTAATCGATGATTCGAGATAATTATTAATTATTATCCTATCTGAAGGATGTGATAATAACATGATGAGTATGATAAACGGATGTGGAGAGTCGTGACGGTGACTGGGAAGTGTGTTTCGCTCATTCTCCCTTCCAGCGATCTTGAGCTGCGAAAAGCGTTCATCATGTCGATCATTTCCCCGAGGTGCCGATCACTTCCCCCAGGTGCCGATCATTTCCCCGAGGTGCCGATCATTTCCCCGAGGTGCCGATCATTTCCCCGAGGTGCCGATCATTTCCCCGAGGTGCCGATCATTTCCCCGAGGTGCCGATCACTTCCCCCAGGTGCCGATCATTTCCCCGAGGTGCCGATCATTTCCCCGAGGTGCCGATCATTTCCCCGAGGTGCCGATCATTTCCCCGAGGTGCCGATCATTTCCCCGAGGTGCCGATCATTTCCCCGAGGTGCCGATCATTTCCCCGAGGTGCCGATCATTTCCCCCAGGTGCCGATCATTTCCCCGAGGTGCCGATCACTTCCCCAGGTGCCGATCATTTCCCGAGGTGCCGATCATTTCCCGAGGTGCCGATCATTTCCCCGAGGTGCCGATCATTTCCCGAGGTGCCGATCATTTCCCGAGGTGCCGATCACTTCCCCAGGTGCCGATCACTTCCCACAGGTGCCGATCATTTCCCCGAGGTGCCGATCATTTCCCCGAGGTGCCGATCATTTCCCCGAGGTGCCGATCATTTCCCCGAGGTGTCGATCATTTCCCCGATGTGCCGATCACTTCCCCGAGGTGCCGATCATTTCCCCGAGGTGCCGATCATTTCCCCGAGGTGCCGATCATTTCCCCGAGGTGCCGATCACTTCCCCCAGGTGCCGATCATTTCCCCGAGGTGCCGATCATTTCCCCGAGGTGCCGATCATTTCCCCGAGGTGCCGATCATTTCCCCGAGGTGCCGATCATTTCCCCGAGGTGCCGATCATTTCCCCGAGGTGCCGATCATTTCCCCGAGGTGCCGATCATTTCCCCGAGGTGCCGATCATTTCCCCGAGGTGCCGATCATTTCCCCGAGGTGCCGATCATTTCCCCGAGGTGCCGATCATTTCCCCGAGGTGCCGATCATTTCCCCCAGGTGCCGATCATTTCCCCCAGGTGCCGATCATTTCCCCGAGGTGCCGATCACTTCCCCCAGGTGCCGATCATTTCCCCGAGGTGCCGATCATTTCCCCGAGGTGCCGATCATTTCCCCGAGGTGCCGATCATTTCCCCGAGGTGCCGATCATTTCCCCGAGGTGCCGATCACTTCCCCCAGGTGCCGATCATTTCCCCGAGGTGCCGATCATTTCCCCGAGGTGCCGATCATTTCCCCGAGGTGCCGATCATTTCCCCGAGGTGTCGATCATTTCCCCGATGTGCCGATCACTTCCCCGAGGTGCCGATCATTCCCCCGAGGTGGCGATCATTTCCCCGAGGTGCCGATCATTTCCCCGAGGTGCCGATCATTTCCCCGAGGTGTCGATCATTTCCCCGATGTGCCGATCACTTCCCCGAGGTGCCGATCATTTCCCCGAGGTGCCGATCATTTCCCCGAGGTGTCGATCATTTCCCCGATGTGCCGATCACTTCCCCGAGGTGCCGATCATTTCCCCGAAGTGCCGCTCACTTCCCCGAGGTGCCGATCATTTCCCCGAGGTGTCGATCATTTCCCCGATGTGCCGATCACTTCCCCGAGGTGCTGATCATTTCCCCGAAATGCCGCTCACTTCCCCCAGGTGCCGATCATTTCCCCGAGGTGCCGATCATTTCCCCGAGGTGCCGATCATTTCCCTGAGGTGCCGATCATTTCCCCGAGGTGCCGATCATTTCCCCGAGGTGTCGATCATTTCCCCGATGTGCCGATCACTTCCCCGAGGTGCCGATCATTTCCCCGAGGTGCCGATCATTTCCCCGAGGTGCCGATCATTTCCCCGAGGTGTCGATCATTTCCCCGATGTGCCGATCACTTCCCCGAGGTGCTGATCATTTCCCCGAAATGCCGCTCACTTCCCCGAGGTGCCGATCATTTCCCCGAGGTGCCGATCATTTCCCCGAGGTGTCCATCATTTCCCCGAGGTGTCCATCATTTCCCCGAGGTGTCCATCATTTCCCCGAGGTGTCGATCATTTCCCCGATGTGCCGATCACTTCCCCGAGGTGTCGATCATTTCCCCGATGTGCCGCTCACTTCCCCGAAGTGCCGATCATTTCCCCGAGGTGTCGATCATTTCCCCGAGGTGCCGATCATTTCCCCGAGGTGCCGATCATTTCCCCGAGGTGCCGATCATTTCCCCGAGGTGCCGATCATTTCCCCGAGGTGCCGATCATTTCCCCGAGGTGCCGCTCACTTCCCCGAGGTGCCGATCATTTCCCCGAGGTGTCGATCATTTCCCCGATGTGCCGATCACTTCCCCGAGGTGCTGATCATTTCCCCGAAATGCCGCTCACTTCCCCCAGGTGCCGATCATTTCCCCGAGGTGCCGATCATTTCCCCGAGGTGCCGATCATTTCCCCGAGGTGCCGATCATTTCCCCGAGGTGTCGATCATTTCCCCGATGTGCCGATCACTTCCCCGAGGTGCCGATCATTTCCCCGAAGTGCCGCTCACTTCCCCGAGGTGCCGATCATTTCCCCGAGGTGTCGATCATTTCCCCGATGTGCCGATCACTTCCCCGAGGTGCTGATCATTTCCCCGAAATGCCGCTCACTTCCCCCAGGTGCCGATCATTTCCCCGAGGTGCCGATCATTTCCCCGAGGTGCCGATCATTTCCCCGAGGTGCCGATCATTTCCCCGAGGTGCCGATCATTTCCCTGAGGTGCCGATCATTTCCCCGAGGTGCCGATCATTTCCCCGAGGTGTCGATCATTTCCCCGATGTGCCGATCACTTCCCCGAGGTGCCGATCATTTCCCCGAAGTGCCGCTCACTTCCCCGAGGTGCCGATCATTTCCCCGAGGTGTCGATCATTTCCCCGATGTGCCGATCACTTCCCCGAGGTGCTGATCATTTCCCCGAAATGCCGCTCACTTCCCCGAGGTGCCGATCATTTCCCCGAGGTGCCGATCATTTCCCCGAGGTGTCCATCATTTCCCCGAGGTGTCGATCATTTCCCCGAGGTGTCGATCATTTCCCCGAGGTGTCGATCATTTCCCCGATGTGCCGATCACTTCCCCGAGGTGTCGATCATTTCCCCGATGTGCCGCTCACTTCCCCGAAGTGCCGATCATTTCCCCGAGGTGTCCATCACTTCCCCGAGGTGCCGATCATTTAGATTTTAGATCATTTGTCGGACACACCCTCGTTCTCCCCCCTCTATTATTGGCTCCCTGCGTTTGTCTCGAGGAATTTCTGCCGATGATCAGCCAATCACATGCTTTGATTTCTGCAGTCGGACGCCAGAAACTCCTAGATATCCAATCATCGCGCCGGTTCTCCGACGAAGGTTTTTCTTCAGGCTGTGACACACCCCGCCATACCAGCCAGGATCATCCCCCACGCGCAGAGCCCGACATGGTAAAACTACCACGACAACAACAACAACAACATTAAGGAGCAATGCACCATGACATTGAAGAAGAGAGTAAAGCAAAGTAACCAAATTGTTGACGAGGCGTGACGGGCGAGTCCGAAGGAGCCCCGATTGTTCGACAACGACGCGGTGTTGGCAACACAGTGGATCTATCCGGCACGGTACGTCACCACGACCAAATCAGGAAGGATCAGTTCGTGTCTCCCAGTCGTCCTGTTCGACCTGTGCGCCCCAGAAAGCGTCCTCAGCATTCGGAGGATTTTATTTTGTCTGCTCCCTCCAGACATGTCACATGTGGAGGGCGAGGAAGCGAGCTGAATGTGCATCAGTGTGTGGGATACGTTTGAGCACCACCTGAGGATGGAACGTGTTTTGGAAGCACTCCGAATGAATAAATGAATAAATAAATAAATAAATAAATGTACAGTGCGTGCTTGTGCCTCCGGCCTTGTGTCGTCGGTGGACACCACGGGTGTGACCATCCCTGCCCGGGTGTAGGTGCTTCGACGTGTGACCAACCCTGACCGAGCGGTTGAGGGATACTTTCCCACGGTGGTTAGCCTACCTCGATCTAGCTCCTGTTTATTTTATCCATCGCTTTACCCGTCTGCCGAGGCACATCGACACGCCGACCAAGAATCGGGCGAGTTCTTCACTCGACATGTCACCATTGTACCTGTTCGAGTCCTCGGCGGCTTGCGTCCGAAAGGCTTCCAATTCCGTTGACAAATGAATCTCGAATTCCCTCTCGGTGAACGCCAGCGTGCTCGCTAAAACGTGTAAACGTACAGAGCACACAAACGACGTCAAATCGACGTTTACCTCACCAACGCCTTTTAACCACCTGCTCCACGACCAGGGCTCGGAACCTATCGTTCCCGAAATAAGATTATTTTCATGTTCCTGCACTCACTTTTTCCTGTAAGTTCTCGTGATATTTTTATTTGTCCAAAATAATGTGGTGTTCCGGCAAATTACTGCTTCCACCATAAAACCGAAAACGGCAGACTAAAGTTAAAAAAAAAAAAACGTGTGAAACTGCTGCGTATTACGCCGCCATGGCGTCTATACAAAGTACCAAATTAGATATTGGAGTACGGGAAAAAAGTGTCACTCCTTGCCGATTCTATGATGTTTGTAAGCTTTAACAAATAAAAGGTATCTAAATTGCGAGGGTAGGATAAACCTTGTGTGTTGATCCGAGAAGAGGGCTTGTCGGTCGTCAGAAGCGGCCCACTCCGATGAGCCAGGCCAGGCATTTCTGCCGAGGGCCCCCGAACTGCTCGGAACCCACCGTGATACCCGAAATGGAAGAGACCATTTTTTTATTTATTCAGATTTTTTATGAACTTTGAGCAAGTGAATTTTTTTAGGAAGGAGTATTGAATTACGTTATTTAAAAAATTAATTTGTCGTTTGCTGAATAGGTAATATGGAATAGGCAAGGCCTAGAAGCGAACGTAGAATTCTTCTTTCATTCGCTTCTGACTTTACATAAAACTTGTTCACAACTGTATACTTGCCAACTCGACCGTGGTACGTGCAAGCGCCGCACAGCTGATGATTGTGACGTAATTTCCGGTTACTTCAGCCTGGATTCGGGATCAGCGATCAAATAATGTAAATCACGATTAAAAATTATTTTTTGATGATGCGGGAGATATCTTTATTAAAATTAACTTTGGGAAAAAAATAATTGAATAAATAAATAAATAAACGATCACTTATGGTCAAGAATAAATGAAATTAAAAGTTCCGTAAAGAGTTTCAAAATCACTACCGGTAATGTTAAATACAAAATAAACATTTCCTGTCAAGAAAAAAAAATCACTTTCGGAACTATAAAATTAAGTTTGGGAAAAAATAATTGAATAAATAAATAAACACTTCCGGTCATGATCTCCCGGCATGCATCATTCCCCATGACAAAAACCGGAAACAAAAAAAACCCCCAGAAACAAAACAAAAACGGAAGCAAAATGGTCATAGCCAACGACACGGATTCACAATTGCCAGGGTATTGTGTTATTTTTATTGTTTCCTATTCTCTCATGTGCACGCATTAAGTAATACTGGTGCGTGCCCGTAAGTGCGTGCCCGTAGGTGCGTGCCAGTATGTGCAGCTTCGTTCCTTCGCTCTTGTAAACGACGACTGGATTGGGGCATTTTTTTCAATTAGATCGGACCAACCGTATCATAAATGGCCATAACTTGGGAAACATACTCAGGTCCCCAGCGTCAATTGTGATGCCCCCTCTCTTTAAACAATAATAAATAAATATAATAAATAAATAAATAAATAAACATTAATTGTGACGTAATTTGTGACGTCATAGCACCATGTTTTGTCATTGGTTGACAGATAAATGGCCGTAACTTGGGAACCGCTTATCCGATTAATATCAAACCTTGAAAAAAGGCACATCCGCGGGTTCCCAGCAATATTCCTGGTGAAATGAGAGCGAGAGATGAACCTTCAGAGTTTAGGCTTTATTCCATTTGATTGGAGCCGCTTCTACGGGCACACCGGGGAATACAGGTTCAGCTAGGAGTACATAAGCAGTAACGTATACATGTGTGATTAATCATTGCAGAATAGATCCGCGTAAGCACGGAGTTCGATATAATCTCCATTCTCACCAGTCAATGAGAACCTTCAGTTAACGAGCATCAAGTGAACAGCCGATGTAAATGGCAATGCCCCGGGGACAACCACTCGTGCCGCAGAGACCTCCCCTTATACGCGAGACGCACAACATGTGATCCCGCGTCATGTCCCTCAATTCACCTCAATTCACCACATTCTCCCCACCTTTAAAATGTAACTAGGGGCCCATCTTACACACCATGATTGCTTTAGCACTATAGGAGTATACATTTCAAGCAACGCAGACTAATAGATCTACAGAAGCATACATACCAAGCAGTAATTATTTTGAGTTGTAGGAGCATGGAAATGAGCATCGATATATGATATAATGGGCATATAGGAGCATGAGCAGCGAGAATGCCGATAATCCCCTTTACAGATTGAGTCGTCGAGGGGGCCTTATTCGTCGACCTCTCCGGGAGTAAACGGCAGTTTCACTTGAGGGAGACTCCCGATCCTCTTGGTGAGCCTCGACTTGTGCCGGGGATGACTCCTCGATCGCTCTCGGGTGGAACGCGGCAGCCCCGTCGCCCGGCGGAGTTCCTGGGGGGGAAATGTCAGAAGGAGGAGTGCCAGAAGGTGGTGTACCTGCGGGAGGAGTACCTGAGGGAGCCAGATGGCGAACCGACACAGTGGTCTCCCTGCCATCCGGGAGCCTGACATGAGCATACTCTGGATTAGTGTCAATGAGTTCGACCTCCTCCACCAGGGGTTCATACTTGCTTTGTCGTACCGGGCGTTTCATGAACACTGTACCGGGATGGGTCAGCCAGTTGGGCACCGTTTGACCGTCAACATAACGTCGTTGGTGAGTAAACATTCGTTCGTGAGGAGTGGCATTGGTGGACGTGCAGAGCAAAGAGCGTATGGAATTCAGAGCGTCGGGAAGGGTAACCTCCCACCGCTCGGGGCCCAGTCCTCTCGATTTCAGCGCCAGAGTTACGGCTTTCCAAATAACTCCATTATACCGTTCCACCTGCCCGTTTCCCTGTGGGTTGTAACCCGTCGTTCGACTAGTTGCTATGCCGTGCTCTAATAGGAATTGTTTTAGCCCGGCCGACATGAAACACGGCCCTCTGTCTGAATGTATGTACGAAGGTCTCCCAAACATAGCGAAGAGGTCAGAGAGACATTTCACGACAGTGCCCGAGGTCATATCCGAGCACGGAAATGCGAAAGGGAACCTTGAATATTCATCAACAACAGTGAATATGTATCTGTTGTCTGTTTCGGTCGGCAGGGGCCCTTTGAAGTCGATGTTTAGTCTCTCGAAGGGGGAAGTGGCCTTGATCAGTCTGCCAGATGCCGCGCCAAAGAATCTGGGTTTTAGTTCAGCACAAACAGGGCATGAAGCATTCATTTGTTTAATATCTTCAACAGAATAGGGAAGATTTTGTCTGCGCACGAAATGTGCCATCCTGGTTACCCCCGGGTGGCACAGAGACACATGGAGGTCTTGCAAAGCCTGACTGATTGTTGCCGAACTGTAGACCCGAGAGAAGGTATCTGCAGCAGGGTTTTCTTTCCCGGGCCGGTAAACAATGTTGTAACTGTAGCAAGCTAGGTCTATCCGCCATCTCATAATTTTTTCATTCTTAATTTTCCCGTTATTTTTCCCATCAAACATGAATGCCACGGATCGTTGGTCCGTAACGAGCGTGAAGTGGTTTCCCAGTAAATAATGTCTCCATTTCCGCAGCGCTTCAACGATGGCGTACGCTTCCTTCTCTATCGCTGAGTGTCTCTGCTCGCTTCTAGAGAGAGTTCTCGAGAAGAACGCGACCGGCCGCCCAGACTGATTAAGTGTAGCAGCTATGGCGTGATTTGAAGCGTCGGTTTCCACCACGAAGGGCACCGAGCTGTCGATCGATAAAACCACGGACTTACTGATATCATCCTTGAGGTTGTGGAAAGCTCTTACAACAGCGGCATCTGGTGGAAAGTTTTGCAATGCACTAGGGGATGTATTTTCTCGGAGTATTGCGAAATCCATCTCGCATAGTAAGCGAACATCCCGATCACCCGGCGCATTGTCTGCAAGTCCTGAGGTGGTGGAAGCTCACGGAGCGGGCGCAATCGCTCAGGATCAGGCTTAATTGTGCCGTCGGCTATCGTGTAGCCGAGAAGGTCAATTGACCTTGCCGAGAATACGCATTTCTCGTAGTTGAGAGTCAGATTATATTTTCTAGCAATGCTCAAGAATCTGTCCAGATTCCTATCATGTTCCCTCTGATCCCTACCGCACACTGTGACATTATCCACGTAAACAAAAGTGTCTTTGAGGTTTTCATCTGAGATGATGTCGTCCATAACCCGTTGGAAGCAAGCTACCCCATTCGTGACACCGAAAGGTATTCTCCTGAATTGGTAGAGGCACCTACCTGCCTGGAATGCGGTGTAAGGTTTGTCTTCCTCTCGGATGGGAATTTGATGATAGGCGCTTCGCAAGTCGATGGTACTGAATACCTTATAATTGGCCACGCGTTCGACCATCTCATCTATGCGCGGCAGGGGGTAGGCGTCGAGTTGGGTGAAGCGATTGACCGTTTGGGAATAATCGACAACCATTCGTTTCTTATGGTTCTGACTGCTGGTTACTAACACCTGTGCGCGCCATGGCGAATCGCTCGGTTCTATAATTCCCTCTTCCAGTAATCGCTTGGTTTCCGAAGTGATGAAATTCATGTCAGCAGTGGTATATCGCCGCGATTTGATCGCTATCGGGTTGCAGACCGGCGACAAGTTAGCGAACAGCTGGGGGGACGTCACCTCCGCGGTGGTCAACGCATTTAAAATTAGACGAGGCTTGCTTCCTCCAAAGGGTATTTCGACGCTCGTGTGCTGCTTGAGGACATTATGACCCAGAATTACGTCTGCGCACAAATCACGAAGCACCAGTACCCTTACATCCCGATGCGTGTACCCTTTTACGTCCAATTCAACATTGCAGTACCCTCGTACGCGGGATTGTAGTGAGGTGGCGGCCATGCATACCGTATTGTCAGTCGGGTGGATTACCCATTTCCTGCCCTTCACTAGCGAGCTGTTGATGAAACTTTCAGAGCTACCGGTATCAATCAGTGCCTCAGCCATATGCCCGTTAATTCGTACGTTGATGATAGCCTTGGATAGATTCCCCGGGGAGGCTGCAGTTAATTTATTTTGCGAGTAGAGAGCCGCAGAAGTGGGTTTATTTCTCCTTAGAGTAGATTTACATACCCTGGCATAATGCCCTTTCTTGTCGCAATTCATGCATGTGGCATCTCTGGCGGGACATTTTTGACGAGGATGCCTTTTGTACCCACAAAAGAAGCATTTACCAACCGGAGCAGTTGCTGAGGAGTTTGACGTGGCCTGGGTATCCGGCTCCTCGGGTGTTTCTCCATCCCCTATGTCTGGCTGTGTCTGTGCCAGTGGGGTTCCTTGAGTTCCCACCGTAGCAGCGTTCATTAGCAGCATCGGTGTCCCAAATGACTCAGATTGCTGCTGAGCCGTATCCATCGCTCGTGCCTGATCGACTACCTTGTCAAGAGTGGGTTGCGCTTTCTCTAGTAAGCGTTGCCGTATGTGGGCTGATCTGAGTCCTTGGATGAATGCCTCCCGTGTGGCTTCCTTTCGGTGTTCCTCGGCGCTTACGGCCCGGAAGCTGCCGTCTTTTCCCAGCTGATTCAGAGCTTGCAGGAACTGATCGATTGTCTCCCCGGCTGCTTGCTTGCGTGTGTTGAGAAGATGTCGTATGTATACCTCGTTCTTGGACTTCACGTAGAGCGCTTGCAGCACCTCGATCGCTGCTTCGTAAGTGTCGCACTCCGAGAAGAGCCTGTACACGCTGGGCGAGACATGATTCACGAGAGCGGCAAATTTGTCAGCTCCCTCCTCGATGATGGTCAGATAGTGTGGGAAGGAACAGAACCAATGCGACCATTTCATTTCTGCGTCAGTCGCGTTTGGGTCTGCGTCGAACCTCTCTGGTTTGTAGATCTTGTCCATCGTTGGTTGAGAGAGCCGAGAAAATCAAATGGAATAAATTGGAATGAGAGCGAGAGAAGAACCTTCAGAGTTTAGGCTTTATTCCATTTGATTGGAGCCGCTTCTACGGGCACACCGGGGAATACAGGTTCAGCTAGGAGTACATAAGCAGTAACGTATACATGTGCGATTAATCATTGCAGAATAGATCCGCGTAAGCACGGAGTTCGATATAATCTCCATTCTCACCAGTCAATGAGCACCTTCAGTTAACGAGCATCAAGTGAACAGCCGATGTAAATGGCAATGCCCCGGGGACAACCACTCGTGCCGCAGAGACCTCCCCTTATACGCGAGACGCACAACATGTGATCCCGCGTCATGTCCCTCAATTCACCTCAATTCACCACACCTGGCAAGTTTCAATCAGATCGGACCGTCAATCGTGCAAAAAAAAAAAAAATAATAACAAAAAAAAATAAACATTAATTGTGAAGTCATAGCACCGTGTCTTGTCATTGGTCGACGGATAAATGGCCGTAACTTGGGAACCGCTCGTCCGATTGATATCACACCTTGAAAAGGCACATCTGCGGGTCCCCAGCAATATTCCTGGCAAGTTTCAATCAGATCGGACTGGCAGTCGTCGAGAGACGGCGGTCGCAGACAAACAAACAGACACACACACACACACACACACACACACACACACACACACACACACACTGGTGGAATTATAGATAGATTCACAAGATAGAAATAAAACCCGATCGTGTTTATACACCGCACAGTGTTTAACAACAACTGAAAGCAAAACGTCTTAGCTAACAACATGGATTCCAAATAGCCAGGGGTATTGTGTTGTAGTTTCGTTTTCTCTTACGTGCACGCGTTAAGTATGAAGCTCACTTCGTTCGCTAATATGTTAACATATGCCGACGTACACACCATGCGTGGCCGTACGTGGAAAAAAAAAAATCTTTCAAACCGCGTACCAGAAACAACCACGCAGGCCGTTACTTCACTCTCGTGTACGTGCGTTCCTGTAGGTGCGCGTCAGTATGTGCAGCTTCGTTCCTTCGCTCTCGTAAACGACGACTGGATTGGGGCTTTTTTCAATTAGATCGGACCAACCATATCATAAATGGCCATAACTTGGGAAACACCTGGGAAACATACTCAGGTCCCCAGCGTCAATTGTGACTGTGGTGTAGTCATGCCCACGGGGAGGGGCATGATGATGATGCATGATGGGCGTGATGGTGGAGGAGTGGCCGTGGGGTTCGGCGAGGGATATGAGGTGTGCACGCCGTCTGAGGTGTCGTAGTAATACTGGAGTCGGCCGGCTCGTGAGTGTACCGCGTACGGAATAAAGGAGAGCCGCGGGCACAGTACGCCCGCGCTCGCACTCGTGCAACACAGCCCGGCTCGACTGTTCCTCCGCTTCGTGTCTGCCTGCTAAGTATCTCCCAGTACAGTACAGTACAGTGGCGACGAGGATCGGCGGATCGGCGTGTGTAAGGGCGGTTCCAAGCTACGGAACCAAGTGTCTCACGGAACATGGCGGAAGGTCGCGGCACGGCACACGGACGTGTACCCGTGTTCGGGGGAGATGAGTTCGAGTTGTTTTCTGAACAGTTGGGTTGCTACTTTCGGGCAAATGATGTAGAGGATGAAGAGAAACGCAAGGCGATCTTGCTCGCCTCGCTATCAACGGAGCACTACCGCCTGCTGAGTGATTTGGTGGCTCCAAATAGACCCAGTGATGATATGCTATCCTTTCAGGACATCGTGACGAAAATGAAGACCCACTTGGCGCCGGAGAAGTCGTTACATCTCGCGCGGTTCCAGTTCGATCATCTCGCTAAGGGTGGCGAGGAGCGCGTTGCGGACTTCGTGGCACGAGTGAAGCATTCGGCTGTGCCTTGCAAATTCACGGCAGAGGAGCGTCCAACAAGGCTCAGAGATCGTTTTATTTCTGGTCTGCGAGACGCAAAGATGGTAGCGGCTATCCTGCGATTGACCGACATCACATTCGACTCGGCGGTCGTGACTGCTTCGTCTGTCGAACAGACGCTCACGGATGTCCGTGCCATTGCTGGCCAGGACGCAATGAGTAGCTCCAGCTGGAGTATGGCAGCTAATCCCGAAGTCAATGCGGTAATCGCACACGTGCCGCGAGTCACGCAGCCCGGAGTCCGAGCGGTGGCTCAAGTGCCGCAGGTCGCACGCGCGCCTGGCGGTGCGGGACGAGGGGCACCGCAGCACGATCGCACCGGGAGCGAAGGGGCACCGCAGCACAGTCGCACCGGGAGCGAGGGGGCACCGCAGCACGGTCGCGCCTGGAGCGAGGGGGCACCGCAGCACGGTCGCGCCTGGAGCGAAGGGACTTTCCGCGGCTGCTGGGGGTGTGGGGGTCCGCACCTGCGACAAATGTGCCCGTATAAGAACACCGTGTGTTTGCATTGTCACAAGGTGGGACATTTGAAGCGTGTGTGTCGGATGGCGGGAGCCTCCGTTGGGGTCTTGGGTGACGAGGTGCGAGAGGACCCCAGTGACCTGGAGATCGGCCTGCAACCGGGGCCTAACAATGCCGGCGAACCAGAGCGGGAGATGCAACCACGGTTGAGTCTGTTTTCCGTTGGTTCGGAGATAACGACGCCTTTCACGGTTGAAGTCGAAGTGAATGACCAACCTACTGTGTTTTGCGTGGATACCGGGGCTGCGGTGTCGGTCATGGGTGAGCGGGCGGCTCGTGGTCTTCGCGGTATTCGCCTGGTCAAGACGGCCTTGTCGTTATACACGTACACCGGTGAAGCGATTGCACCGCTTGCGAGGGCCGACGTCTCAGTGCGCTACCGAGATCGACGCGCCCGGCTCTCGGTGTTCGTTGTACGAGGGGAGGGGCCCCCCCTGTTGGGTCGAGACTGGCTTGCGCACCTCGGACTGGGTCTCCGGTTCGTACCTCCAGATGTGCCGGTACTCTCTTCGAGGCCTTCATCGAGTACCGAGGGCGAGGCTCTGGCGGGCGGTGAGAGCCGTATCAGCTCTCGCGATGAGTTCCCGCGCTGTGGCAAGGTTCGAGAGGCAATGCGCATCGGTGTGGTTCAGGCAGCTTCAACAGGTGGCGGTGGGCCCGTGGCGTTAAAGGAAGTCGCGAGTCGCAGCATCGAGTCGACAACCAAGGAGCGGACTCGTGATGCGGGTTGTGGGTTGTTGTTCATGGCATATGTGTTTTTCCTTGCTCTAGTGATGCAGTTTAACGTTGTTGAAATAAATGCCAGCAGTTCTCATGTAAAAGTGGATGTGGCGGAGATCAGTCAATGGGAGTTGGATTATGGTCAATGTGATGTGGGGGTGAATAAAGAAGGTTTGTTAGCCTCCAGTTGCTCCAGACCGCAGGTAATTACTTTGTCATGTGCTGGGATTTTATCAAAAAAGCGCGCTGTACGGAAAAATGAATTTGCGATGCTTCGAATGTTATTCGTAATGATTTATAACGAGCCTATGATTGCAGTGTGGTTTAAGTGGAGTTGCTCCCGTCTAGCGGCCGTGTGGGTCTCGGAGATCGACTCGGCACCAAGACTGGTGCCCTGGTCTGCGTTACCTCCACCTCTGATTGCGAGCACAACTCGCTGTGTTCGCTCAAGGCCGTTGGGACGGGCGTTGGCGTCTCGACTGATTGTGGTGCGTGAGTTGTTTTGGCGCATTAAATGCATGCAGCCAGCAGCGCTGTTCAGCGCCCCCGGCCAAGGTCTAAGGCTGGCGCCACGGCTTCCAGATAGCGGGCTGCCGGCCTCGGGATGTTTATCTACGTCGGGTCTGCCTGGGGGGAGTGGGCCGGAGGCGTTTGATGGGGCCGGAGGAGGTTAGCTCGAGAGGTCGTTACGACCTTGGCCAGGGTCATGTCAGCATGGGCCACCTGGGGGGGGGGCGTTTTTGCTGCATAATGCCGCTGTGCTTCTCATTTTGCTGCTTCATATCGGTAACGCGGTCAGACCTGACCTTTAATGCTCCACTCGCTCGCATCGACACATTATATGATGTGGTGTGCTATTATACTTTGTTATTTTCATTTTATTTCCATGATTATTATACGAAATCCTTCGTGTTCTGCATGCTTCTTATAATACTGATCATTTAATAATCATACTTTTAGGAGGGAGGAGTGTGGTGTAGTCATGCCCACGGGGAGGGGCATGATGATGATGCATGATGGGCGTGATGGTGGAGGAGTGGCCGTGGGGTTCGGCGAGGGATATGAGGTGTGCACGCCGTCTGAGGTGTCGTAGTAATACTGGAGTCGGCCGGCTCGTGAGTGTACCGCGTACGGAATAAAGGAGAGCCGCGGGCACAGTACGCCCGCGCTCGCACTCGTGCAACACAGCCCGGCTCGACTGTTCCTCCGCTTCGTGTCTGCCTGCTAAGTATCTCCCAGTACAGTACAGTACAGTGACGTCATATAAAACGAAGAAGAAGTGACACCCCTCCTCTCTCTCCCCCTAGTCTTGCTCCTCCTCTCTCCTCCCTCCTCTCCTCTTACATTTGTGGCCTTAGAGCCTGGAATGAAATCAGACTTTTTCAAATAATTTTAAACGATTTTATTTTAATATTTCAACACAAAAATTTCAACAGAATTCAAAACAAAAAAACAAATCTTCTTCCCGATGTTAACATTTTCTTCTTCCCTTTCTCAACGTCTCCTCCTCGTCTTGATGGCCGTTGGATCTTTGGCTGATGTTACTTGCCAGATCTAAAGGTGACAACATCGAATTTCAAGGTTAAAATGATCGTTCAGTATTTTCAGAAACATCATCACACGTCGGAGTTCTTAACAGCCTTATTGTAATCGTTAGGACCACACACACGAGTTCAGAGTACTTGGACGTGCTCCACGACAAGCAGTTTCCTGTGAAGCGCTCAAGTCAGCACTCCATTGGAAACCGTTGATCAGGAACGACGAATCGTGGTCCACATCGGCTAACCCTGACACGTGGAACCACGCACTCACTCACTGTGTGTGATCGGAGGTACTGGCGCCGACGAGTCGGTTTATATTGACGAAAGGAGGACGTCGTTGGAAACACCGGTCCGGATCCACCTGCCGTGTTTCCCTCTGGGTTTACAACACTCACCTTCCACCTGGTGCTCGTCCTGTCGAACCTTCGTCAGCGGACTTCGTCGTCATTTCCTCCACAATCGAACAACCTCGGGCCCCAAATGTATCTCAGCTCGTAAGAAGGAAAGTACATCAAGTTTTAAGATGGAGATTTTTACAAGAACGAGTCATCGCTTTCAATAAAAAACACAAACAAACACACACACACACACACACACACACACACACACACACACACACACACACACACACACACACACACACACACACACACACACACACACACACACACACACACACACACACACACACACACACACACACACACACACACACACACACACACACACACACACACACACACACACACACACACACACACACACACACAATGGACGAGTGGGCGTGGCTCTAATAAATCCCGGCATGCTTCACGCCTCTCGTGTTCGCTTGTTATTGGATGAGTGGGCGTGGCTCTAATAAATCCCGGCATGCTTCACGCCTCTCATGTTCGCTTGTTATTGGATGAGTGGGCGTGGCTCTAATAAATCCCGGCATGCTTCACGCCTCTCATGTTCGCTTGTTGTTGGACGAGTGGGCGTGGCTCTAATAAATCCCGGCATGCTTCACGCCTCTCGTGTTCGCTTGTTATTGGATGAGTGGGCGTGGCTCTAATAAATCCCGGCATGCTTCACGCCTCTCGTGTTCGCTTGTTGTTGGACGAGTGGGCGTGGCTCTAATAAATCCCGGCATGCTTCACGCCTCTCGTGTTCGCTTGTTATTGGACGAGTGGGCGTGGCTCTAATAAATCCCGGCATGCTTCACGCCTCTCGTGTTCGCTTGTTGTTGGACGAGTGGGCGTGGCTCTAATAAATCCCGGCATGCTTCACGCCTCTCATGTTCGCTTGTTGTTGTTGTTTTTTGTAATTGATCACATGACCGATTATATTTATTTATTTTTATATTAACTGTTGATTCGGGAACTTGACAAGTGTCGTGTTTTACTTTGTGCGGTTAACTGTGTAAAATACGAGCCTCTTGCACCGTCTCCAGCATGTTTGTGTGGTTCGTACAACCTCATACCTTGAACCCCCCTCTCGTGTTTGTGAAGTCATTTATTGCTGTGATCGACCCTTCAAATGTGTCGAAACTGTTTGTGTGATGCGGATCGTGGGAGTGGATCCAAACTATAATTGACAGACCGGTGTTTGTGTGTGCGTTTGTTTGTTTCCTGCGCCACCACAGCTCCAGTTCTGGGCCAATTACATCCAGACTTGCTACGTGTGATCAGCACGAGTCCAATGAATGTACAGGTGTGCTTTTATCTTTGCAGGTGGTCTTGAGGGGGGGATGGAAATTCTCGATGTAAATGTGTATCGCCGCCTGTAGGTAGGAGATGGTATTACAAGCCTCCACCATATACAGCACTGTATTCCTGTTCCCACGTTTTTCTGTGCTGTGAGGTGATTTGAATTACTCGTGCGGGCCCGTACGTGCAAAAAAAAAAGAGGATTTATGACGTCAGTCGTGACGTCATAGTACCGTGTCCTGTCATTGGTTTGGTAAATAAATGGCCATAACTTGGGAACCGCTTGTCTGATTAATATCAAACCTTGAAAAGGCACATCCTCAGGTCCCCAGCAATTTTCCTGGCAAGTTTCAATTAGAGCGGACCAGTGGTTGTCGAGAAACAGCGGTCACAGACAGACAGACACACACACACACAGATTGCTGGAATTATAGATAGATATAATTACCATCAGTACCAGATCATAAATGTGAAGTTTCACATCAATTGATTCAGCGGTTCCAGAGAAAACATTACTTAATACTTTTCTTCTATCCAATATGGCTGCCAAACCATGTGACCTATCAATTATTCCTGAACAAACTTGTACACCCATGGCTTGGGGAAACATTTGCGTGAAGCTTCCCCTCGATCTGTTCAGCCGTTCTGGAGATTTTTTATATGTCATCAGGTTAATCCAATATGGCTACCAAACCATGTGACCTATATCATGTGTGAACCTTTTGTTCCTCATGGATAGGCGGTCATACGTGGTTTTGCCTCGATCTATTCAGCCACTTCAAAGAAGATTGAAGCTTATTTATTTATTTTTCTAAAACAATAGGCTGCCGAGTCACGTGACCGATGATGTCATCAATTTTTTTTCTTCTGTGGACCATTTTATCCCCAGCTGACCCTCAAAAATTTCCATACTGAGCAGATGTAGCATTCTACATATGCAATTATGACGTCATAACAAAGGCACCGATGATCCAAAATCCAGACCCGAAGATTAAGCCAGCGACCTTTACCGTCAAGTCAAAACCAGGCTTTCTCAATGGTGAAGAATGACTTAAAACATTCTCGTATCTGGATCCGAACCCAGATCTTCACCAAAATTTAATCAGCTCGTCCTTGTCACACACCGAACCTGTCCACCAAATTTCATCCGAATCCATAACTTTGAGATATCCTGCTCACAGACAAACAGAG